>NC_042997.1:112859070-112891570 GCF_006345805.1 Octopus sinensis | reverse complement strand
TATGACCGATCGAAATTAAATCCAACCCTCACCCTTTATAGAAACATATTTAAAACGGAGACATAACAAGTACTTGCGACTCCTCTGCCTGGCTAATTATTAAAACTGACAGACCAGATGGTAGCTGAAAGTGCTAGAAACAGCAGCCAAATCTCACTTGCATCACAATCTACAATCTGGGAGAAAGAAATGACAACATTAACATAGTCCTAGATACCCTTCAAAGACTGGATGGCCACGAGTGGTATGTCTTTGATCAAGGCCAACATGGGACTAAACAACCACAATGAATCAGTACAATTTTACCAATCATGCCGCACACATTTCTTTCTTGGCTGTCATATGTTAAAAAAACTATGATTACACATTGGGAAAGGTATGATAAATATGCAATGACATAACGTGAAATTGCTAATCTAGTCAGACTGTCTCAACCCATTGGCCTTCCTGTGTCAAAAAAAAAAAAAAAATTACAAATTACCTCATGGCATTTTGAGAGCAAAGCTTGGTAGCTGTAACTACTATAATAGACTAGAAATGAGAAAAGAAGAAAGGAAATGGGTTTTTATATAAGAGGGGGACACGCACACGGATGTTTAGAGACACACACACACACGCAATATATAAATATATATTCTTTTATTTGTTTGTCATTTGACTGTGGCCATGCTGGAGCACCGCCTTTTAAACAAATCAACCCCAGGATTTATTCTTTGTAAGCCTAGTACTTATTCTATTGGTCTCTTTTGCCAAAGTGCTAAGTTACGGGGACATAAACACACCAGCATCAGTTGTCAAGTGATGGTACGGGGACAAACACAGACACACAAACATATACATACATACATACATTATATATATATATACACACACATATATATACATACACACGGCGGGCTTCTTTCAGTTTCCGTAAACCAAATCCACTCACAAGGCTTTGGTCGGCCCAAGGCTATAGTAGAAGACACTTGCCCGAGGTGCCACACAGTGGGACTGAACCTGGAACCATGTGGTTGGTAAGCAAGCTACTTACCACACAGCCACTCCTGCGCATACATATAATTTCTCAATGACAATGGAAATATAGTGTTCAGTAAAATAAGCTTCCTTCAAACCACTTAACTCACATACCGAACTGAAAATTTATACTAATTCTGACCCACCTGACAGGTGACTCTCAGATGTCTACAGTACAGCACAGTTGAAAAGTGATTCGATTTATATCATTTGTAGTTAATATTCCAATGAAACATCCCAGGATTTAGAGAATGAGAGAACCTATGCTTAACTTGAAATAATTCTCGAGGGGAGGGTGATTTCACACAAACACGCATCAGCTATGATGATTAACCTGGCAGGTGAGTCATAATTTTAAACAGGAGCGGTACATTTTTGTATATCAGTTATAAATGAACAACTTGACACTTCAGTCCCAAGTACTCATTATACTACCTTTAAGCATGTGCTCTCTACACTGTCTTTCAACCTCGTCTACAGTCACAGGTCCTACAGATGAGTGCAGTGCCCAGTAAAAACTGATGGGTTTCCCAGACCAGGATCCATAAAAGTGTAATTTGTTCTGTGAAGTGGGAAGAAAGGACAAAGTATTTTTTATGCTTTGCATTTCATTTCCAACTACCATCATGCCTTCCAATGATGGTGGCATTTCTGCTCTTTTCAGGGCTTCAGGATTTCACTAATAAAATGTCTAAGATTCTGAAAACTGAAACTGGTATAAGAATATAGAGAAGAGAAACTACTGTAAATAATGAATTAAAAACAATTATTTTCCTCATCTAATAAAAATAGGTGTCAATCGTACATAAAAGCTGGCAGAGGTGTTTGGGACAAGGATATTGCCAAGACACTTTGAGCTGAACTTTGGTCTAGGACAGTGGTTCTCAGCTATTTCTTCTCTTTGGACCCCTTTTGGTTCTTATTTTACTCTATTGGACCCCCATAACTATTCAATATTCAAACAATCCTATTATATTTCTAGGATTAAATATTAATAGGAATTGTATTTAAAAAAATGTTCAAAACATTTTGTGCATTGTGGAAACATACTAAATGGATCCCAGTTGAGAACTGCTGGTTTCCAAGAATATATTGGTGTCACTTCTTGAATTGTTATAAGACTTCAACCAAAGGAGATGCCCTACACCATGTCTGCAGGTAAGCAGTGCATTGGTTAAGGTCCAGTAACCAATGTGACTGAATTCATCAAATTGGTAGAGGTTGATGCCTTTGAAAGTCTACCAGATGGAGATGCTCAACTAAGCTGGGACTCTCTCAAGGACACCATTTATAGCACTCAAGGCCTTCAGGGAACAAATATGACAAAACGAAAAACAAGTTTGAAGCAAGCTCTACTGAATTAAGTTTACCACTGTTATTGAGGTAAAGTGTGCTGCAGTATTAGAGGACCCCCTCCAAGTGAGGAACCATACAAGTACTAAGGGCAGCAAGAAGCAAGGTCCAGAAAACACTATTGCTATGCAAATGACTACTAGCTGCAACAGTAAGAAGGCAATGAGTAACTGTTTGATAAAAAAAGAGATCACAAGATTGTGGTTTCAATTCCGGGACCAGGCAATGCATTGTGAAATACTTTATTTCACATTGCTCCAGTCCACTTAGCTGGCAAATATCAAGAAAATAGCCTCAACACATATAAAGCACTCATTCCACTCTCTAAAGTGGTTGGCATTAGGAAAGGCATCCAGCCATAGACACCTCACCAGAACAGGCACATGGAGCCTGGTGCAACTCTCCAGCCTTACCAGCTCCTGTCAACCCATGCCAGCATGGAAAATAGGTGTTAAATGATGATTTACCAGGCTAGCAAAAAGCATTAGGTCGAACAAGCTGATGATATACATGAAGCTGCATGGTAAGGACATTGCTTCATAGAACTGGAGCTCAACCTCTTCCACCTTTGTAGCATGAGATGCATTCTGGATGTGAGATAGACTGAGCAAGCCATCAACAATGAGATCCAACTAACTTTGGGTTCATGCCCACCTGAGATTGGATGAGCTTTGCTCCAACTAATGAACCCACCAAACAGAGGCTGATATGCTCAGTGATTACAGGTAGGCCGAGATACTGATTCAAGATCTGACTCAATGTTTTTAGTTGCACACATCACCATTTATGCCAGCTCAGAGCAAAAGTTGAGGAAAGGAATTAATACGACATTGGTAATCATCAGAAGAAATCAACACAAAATCAAAAATGTGAATACAAAGAATTCAGTAAAAATAAGGTGGTCAGATATTTTGTATAAGTCTAGCTCTCTCAATAGTATACCTCCTGGTCATGTAGCTTTTTGTAGCTCCACAGATCTCTGACCCTGACCAAAAACCAATTTTGAAGAGGACAGAATGCAGTGTATGCCCAAATGATGCAGATGTATATCTCAAATTTTCCCTAGTTGGCCATTGTGATCCTGGCCCACATGCAGATACCCAACCTCCTCATCTCGCTCCAGCGTTTGCTGGTTTTGCAAGACTAACTGATGCCATAGTAAACACTAAATATGTCAATGAAACATACACACACACACAAGCAAGTAAGTAATAAATATATTAGAATTTAGAAGACTGGAAAACACATATTTGGATTGGGACCATTCAGAAAAGGCTGAAATTAGTTGAGTCAAAAGATAAAGAAAAAAAAAACAGCAGAGTAAATACATTAATTGCATTTTTCATTTACAGAATTTACACCATCATTAAAATTTTTTTTTAATTTTCACTTTTCCATGCTTGTATGCATCAGATGGAATTTGTTGAGGCAGAATTTCTAAAGTTGGATACTCTTCCTGTCACCAATCCTCACCTGTTTCCAAAAGGTAATATTTCTCCATCATCATCATTGTTTAATGATGATGAAGAAATATCTCTATGGCCACACACATTCACACAGAACATTGGAAATGAACAACAACCCTTGTATGATGGTTAATGATCATTAACAATCACATGATGTCACAACAAGGCTACACACAAACATACATATACGTACACAATGGGCTTTCGCCTGCCATCCACCAGATCTACCCAGAGACTTTGGTTGGCCTGGGACTACAGTAGAAGATATTTGCCTAAAGTACTGCGCAGTGGAACTGAACCCGAAACCACATGGTCGGGAAACACATTTCCAAACCATCATCAATAATGCTGATTTAACAGCTTCTGGGAAATAAAACAAGAACATGTAGTGACAATTTTGTATTTTTCAAAATCTTTGCATAAAGATCCATGAAATTAAGAAATTCATAAAAAATTTCATTTTATTTATTTGCATCAGTGAGTAAGCCACCATTTCATGACTTAGCAAACTGCTGCTTCATCATCATCATTTAATGCCTGTTTTCCGTGCTAGCACGGGTTGGACAGTTTGACCGTGGTCTGGGAAGCCAGGAGGCTGCACCAGGCTCCAGTCTGATCTGGCAGTGTTTTTACAGCTGGTTGCCCTTCCTAACACCAACCACTCCGTGAGTGTAGTGGGTGCTTTTTATGTGCCACCGGCACAGGTACCAGGGGATACTGGCAGCGGCCACGATCGGTTGGTGCTTTTTACATGCCACCGGCACAGAGGCCAGTCAAAGTGGCGCTGGCATCGGCCACATTTGGATGGTGCTTTTTCAATAAAATGAAGATTTCTGATTTAGACTGAAGGCAAGCAATTTTGAGAGGAGGGGAAGCAGTTGATTACCATTAACCTCCGTATCTGACTTATTTCACTGCCCCACCACCACCACCGCCCACCAGAAACAGAAAACATTGGTGGAATTTGAACTTGGTAAAGAGACCAAATGACTGCTGTAAAGTATATTTGTTCCAATGCTTCTTGACTAATTTTGCAGATTAGTTGGCAAACTAGACATGGCTCTGTAGTAAAGATTGTTTGCCAACATAACATGGCAGTCCTGGTTTAGGACAAATATTACTGCAAATTAGCCCCAGGAGACATTGTTTCCAGCTGGCTATACGACACGATCTGTGTCTTCTACTGTAGCCTCAGGCCAACCAAAGCCTTGTGAGTGGATTTGGTAGATGGAAACTGAAAGCCTGTCATGTTTGTGTGTGTGTGTGTCAGTGTTTATCCCCTACCACAACTTGCAAATGGTGTTGGTGTGTTTACATCCCTGTAACTTAGCAACTCAACAAAAAAGACCGATAGGACAAATAGCAAGCTTAAAAAGAAGAATTTTTTTTTAAATAAGTACTTTGGTTGATTCATTAGACTAAAAATCCTTCAAATCAGTGCCCTAGTATGGCCACAATCAAATGACTGAAACAAGTCGAAAATAATAATAAAAAAAAAATTTTTTTAAACTCATATTCAAACAGCTATTATAAAATGAAAAGATTGAAGTGTGGTGAAATATTGAAGGAAAAGAAAAATCAATCTTATGTCAGCGTTGACATTTACTAATGTATGTGTGTGCATGTTTGTATTATATATATATATATATATATATATATATATATACATACACATATATATAATACAAATAATAAGCCAGCAAAATAATGAACACTATAGGCATTCAAGGGTAAAGGACAGTTGAAACAACAAGGCTCTCAGAAATCTACTTAGAAGAAGAAAAAAAAAAAGAAGTCCACAACAGATGTTAAAGTAATGCCAGCACGTGATGCTATGTTGCTTCTCTACATACAACTGACAGCAGAGAGAATAATTATTTCATCATGAGATGCTACTGATAAAACAACTGTATTCATAGCTAATGAAATAAAGCTAAAACCCGAACCAAGTAAGCAAACTGGAGATCCCTTTATATACATATATATATATACACACACACACACATATATATAAATACATATACATACATACATATTAATTTTGCTCCTCATTGTATTTTTTACTTCGCTTCAGACTTTCTCCAATATTTTTACTTATACACTCATGTTTTAACATTTTTATACATCCATCTGGAGATTTTTTAAAAATCTATTAATTTATACATATATATTCTTAATATATTTATTTATAGATTCTTTAAAAAATGTATTTATATATTTTTAGTCTATCATGTACATTTGTCTTTTAAATCCATCTCTAATCGGAGTCATGTTTGAATTACCAGGTCTTTTGTTTCTTCACATTACACATTCCAGTCCAGAGAACAGGGTGGCATCATTCCACTTTTCTCCTTTGTACAGCCACACCTTGAATACTGCTACTCCCCTGTGGTCTTCCCATACAAAACAAAACATCTAGAAAACTGAATCACCCCAGAGGGCATGACTGATCTCAATTACTGGGACCGTGAACAATACATCATTTGCACGATGTGGAGGATATACCACCAGCATTGCCCAAATGACCTCAACATTAGCTTCAAAATTCATCCAAGGCTAGGACCACGGGCCATATGTCCCCTACCCAATTCAGGATCACAACACATAAATACACTGCAACACAATTTCTTTTTTTCAACAGGCCCTGCCCTATTTAACATTGTCCCAAAACAGATCAAAGAGGGATACACCTTTATAGGGAATCTGGACAAATTTCTTCAAGGAATACAAGATAAGCCACCCACACACCTGGATACAACTCACTCAACAAAAAATCCCAACTTGAATGGACCGTGATACCATAAAACTTGACTTATAAAGGATTTAGATAATCTTGTCAGGTTGTGCTATTAAGTTAGACATGGCCTGGACTAATCTTTGGTCAAAACATACCTAAGCTTTTATATATATATATCACCAACTCAGTTGGCAAGACTGTTTCCATCTGTCAAATCCACTCACAAAGCTTTAGTTGGCCAAGGATTGTAACAGAAGACATGCCAAGGTGATGCAGAGTAGAAATGATCCCAAAATCATACAATACAGAAATGTCGGTAGACAACTACAAACAAACCAATTAATATACAGATCGTTAGCAAGTGGAAAAAATGGTTAGCGGCATTTCACCCATCTTTAGGATACAAGTTCAAATGCTGCAGAGGTTGACTTTGCCTTTTATTCTCTTGGGGTTGATAACATAGATACCAGTTGAATACTGGGGATGAATGTAATTAACTAGCCCCCTCCCCACCAACATCAGGCCTTGTGCTCCTAGTAGAAAGGATATATACTCAAACCTCCTGTTTAATGTTATCAAGTTTGTTTTGTTTTTTTCTTTTACTGGTTCCAGTCATTAGACAGCAATCATGCTGGGACAACGCCTTGAAGAATTTTTAGTTGAATGAAAGGACCCTAGTACTTTTTTTTAAAGCCTAGCATTCTGAACCACTAAGGTAGGAGGACATAACCACACCAACACCAGTTGTCAAATGGTAACGGTGGGGGGATGACGACAACAAACACGGACACTACAGCATAGGATCGTTGGTGATTTATTCCCCTCCATCTTCCTTTTCTCTTGGACTTTCCTGTCTCCTGTTTCTGAAGAAGAGCTTTGCTCGAAACACCCTTTCGTTCCTTCTCTGAGCATTCTTTTAATACTTTGCACGTACCACATCCTCATGTTGTTTTATTCTTCGTTTTTTTTTTTAATAATTATATATATATATATGATGTTTCCATCTATCAAATCCACTCACAAGGCTCTGGTCAGCCCGGGACTATAGTAGAAGACACTTGTCCAAAGTGCCATGCAAGTGGGACTGAACCTGGAACCATGTGGTTGAAAAGTAAGCTTCTTACCACACTGGTTGTTCTTGTCTAAAAGACTGTCCCAAATTGATCCTATTAAGTAGCAGCTTCATCCGTATATAACTTACTTTAACCCTTTCGTCACCATACTTCTGTTGAGATGCTGTCTGTTTCTTTCAATTAATTTAGTAAAATAACTTAGTTATCATTAAGCTAGTGTTTGGGACATAAATTGTGACTAAGGTTTGGTGGAAGATTTTAATTCAGAACTTTTGAAAACAAGACATTTGTATTACACAGCCAGAGGTGGTTTCAGCTGGGTTGATAATCGAAAGGGCTAAGCGTCATATGATTGAGGATACAAAATATACCCAAGTCATTCAGTTAAAAACCATTTAAACGAAATGTTTTAAATTGCCAAGCTGTATTTATGCAATACAAAAAAATTACAGAACAAACAAACAAAAGAAACAAATGTTGGTTAAAAAAAAAATATGCTAATCTATCACATGAGCTGACAAATGAATATTTCATTATAAGCTTAAATTTTGATTAAAGTCAAAATTAATGTCACTGATTTGAGATTAAATATAGACTTTGATACAGCAAACAATAGAGACTTTGCATCAGAGTTTGCTCTTGTGCAGGCACAGGTACTGCTACAGAGTTGAGAGGTTCAGAACCCAAATATACAGTTTCAGGTTAAATCCTACTACATGTCACCTTGGCCAACTATTTCCCACTATAGTCCTGAGTTAACCCAAAAACTGAAAGTGTGCTTGTGTGTGTGTATTTATTTCTTTCATTAATATTTAGAGGAAGCAACAGAGTGACTCAAGGGCCAGGAGTTTCATGCATTAGCACTTATGAAAGGGGGTTTGATATGTGCTGATGCATGAAACAGCCCTCGGCAAATTCTGTTGCTCCAGCTAAATATTAATAGTTCTAGTATTCCTCCTTGCATTAGCTATGTGATAAGAAATTGGCTTCCCAACCACATTGATCCAGGTTCAGTCCCACTGCTTGGCACTGTGGGCAAGTATCTTTTGCTATTGGCTCGGGTCAAGCCTTCTAAGAGAATGTAGTTGACAGAAACTGAAAGGTGCCCATTGTATGTGTATCATCATCATCGTTTAACGTCCGCTTTCCATGCTAGCATGGATCTATCTATCTATACATAGTTAAAATTTATGGAAAAACAAAAGATGAAGACGTGTATGAACAACAAGCAAGTGTATTAGTTTGACACTCGGGGAAAATGAAAAAGTCTTTTACATTTCAAGCATATGCTCTTCAACAGAAAGGAACATGAGTAAATAAACAGAGAGAATGAAAAAAACTTGTGTTTTACCCCTGATCTATCTATCTATATATATACACATACATACATACACACACACACAACTAGTGTTAGTGTGTTTATGTCCCTATAACTTAGTGGTTTGGCAAACGACACCAACAGAATAAATATCAGTCTCTTAAAATTAAAAAAGTACTGGGGTTGATTCATTTGACTACAAATTGAAGGTGGTGCCCCAGAATGGTTGCAGTCTAATTACTGAAACAAAAAATTTGACCAATTAGCTTGAAACTTGAATACTAGACCAAAAAGTTTGGAGGGTAAATGGTTGTTGTGAAAGGTTGAACTTAAGAAAGGGAAACCTGTCTGTAGACAAATGGTATGATGTTTATAGACATCAAAAATACTAAATATTTGGGGGACAAGAAAGAATAACACAAAACACCAGGTTTCAGCATCTCACCATTGTCTTCAAATGAAAAGAAGGGAAATACTGACTTCTCTGATCTGGGAGTGAAATTTAATGTCCTTCAAAAATATTCTTTAATGAATAAAAAAGGATAAAAAGAAGCCAGCAGTTCAGTTTTCCTTTTTAAGAACCAATTAAAAGCAGCACAGCAGGAAGCTGACGGTTGATAATGTTCCATATGACTTATTGGATGCTGATGGTTTTCATCATTTAATGGCCATTTTCCATGCAGGTATGGGTTGAATGATTGACAGGAGCTGGCAAACCAGAGGACTGCATCAAGCTCATTGTTAGCTTTGGTATGGTTTCTAGGGCTGGATGCCCTTATGTTCTTCCTAATTCTAACCACTTTTTACATGACACTGGCACTTAGGCTGGGATTGATGACCCACCTCTTTTACCTACATTGTAATATATATGGCTGCACAAATTGGGACTGAGCCCAGAACCATGTGGTTGGGAAGAAGCCTTAACACACACCCACACCATCAATACAATATTGGGGAGTGCTTGTTAGTGTGTTTTATTCCTGATCTAATTGAGACAGCCAAGAAGATATCTGAAACCCTCTTGTTACCCATGTCCTTCAACATCTTTCACGCAGCCAAAGCCCTCAATCCAATAACCTCAACAGGTCACAGTAAACCATGCTGCAGGTATACAGTAGGATATCTTTTACAATCACTTGAGAAAATTTCCCACAAACACCAAGAAGTGTTTCCTCACTATCAATAACAGAGAGGCATTCATCATCCCCACCATGACTACCATTAAGAAAAAGGTGCTCACTCTGCTATTGTTTACCATGAGAACAGCAAAAGCTGATTTTGTACTTAGCCACAGCTTCAGACATTATCAGGTCCTTATTTGACAAGATCTCTCTACCAACTTTTCAGAATCCTTCAACTAGTTCCATTTTCAACAAAGATGACTTACCTTTACTTTGCACTTCTTGCAAATGATAATGTCAAGTGCAAAAATGCTACACAGTCTTTTTAAGCCAAAAGGACAACTAGTTTTGGCAGTGTTTTGCCATCAGCCACCAACAGTGTGCTGGGCTACCTTGTACCTTTTATCAAACCTTTCAACTTATTTACATTTGATGGATATTTGTTATTATTGTTCTTCCGATCACTGAATATTAACATGGAACGAGAACCCAGGTTTGAAATTTCCCCAAGACACCTGAAGGCAGGAGGGTATATCAGCCAAAATGTTGTGTTAACAGCAAACAAGATGAGGACAAATATCCATCAAATGTAAATAATGTACATCATTCCTCATCTCTTAAATATAGAACTTTACTTTCAACGTCTCTCAACATTCATCTATTTGAACAAAATTATGCAAGTGTGTGCTCCAGCCCCAAAGAAAGTGAACTTTTTGACCATAGTAACTCTCATCCTCACTTTTAAAATCTCAAAAACAATGAACACGATAGCAAGGGAACGTCTTTATTCCTCTCAACTGTAAGAAACTCTCAAGAGCTGAACAGCAGGTCTTCAGAGAAGAAATCCCCATCTGGAAAGTGTTCTGACCTTTAACTTCTCCAATATAAGATCTTCCTATTTATGAAGAGTACAAAACTAAAATACTTGAGTCATAATAAATGCCAGACCTTGTAATCGGAACAGCTTTTACGGTGACCACACTTCTAAAATTTAAACAAAACTGTTTCTCAAAGATACAGTGTTTCTTCTCCAAGAACTGAATTTACTAGATACCAACACCTTCTCCAAAGTCCTAATGATCCCCAAATGGATCATTCATTCATCTATAAATGATGCCTTTATCTGATAGACACACACTCAGGCTGCATTATAAAAAATTGCTGTTTGGCTAAAATTTTTTCCCTTTCCATCACATTCCAACCAGGAGCCAAATGATGTGTAACATTCACCGCTTAGCATAAGAGTTCTTGAAGGTGCAATATGGCTAAATGGTTAAGGAGTTGGCTTCCAAACCACAAGGTCACAGGTTTGATCCCACTGCATGGCATCTTAGGCAAATGTCAGTTCCCTTAGCCTTAGGTTAGCCCATATCTTGTGAGATTAGGTAGATGGAAACTGCATAGAAGCTTTTTAGGTGGACTGTACCTAAAATTTAAAAGGTACAGCCTTTTCACATATGCCATGTCACAATGATTCTGCCTGAAAATAACATTTACGGTGTGTTTATCTTAGGGATACTCAGCCACTTGTTGATTCAGTTGATCAAACAGTTGGCACCTAATCATTAAATCACAAATATCCATCATCACTGCCACCACAATTCCTCCTCCACTCAACTAATATTGTCGACATCACCTTCCAATTGATTTGTCCCTCTTATCATTACTAATGTGCTTAAATCTTATTTTCATTCTACATCAATTTTCTATACAGGCATAGGTTGGATGGGTCATCACATTTCCTGAGTCAGCTCTTTTTTTTGGAGTCACTGCCTTCCAAGATGGCTTGAAAGATACATTTCATTTTCGGTTTGGCTTTTATAGCCAGATGCCCTTTATGGAAAGTACTGGCTGCATTTTGTCATGGCACCAGCATTAGAGAGGTTGTCATTTTCTCAACAAAACTAAAAATTCTTTTCAGCTCAATGTTGTCTCCCCTAATTTACCAACCCATTACACAAAGACTATTATTGGCTGTTTTACCTTTGTAACTAAAGAATCGTTACTCTATGATGTGTTATTCCAATCAAAGCATAGACTGAGAAAGTGAATGGTAGAATCGAGACTATGAGAAAAACTGAATTGGGACAAGACAGTGGTAGAGATAATGCACCAACAAAATTCTTTGTTCAGAATTGTAACCCTCCCTACAACTTCCTCACAAGCATCAGCCTGCAAGAGTTCAACCAGAAAATGAACTTCAACTTCACTAAACAGGGAAGTGCCTCTAAAGGTTACAAGCACTCTCCTCCCCTTCGTTCTGAATAAAAAAAAAAGAAAAACAAAATTAGGCCGGCTTCAGTTGATGTCAGTTGTCCTCTGCATGGATGAATGCATGGCAGACTGTGTCTGGGAAGATCTCTTCTGTGTTTTTCTGTAATCTGTTGAAGAGAATTCCTAGTTAGGATCTTCCTTGTAAATGTGAGGACATTCCTCCAGTGCTTCAACATATTGATCTTCCTAATTCTATAAAAGATATGGAGCTAAAAGTATGAAGAATGATACTCTGCTTAGTTCCGAACAGATTGTCCAGCACAAGTGCTTTTGAAGAACTGTGAGTGAAATTTGGGGAGAAGTCGTGAAGAGAGAACTCTGTGGTGTTATTTACAGATTTATAATCTCCAGGAACTAAATAAGTGTCTGAAGATTAGTTAATAAGAAATGTTACAGGTTTTAAGAGTCTTCATATAAGGTCTGGTCAACAGTACTTATTACCATGTGCTAATCAACATCCTTCCTGCTATAAGTACATCTGGCTTGTATGAAAAATAACTATATATGCATATCAAAAATGGGAAAGACCTTCCTCATTGTTAATATATACTGCTCTACATCTCAGAGTGCACTTTTTTCGAATTTATGTTTTTTTTACAAACGATATCTATATTTCTCCTCTCCCCACCAACTAAAGACAGCTTTGCACTTTCCATCAACCACTTGGGTCATTTTTTTCTTCTCAATTAAACTACACTATGTTCCCTGGGGGTAAAAAAAAATGGAGGATTTCTGCAACTTTGATCAAAGCATTCAATCACGACCATCTCGTCTTATTTTCATTTTTATTTGGTATCTTTTTTTTTTTTTTAGAGAGACTCCCTGATAGTACCATTTTGGTTTTCAATAGGATACACGCCCCGTCCAGTCATAGACAAGGACAGAAGATAGGGAGGTCAGACAAATTTGTCGCAGATTCTCGTCGAAAATTATGTCTTTCAGCGTGAAGTGTTGAGTAGCTTGTTTCTCCTCTCACAATAGTATCGATGATCGAACAAGCAACCGCCTCTCCTCGTAGAGTCTTTCTAATTGCAATAACCTATTAATCACGAGTAGGTCTCTTTTCTCTCTTTCGCTTTTTAAAAATGTAAAAATATGAAGAAAAAAAAAGAGAAGAAATTGTCTTCAAGCTAAGTTGTGTAATGTAGCCAACGTTTGTGATCAATAGAGTATTAAAACATATGGTGAAATACAAGCCAATAAATGTCAGAATTAGGTTATCTAAAAGGGAAGAAAAATAGTTTTTGCTAAGAAATGAATTAAATTTTAAGACGATCGTTCGTGAAATGTGTGACATGCATACAAGTCTTCTTAGAGGCTGGTTTAGGTACGCCGATTTCACAGGAGCTCAATCAAGAACAGAATCGTGTGTGCGCGTAATTAAATTTATGAAGATATCGAATTAAAAAAAAAAAAGACAACAGGGTATAATTAGGAATTTATATATACAAGATGGAAATAGCGATAAAAGACTATTAATGTCGTACGAACGTACAAGAAGTGGGCGTGGATCGGTTAATATATAAATTAAAAACAACAATAAACACGATAGTTAATGATAATTGATAACAACGGCACAACTTTTTTTTCTTCTTTTTAATAAGACAAATTTTTTTTTTTAAATACTGAAATACAGCTAAAAGAAATCCATGAAAATTTAAGCAGAAAGGAAATATATATATATATATATATATATATATACATACATATATATATATATATATATATATATTATATTAAAAAAAAACAACATTTGTATGATGATTAATTAACTGAAATTGCTTAAGTAGTGTAATAAATTGATCAGAAGGAAATTAATCAGAGCGACCATTTTCAAGTCAACACGTAGTTCAGTTAATTTAAATACACACGCACACATACATTATATATGTGTGTGTGTGTGTGTGTGTGTGTGTAGGGATGGAAATAAGTCGCTTTACCTTCACCTAATAATAATAAAAATAAGGAAATGGGTAAAGCGACTTATGGCCACCCCTGTATATATATAAGCACACCGTTCGGGTCTGAATTTACAAGTAGTCCTAGAAAGAGACTGTTAAATATATAATTTATAGACTGCCATCTATGAAACAATTCACAGCGAAACATCGAAGGTATATATATATAAATATATATATATATATATGCTATATAGATAGATGGATATATATACAGATGGATGGATATAGATAGATGGATATATGTGTGTGTGTGTATGATTACATCTATTCACACACACACCAATGTGTATATAGATATGCAACTCTCACCGTCACACAAATGTGTGTGTGTGTGTGTGTATATGTATATATCGATAATATATATTTATTTCAATGCAACAGTAATAATTTAGAGTGTGTGAGGAGAGCTGCATACCATCCAACCTGACGTTAGAATTCCTTAGCAGAGTTACACAGATTCAGTGAAGATACAGGCTTAATCTAACGAATAGTCAGCTCGCTTGATGATTTCCCATTTAAAATATATGCAAATGTATAAAGTAAACTAGTCGAAGAAAGCCGGGGTACATGGATAGATTTGACATTTTGTATTTTATTCTATTTTCTATAACAAGATATAGAAAGAAAAAGGATTCAAGAAATAGAAAAAAATATAGATAGATAGATAGATATTACAAGCAGGATAAAGAGATCAAGGCATCAAATAGTCTTCAGATGAGATATAACAATGTAGATTTATAACCACTTGAGTAATAATTAAATGGTTTGGAAAGAATAAGGAATATTTCGATCAAAATACCCACCCACTGCACAAAAGCAATAAGCATCATTGAAAGATTTAATACACACACAATATATTTTAAGATGAAATATGAATTTATTTATGATATTATTTTGTGGCTGCATTTTCATGTATAATCATTTACAAGAGAGCTAGAAAAAAAAGAAGCCAGAATCGTTTTGTGTAATTTGCTGTGAAATGTATGAAGGAAAAAAAAAAGGTTGGCAAATTCTTACCTTAAGCCCAGTGCCTAAGACAATAACATCGTAACTCTCATCCATGTTGAATAGATTTGTGATATAATGTGAACAGAAATGAAATAGGGAGGGCTTTTTTAAAAAAAAACACTAATAATTCTTTGGTCAATTCGATTTGTAAATTGGTTGAAAAGAAGAATTTCTGGAAACAAGATGGCTGTGAGATGACATAAAATATGGTGGCTGCTGTATTACTGCCGGTGATGGTGGCGGTGGTGGTAGTGGCTGAAGAACTGCTGATGGTGGTGGCGGCGGTGGTGGTGGTAGCTGCTGATGGTGGTAGTGGCGGTGTTAGTTGCTGTATTACTGCTGATGGTGGTGGTGGTAGCGGCGGTAATGTATGACTGCTAATGGGGGTGATAGTGAGGAACAGTGACGGTATTACTGATGATGGTAGCAGTGGTAACGCTGCTACTGCTGATAATGGTAACGGCGGTGGTAATGGTTATAGTACAGCTGGTGATGATAGTGGTGGCGGTGGCTGCTATGTTACTAATAATTTAGGTGGTGCTACTATATGGTAATAACGATGGTGGTAGTGGTGATACTGCTGGGCTGTTGCGGCGTATGAATTGATTTGACGACATGTATAGCGGAGGAAGCAGTTAGAAGGTTCCACAAGCTATAGTGTTGTGAGTTAGCAAGAAAGCAGCTGCACCATTACTACTACAATTACTAAACATTAATGATAGAGAGGGAGGAATTCTTCATTAGGACGGCCGTGATTGCGCTATGGAGACGTAATGAGGCGCCGTGAAATAATATAGTTCGCAGTTAGAAAATAATTTTTTGCAACAAATATTGACGCTTCCAGACGTCGTCTTCGATCCTAATTCTTATTGAAGTTAATCTTTTCTTTTGATAATAATTATTTAAATGACAAATGTGTATTCATACAATTGAAACTTCCTAAACGATAATAAATGTAATTGACCTCCACGGTTGTAATCATTTCCGGGTCATTTAATTTATTTAGCGAACTTTGCAAAAATTGCTCAAATAAAAATAAATTAGTTTTTTCGTATTTTTTAAAAAATAATTACTTAGAAATATTGAATAGCTTGTGAAAAAAAATATTGTTTTTAAATTAATATTAAATGACATCATTTTTTAAATTAACAATTATGAAATATCTTCCTGAAGAATATTACATAATTTATTTCTACATTTAAAAATTAGCCCAAGTGATTTTCACATGAAACATACCTACACACACATAAATATATATACACGCACGCACACACACATACACACATATATATACGATAGATACACAGTCATACACACACACACACATATATATATATATATATATATATATAATATATATATATATATATATATAATATATATATATATATTGATAAAACGGTAAGATAACAAAAGAAAGAGACCTCAATATTATGTAAATAGAGGAAATTTATCTATTGTATAGATATATATATATATATATAATATATATATATATATATAATGTATGTATATTTTAAAACCGGTTACCAAATTTTGTAGTCATACCGTGAGAAACACGTATAAATAACAATAACAACAAACAAAAAGTTATTTTATAGTCAGAATGAAAAGAACAACTATTTATTTTTATTGTATTTCACAAACATCAAGTAATTTGTTTGTTTTGAATCCTTCGTGAAGAGTTGAAAAGAATATTTCTTTGACAAACCGACTCCAAAGGCATGCTGATAGCTTTGACAGCGCCCTTACCGAAATTCGGACAGGTTATGTCGTGAGGCAAAATACAACTTTATAATAAATGCGATGAGTGTATAATCGAATAGAAAAGCAAACTTAGAAAAATGTAATCATGATCTAATATAAAATTTGACGCTTTAATTAATTTTCGATTTATTTTTCATAAATGGTTGAAATTTCTTTCCTCTCCCCCCACCACCACCTCTTGCACGGTGAGATCAGCAACAATGAAGATCGGCGGAGAGAAAGAACGGCGATGATGACAACATCAGCGGAGAGGTCAAACCAAACCTTACAGCTCTCAAAATCCACCGAAGTAATGCTGTAACTAAAGAGGAAAAACCAAAGAAACGTATTCAAACGAGAGAGAGAGAGAAAAAAGGGGGCAATCGTTGAGAGAACGTCAGATATTTCCATCTTTTTTATCACTTCGGTTTATATTATTACATGGCTGATTCTAACAAAAACCCAGGGACTGCAGACGGATGCTGCTCTTCTGCAATCCCTAAGAAATCGAATAATCGGGATCCTCCCCACTACCAAAAGCAGGCCCGTAGTTCTATGGGTAAGATCAGTTTGTTTCGAACTCTTAAAACATATTTCTGCATTGATAATATTCTTTACTGTCCTGTAACAACATGCCATAACAAACATCTTCCCTTATATTATTGTTAATCACGCAATCATCAAACAACTAACACAAGGGTATCCCACGTTTATTATTATTATTATTATTATTATATTATTATTATTTTCCTTTTTAAAAATAAAAACACGCAATCATCAAACAACTAACACAAGGTATCCCAAGTATTGCACATTTATTATTATTATCATTATTATTATTATTATTATTATTGTTATTTTCCTTTTTAAAAATTAAAAAAAAAACAATTTTTGTGGCTGGAGTGTGTAATTAATTAATTAACAGAAGAAAACTTAATTGGAATATATTTATTTATTTTGTTAAACGGAGTCGAAGCTTTACAAGTAGACCTATGTGTTGTTAATCAACGTTAAGTGTTAATAAATGAGATTTAATTTCTTTATTTCTGGATTATAACAATTGTGGAACATAACTTAAGTTACCATTTTATAGGAGTGCTGTAAATATTGCCAGTATTTTTCTGGAATATTATAATACTGTCTATATTTTACAGGAATATTGTAAATATAACGGGTATTTGGCAGGTAGGGTGTAAATATAATTAGTATTTCACAGGTATATAGTGAATATAACTAGTATTTTACTTGGATATAGTAAATATAACAAGTATTTTACAGGAATAGTGTAAATATAACCAACATTTCGCAGGTATATTGTGAATATGGCCAGCATTTTGTAGGAATGTTGTAAATATTGTCAGTATTTTACAGGAATATTGTAGATATTACTGGTATTTTACTAGAATATTGTGAATATAACAAGTATGTTACTAAAATATTAGAAATATTGCCAACATTTTACTAGAATCTTGTACATATTGTCCACATTTTTTCAGTGATTTCTGCGTCACTTTTATTTCTAAATCTTTTTAAAGTTGGTTTCCAACTCTGATCTTGAAAGTTTGTTTTCTTTCCCTTTTAAATTAACGAGAAATGTCTAATTACTACTCTAGAAATACCTAATAAATGTAATAAGTTAAGTGCTGTGTGTCTCTTCCATATCTAATAAACATTCGTTTCCTTTTTTGTTATTTTCGTTTTTAACTCCAAGGTAACGCTTGCAGCCAGAAACGACCCCCACAAAAATAATGCTTTCAATTTTGATAATTTTTGCATAGTTTTAATGAACTTTCGAATAATAAATTATCACACAATAAATTATTGGTATTTCATACTTTTTTTTAATTCACCTCAAATAGTTATTTAAACTTAAACAAACTCTGTAAGGGAGGTCTTAAATATTTTTTTCTTTAATAATTCCGTATTCCCTCTCTATCATTTCCCCATTATTTCTATCTACCTGTCGCATTTTAGTTGTTAATACTTTACTGTAAGTTTTTATATGAAGATTACATTATTTGTCAAACAGATCCAATATTTTTCTTCATTTCTGTTTAAAAGTTCCATTTAATATTCAAGAATGGTCTCCCCTCCTCCCCCTCTTTCTCGTGCCTTCTCTATCTTCTTCCCCCTCTCTCCTTTTGTCTTCCTCTTTCTCCCTTTTCTCTCCCCTCTCTCTTATCCTCTCTTTATTTATTTTCTGCCCTGTCTCTCTTCCTTTATGTCTTCTAGTTCTCTCTATTGCTCCTCCTCTGGTTTCTGTTCTCTACATCTCTCTATTTTTGCTCCTTCACTCTCTCTTTGTCTTTTAATCCTCTCCCTTCATCTCTCTCCTATTTTCTTTCTTTCTCTTTGTGTGTATCTCTCTCTCTTTCTCACTCTCTGTATACAATATCATTTCACTGATAGCTAAGCCTATGGATTCCCTTGAGCAACATCTCCCGTCACTAATGTCTGTTAATTTTCCTCTTGGCCTTCTCTTTGGGTCTCTTAAGGGCGGGGTAACATTTGGGTTCTTTTACTTTAGTCTTTGTAAATCCAGACTGCGAAAATAATCGCAAGTGAGAGGTGTCGACCGTCATCATATCCTCTCTTTCCTGCATATAATAATTCATAAATTTATCGAGCTAATTTAGCGATTACAGTGGAAAAAATGCTGAAACAAGATAAAACAAACGTCTGCATTTATTTTTAAAAGTGCATGAATGCTGAGGAATCTGGCGAAATGTCATCCACCCGGAGGTTGGCTCGTCAGTCTGTGCTGCTTCACTAACTTGTCGCAGTGTCGTAATTCTTTACTTATCCAAGTGACATCATCTTGTATCTCACAGACACAGATGATACATGATATAATTAAGGTGTGTCTGTGTGTGTGAATACCTATACAAGTGTGTGTGAAATACCCACCAGACTTTGTGTATTCATAGCTTCCAGAAAAATGGATATTTTTGAATGAAATTTTCTACAAATACATCTCGGATGGTGCAGATTACCATTATATCGCAATTTAATGTGAAAAATAAAATTTCAGGGCACGCATACAAATATTTTGACATAGGAGTGGCTTTGTGGTAAGTAGCTTGCTTACGAACCACATAGTTCCGGGTTCAGTCCCACTGCATGGCACCTAGGGCAAGCGTCTTCTACTATAGCCTTGGGCTGACCAAAGCCTTGTGAGTGGATTTGGTAGACGGAAACTGAAAGAAGCCCGTCGTATATATGTATATATATATGTATGCGTGTGTTTGTCTCCCCAACATCGCTTGACAACTGATGCTGGTGTGTTTATGTCCCGGTAACTTAGCGGTTCAGCAAAAGATACCGATAGAATAAGTACTAGGCTTACAAAGAATAAGTCCTGGGGTCGATTTGCTCGACTAAAGGCGGTGCTCCAGCATGGCCACAATCAAATGACTGAAACAAGTAAAAGAGTAAAAAAGTATACCTCGCAATTTTTTTTTCGCTATTCAAGTTTCGTTTTGTAGATACTATACGTCGTGTATCAATCAGTATGTATGTGTACGAGCCCACCAAGTTCTTTTTATTATTATTATATTTTTTGTCATATCAGATTCCAATATAATCGTAATCTACATCATCTGAAAGGTATCTGTAGAAAATTTCATAAAAAAATACCCGTTTTTCTGAAAGTTATGAGGAAACAAAGCAAATTCATGCGAATTTTTCGAAACTCCTTTTCCCGACTCTAAGAATTTTTTTTTTAACCTCAAATTCCGAGATAATCGAAATCTACACGATCTGAAACGTATTTGTAGAACATTTCATTTAAAAATATCCATTTTCCCGAAAGTTACGCGGAAACAAAGTCGAAGATGTGCACTAGAGTAGGTATGCATATATATATATATATATATATATATATATATACACACACACACATACATACATATACATACATATACACAGATGCACTCAGAGGAATCATTCCTTACCATTGAAATGAAATGCTAGCTTAAAACACCAATTGTTTCTCAAATTATTATTTTAAAACCTTTTGACTCGGTCCTCTAAACTATTTGAAATTGTTTGTGTGCATAAGTATACATACAAATGTATGTATGGAATTTATCGACAGAAGGTTTAAATTTTAATCTCCACCGCCAACCACTGTCAATATGTTTACACGAGTTACAGAGTCAAAATATTTTACTACTTAACTACTTGTTCATGTTCCACAAACCCATACAGCCAAGTTTAGATTGATTTAGCTAACATCATCATCACCATCATTGATTAACATCTGTTTTCCATGCTGACATGGGTTTGACTGAGATCTGGAAAGCCAGTGGCTGCATCAGGCTCCAATCTGATCTGGCAAGGTTTTCTACAGCTGGATGCCCTTCTTAATGCCAACCACTCTGAGAGTGTAGTGGGTGCTTTTTACGTGCCACTGGCAGAAGAGCCAGTCAGGGGGTCCTGGCATCGGCCACGTTCAGATAGTGCTTTTTATGTACCACTGGCATGGGAGCCAGTCAGTGTGAGGGGGCTGGCATCAGCCATATTTGGATGGTGCTTTTTAGGCTGTCTGTGCCTTTCATCCTTTCAGGATCAATGAAATTACTGCCAGTTGAGCCTTGGGGTCAGTGTAATCAACTAACACCCTCTCCCTTATTTTCAGGCTTTATGTTTATAGAAGAAAAGATTATTATTTTTTTCTTCAGCTCTTTCAATCCTAGTGAGTTTTTGACTTTCATGGAGTGAAAAGTTACCATTTGACAAATACTAAAATTTGTATTTGTAAAAGTAGTGATATTTGACATTCCTTCAGCATTTGTCTATAGAGGGTCAGTGTGAGGAAACGATATTGTTTACCCTCTTTTTCAGTCTAGCCTCTTTATTTATGTCATGAGGGAAGGTTGTATGGGTGAATGACATCATGTACCAGCATCAAAGGATTGACATGCTATCTGTACAAGTTTTTAATATACTTATACTTTAGTCAAAGGGGAAAACAGTGCCAGTGACCCTTTAACGGGCTTCTGATGTTGGTGAAAGAGAGGGAGAAAGATGTCCCCAAGCCGGAGACCTCGCTTGAGTACATTCCTCCTCTAAAGTTAACCCTGATGCCAAATGATGGATTTAGTCTATCACCCAAGTAGGTCACAGCAGGATTTAAACTAAAAATGCAAAAAGCCAGAACAAATACTGGAAGGCATCTGGTCTCATGTTCTTACAGTTTCATCAATCCAACAACCTTTATTGGTATTTTTTGTTGACCCCAAAAGTATGAAAGCTAAGTTAGCCACGGTATAATGTATGAGGTGCATAGCTCAGTGGTTAGAGTGTCAAGCTTACGTCTACGAGGTTGTGAATGCAATTCCCAGGCCAGGTTGTGTTTTGTGTTCTTGAGCAAGACATTTGATTCCACATTGCCCCAGTTCACTGATCTATAGAAATGAGCTGTAACGGCCCCTTTGCTTTTCACTTGGATAACATTGGAGGCGTGAAGAGGGGAGGCTGGTATGCATGGGCGACTGCTGGTCTTCCATAAAACAACCTTGCTCAAACTTGTGCCTTGGAGAGGAAGTTTGTCGGTGCAATCCCATGGTCATTATTTTACTCTTTTAACCCTTTTGTTACGGTATTTCTGTTGAGATGCTCTGTGTTTCTTTCAATTAATTTAAATATAACAAAGAATTTAGTAAAATAACTTAGTTATCATTAAGCTAGTGTTAGGAACATAAATTGTGACTAAAGTTTGGTGGAAGATTTTAATTCAGAAATTTTGAAAACAAGGCATTTGTACAACAGAGCCAGAAGCAGTTTCAGCCTGGTTGGTATCGAAAGGGTTAAGAATTGTCTATTGTATATCTTAACCCTTTTGTTACTGTATTTCTGTTGAGATGCTCTGTGTTTCTTTCAATTACTTCAAATATAACTAGGAATTTAGTAAAATAACTTAGTTATCATTCAGCTAGTGTTAGGAACATAAATTGTGACTAAAGTTCGGTGGAAGATTTTAATTCAGAACTTTTGAAAACAAGGCATTTGTACAACAGAGCCAGAAGCAGTTTCAGCCTGGTTGGTATCGAAAGGGTTAAGAATTGTCTATTGTATATCTTAACCCTTTTGTTACTGTATTTCTGTTGAGATGCTCTGTGTTTCTTTCAATTACTTCAAATATAACTAGGAATTTAGTAAAATAACTTAGTTATCATTCAGCTAGTGTTAGGAACATAAATTGTGACTAAAGTTCGGTGGAAGATTTTAATTCAAAACTTAAGAAAACAAGACATTTGTACTACAGAGCCAGAGCTGGTTTGCCAGGTTGGTATTGAAAGGGTTGATGTAGAGAGATAGAAAAAGTACCAACTATATTTTATTATTTGTTGGTAATTCATAGTTAAAGCATTTGTATCCTGTACACACACATACATACATAGATGCACACACACACAAACACACACACATATAAAAGGACAAAGCATCGTTCTCAAACCCTATGGACTCATAAGGGCTGGCTTCTTGGTTTCTGTGGTATATATATATAGTTACCTCCTGGATGGGATGCCGGTCTGTTGCAGGATTACTCATTTTTGTCAGCTGAGTGGACTGGAGCAAGATGAAATGAAGTGTTTTGCTCAAGAACACAATGCATTGCCTGGTCCAGGAATTGAAACCATAATCTTGTGATCATGAGACCAACACCTTCACCACTAGGCTGCACACTTCCACCATATCTATAGACAGTTCTATATTTAAGAGATGAGGAATTATGTACACTATTTACATTTGATGGATATTTATCCTCATCTTGTTTGTTGTTAGATCGTTTCAGCTGATATACCCTCAAGCCTTCATCAGGTGTCTTGGGGGAATTTCGAACCTGGGTTCTCATTCTTAAGGTATTCTCGATGTTGTTGTTGCTGTTGTTGTTGTTGTTGTTCAGGTTACTGCTTGGAATCAAACTCGGAATCTTGAGTGAGCATTTGGCATAGTGGTTAAGAGTGCAGGCTACTAACCTCAAGATTCCGAGTTCAATTCCAAGCAGTGACCTGAATAATAATAGTAATCATAATAACAACAGCAATATCGAAAAGTACTTTAAGAATGAGATCCCAAGATCGAAATTTCCCCAAGAGACCTGATGAAGGCTGAAGGGTATATCAGCCGAAACGTGTTAACAACAAACAAGATGAGGACAAATATCCGTCAAATGTAAATAATGTACATATCTATAGATACTGGTTGCAAATGAGCATCGTCATCAGACAAGTGATGTTGTTCATTTCCTGTCTTTTGTGAAAAACATGTCTGCTCATAGGGAAATATTACTTCGCTTGGCAACAGGAAGGACATCCAGCTGTAGAAAATTTGACTCAACAAAATTCTGTCTGACCCAGGCCAAGTGGATGTCAAAAAAACAATGAAGATGATGATGATGATGTTGATAGTATTTTGGTTGTGTTGTTTAAAAGTTTACTTCTTAACCATAGTGAGATTGAACCTGGTCTCAGGTTCAGTGCCACTGTGTCGTACTGGGGTCAAGTGTCATCGACTTTATACCCTGAGCTAACCAAAGACACATGAGTGAATTTAGAATATGGAATCTGAAAGAAGCCCATTGTGTTTGTGTGTAATAAAGGTGTGTATGTTTGTGTCTCTTTGTCTTTACATCATGTGCTAAGTGTAAAAAAATGTCACCATTATAAAAACATAGGGTTTTTTCTTTTTTTTTTGCAATCTTCCATGAAAACATGCCTGATCATTGTACTGTTCATATTTAAAGGAGTATGGGACATGTCATCTTGCTTGGAAACAGGTGAAGATTGGCAACAGGAAAAGCATCTAGTCATTAAAAATTCTTTACTATATTAGCAAAAATAATCATTCTTGAAGATATAGGATATAAAATACATCCAATAGAAATATTTTGCTTGACAAGAAATATATAGAGATGTACGTTTAATAGTTTACATCAATGCAGGTGTGAATTTCCTCTTAAAATTATACTTCTCCACACTATTGATTTCACATTGTAGTGTGAATATTTTACAATATTTATATTTATATATTTACAGAGCATCCAGCCATAAAAACCATGCCAAATTAGATCTCTTTTACATTCTTATGGAACACCCACCTCTATCCCGTCTACTACTTATACCCCCTCTTCACTGTTCCCTGTGGTTAGGCCTTCTCTCTCATTCTCTTTGTTTTTCTCTCTCTCTCCCATCTTCCTCTTTTTCCTTGTCCTGCTAGGGTAGCCAAGTATCTTGTCTGTAGTAAGACTATCATCTCTGTCCCTTTATCTCATACTCTAACCTCTCACCTGGCACATGGTCACTTCTCTTAGTTCTACTCCCTCTCTCAGACGAGAGGTCTTTTCTTGCAAACTATCTGGCAACCCCACTGGTGCTGGTGCTGCATAAAAAAAGCATCAGGGCTGGTGCTGCATAAAAAGCACCCAGTACACTCTCTAAAGTGGTTGGCATTATAAAGGGCATCCAGCCATAGAAGCCATGCCAAAACAGACAATGGACCCTAGTACATCTCCCAGCCCTACCAGCTCTTATCAAACTGTCCAACCCATGACACAGCATGGAAAACAGATATTAAATGATGATGATGATGATTTGAACTCATCATCTGATACCTTATTCCTGAATATATAGCTGGTTCTGTACTGGATTCAAACAAGGAACCACTATTTCTCAACTAAGTTCAGTAATCTTGTGGGATCACTATTTTCATCCTATAGAAAACCATTTTTTTTCCTACCAGCTTTTCTTATTCAAATCTATCTTACCTTTTCAAAACATCAAGACTCTTTCTTTTCTTTTTAAGCATTAAAACCAATCATCATCATCATCATCGTTTAACGTCTGTTTCCCATGCTGGCATGGGTTGGACAGCTCGACCGGGGTCTGGGAAGCCAGGAGGCTGCACAAGGCCCAGTTTGATCTGGCAGTGTTTCTACAGCTGGATGCCCTTCCTAACACCAACCACTCCGTGAGTGTAGTGGGTGCTTTTTACATGCCACCGGCACAGGTACCAGGTGAGGCTGGCAATGGCCACGACCAGTTGGTGCATTTTACGTGCCACCAGCATGGAGGCCAGTCAAGGCGGCGCTGGCAACGGCCATGTTCGGATGGTTCTTTTACGTGCCACCGGCACTCGTATCACAACTACAATTTCCATTGATTTTTGATCGATTTCGATTTGATTCATCTGTTAAAACCTTGTCCCTTCCATGTTGTTTTCTTTTTGTACTCATTACCTAATTTGCAATGTATAATTAAGCCCTTAGTAACAACCAGTTTATTAGCAGATTTTCTGTTAGCAGTTAAAGAGGGTACTCAGAAGCTGATGAAATCCCAACAAGGGATTGAAACTAGTTTGGCGGATCCTTCCTTTCCTGTGCATGAAGATGTTGTATATAAGGACATGCTGGATACATCTGTTTATATATTCAGTATTGGCTAAGGTCTATAGATAGCTTTTATCTTTTACTTGTTTCACTTATTAGACTGTGGCCATGTTGGGATACCACCTCGAAGAATTTTTTACCAAATGAGTCACCCATATTTCTTTTGTTTTTTAAGCCTAGCACTTATTCTATCTGTCTCTTTTGCCAAACCGCTAAGTAACAGGGATGTAAATAAACCAACACCAATTGCCAGGCAGTTGTGGGGGACAAAAGCACACATACATGCACACACATACGACACCTTTTAGTTTCCATCCACCAAGTCCTCTCACAAGGTTTTGGTTGGCTTCAGGCTATAGTAGAAAACACTTGCCTAAGGTGGGACTGAACCCAGAGCCATGTGGTTGGGAAGCAAACTTCCTACCATACATACACTTACATCTATGTGTGTATACAACAGGCCACTTTCCATTTTTGCCTGCTGTCCACTCACATGAAGACACTTTTCCAAGGCAAAGATAGATATACATACACACACACACACACACACAAGAGAGAGAGAGAGAGAGAGAGAGAGAGAGAGAGAGAGAGCAACTCACATCTGTGATTATTAAAGTTTGTGTGAGTATTAATTGATGGCTTTCAAGGGGAGGGAAGGTTAATAAAATGAGTATTTTAAATTGGTTTTAGTCAATGTTTACGTTTATGTAAGTATTTCAGTGTATGACTTATTAAAGCTGATCATTATCTGCTCCAACTCACATCTGTTACCAGTCATGTTGTCTGTGGGTGGTGTAAGCTTTTGTGTTTTAAGTACTTTTCAAAAAAATAAATATTTCTACAACCTACATTTACTTAAAACCACAAAATCTTTTAAGCAACTTAACAGGAAATTAGTACAAAATGTTTGTTGTTTATCTTTGTTTATTATCAAAAGGAAAGGCTACTTCTGTGCAGCTCTTTCTCTCCCCCTCTCTCTCTCTCTCGGTTATGTTTATTAGTGTGTGTTGTTGTAAACAACTTCACAACCTGATTGCTCTGCTTATTGCTAAAGCTGGTAAAGAGATGTTCAATGGAAGTTCTCATTGGTGACTGAAAACTAGACCTCTAGCAGTCAAGTATTTCAGTTTAGAAGACTCACCTTCTCCAGGGCATGTGCACAGAGAAATCTTTTCTGTGGAGACAAAGCCTCATCATCATCATCATCATCATCGTCGTCGTTTAACGTCTGTTTTCCATGCTAGCATGGGTTGGACGGTTTGACTGGGGTCTGGGAAGCCAGGAGGCTGCACCAGGCTCCAGTCTGATCTGGCAGTGTTTCTACAGCTGGATGCCCTTCCTAACACCAACCACTCTGTGAGTGTAGTGGGTGCTTTTAACGTGCCAGGCGAGGCTGGCAATGGCCACGATCGGTTGGTGCTCTTTACGTGCCACCGGAACAGAAGCCAGTCGAGGCGGCGCTGGCAACGGCCACATTCGGATGGTTCTTTTACGTGCCACCAGCACTGGTATCACAACTACAATTTCTATTGATTTTTTATCGATTTCGATTTCACTTGCCTCAACAGGTCTTCACAAGCAGAGTTTTGTGTCCCAAGACACAAAACTCTACTTGCGAAGGCGACTATAATAAACAAGATTCAAGATTGCTTTGATGGCAGTAGATACACCAGGCTTCTCATGGCATTAGCACAAAACTAAGGAGATTTATAGATACATTCCAACCATTTGTTATTGTTGTATAATGCTTGGTAGTCTTTTACTGACCACTGTTGTCATGCCAAACACCAGGCTGCATCATCATCAGGTCAAGTTTGCTCAGACATTTTTAACCTGTGTATGCCATCCATCCCAGTCCTGCATTTAGTTGAGGGAGGTCTTTGGGGAGGCATCTGGTGTCTCTGATAAGTTGATCTACATACATTATGTTCAGGTAACCTGCTTGAGTATGGCCATGCCACGGCATCCTTAGCAGGCTGCATAAGATGTTTTATTTTGGAGACTTCTACATCCTGATAGAGCAGTGTTCCTCAGCTGGAGTCCACATGACTCTTGGGGGACAATTTATGATTTTGTTATTATAACTGATGGGCAATAAATCTCTCTCTATATATATATAAAGCTGAAGTTGTCTGTGTATGGCAGGTTTGGTAGCCTTCAACTAACACTATCTCCTCCGAGACCTTGCGGCGCAAGTTGACCAAAATTGAGAGTATGATAGAAGGCTTGCTCTTCCTTCTGTAGAAGAAAAAATTCAAATCGAACCATGTTAACACCAAAAATTATTTACATCAAAAAGGTGCTTTTTTTCTATGAAAATCCCTATTTTTTGACTGCTGTGTCGCCATTTTTCAGTGTATTTCAACCAGAAAAATGTTCACTTAAAGAGAATAACAAGCTACATAATGCAAAATCTTTACTTTTCAAAAATTCTAATTCTAAAGGGTCGAAACAAACCCGAGCAATGCCGGGCGATACTGCTAGTTAGTTATAATTGTACAATACACCAAATATTTTAACAAGTATCTATACAGTTCCTAATGATATTTAATTATGAAAATGTTAAAGGATTTTTTAAACATTAAATGGCTGTGGGGGTCCAGTTGAGTAAAATAGGAATTTAAGAGGTCCATAAGGAAAAATCGTTAAGAAGCCTTGGATTAGAGGATGGAGCTCACTCAACTGCATTAATGTTATTGTTGAAAAACAAACATGAAACTGAGGACCTACCAAAGCTAATGGATGGGTTGTTGCGGAGCTTCTTGGTGTGGTATTGTGAAGTACATGAAGAATATAATTCAGAATTCAGTAAGCGACAGCCTGTGAGCCATGCTTCATTTCACCCAGCCTACCCTCTTTACAAGTGGACAGCAGTCAAAAATGGAAAGTGGCCTGTTGTATGCACACATATGTGTGTATTTATGGTAGGAAGTTTGTTTCCCCACCACATGGCTCTGGGTTCAGTCCCACCTTAGGCAAGTGTTTTTTTTTCTACTATAGCCTGAAGCCAACCAAAACCTTGTGAGAGGACTTGGTGGATGGAAACTGAAAGAAGATGTTGTTGTTGTGTGTGTGTGTGTGTGTAAATCTTTGTTCTGGAAAAGTGTCTTCATGTGAATTTGCCAAAGTTTGCAGTCATTATTTCTACACTCTGCTATACACTTGTGTCTCTTTCCACCCCACCCACCCCTTCCACTACATTCACCTGAATGAAACCGAAATAATTTCTCAGCATTTCTCTCTGTATCCTAAGGTATTGTTTCCTTCTTTTTCTTTTTTTTAATGTTGATTGGCTGTGATTTCAGGGAGTCTTGGCTGTTTTCCTTAATTTATTTTTTCCCTCGCAGGTTAAATGGCTTCATAGTTTCTCCTCACTAGCTTACCTTTTTATCGTTGTGCAGGTAGTTGAAGCAGAAGAGATTGCATCAGGTGTATAGTAGGTTAGGACAGCATTTCGCTAGTACATAAGTAGCTTGTTCAGCTTACACTAAGCCTACAGTAACAAAAGTGAACAGATAAATCTTTTATCTAGGAGCCAATGAAATATTACTTCATAATATCTGAATAAACGTCCATAGCGTGTAAAGTTATTGTATAAAAAAGTAATGTTTGTAAAACAACTCTACATTTCCATCATTTATTTTTTTCTCCTTTTGTTAACCTGTTTCTTCTTTTTCGTTATCCCATTTTCTCTCAAAATATTTTTGACTTAAGTTTACCTTGGATGCCACACTAATTATTTTGTTCATGACCTTGTTTGTATTGTTGTTACATTTTCGTTTTTCAGTTTTTCTTTATATTCAAGTCTCACTGTGTGGTACAACCACAGTCCTGGGCCAACCAAATCCTTGCCAGTGGATTTGGTAGATGGAAACTGAAAGAAGCCCATCATGTGTGTGTGCGTGTTACTGTCTCCTTGCCTCGACTTGACATGATAATTGTAAACAAGTGTCACCATCATACGAGTAGTCTCCTTCATTCCAAATCTTCCTTGAAAACATGTCTTGTCATAGGAAGATATTACCTTGCTTGGAGACAGGTAAGAATTAACAACAGAGCAGTGCGTCTGGCTGTAGAAAATCTGTCTCGACAAATTCCATCTGACCCATGGAAGCACGGAAAAGTTGAAGTTGAAACAATGATGATGGGGATAATAGACAATAATTGTATTGCTCCTAGAAGGCAGTGAGCTGGCAGAAACATTAGCACGCCGGGCAAAATGCTTAGTGGTATTTCGTCTGCCGTTACATTCTGAGTTCAAATTCCGCCGAGGTCAACATTGCCTTTCATTCTTTCGGGGTCGATAAATTAAGTACCAGTTACGCATTGGGGTCAATATAATCGACTTGATCCTTTTGTTTGTCCTCACTGTGTTTAGCCCCTTGTGGGTAGTAAAGAAATAGGTATTGCTCCTAGATAGCAATTGTTTCACTGACACATCATCATCATCATTTAATGTCCCGGTTGGCATGGTTTGACAGGAGCTGGCAAAGCTAGAGAGCTGCACTGCGCTCCATTGTCTGCTTTGGCATGGTTTCTATGGCTGAATGCCCTTCCTGATGCCAGCCACTTTACACAGTGAACTGGATGCTCTGTATGTGGCACCAGCCCTGCTGCTTTTTACATGACACCAACATCAGCAGGGTCACCAAGTAACTTGCAAAACAAAGACCACTTAGATGGGATCCAACAGGTCAGGTGACCATGTCTGGCTCCAGTGTCTCAGTTTCGGCATGGTTTCAATGACTGGATGCCCTTCCTAACACCAACCACTTTATAGAGTGTATTGAGTTCTTTCTTTTTAAATCATCATCGTCATCGTTTTATGTCTTTTCCATGCTAGCATGGGTTGGATAGTTTGACTGAGGACTGGTGAGCCAGAGGCTGCACCAGGCTCAATCTGATCTGGCAAACTTTCTACAGCTGGATGCCCTTCCTAACACCAACCTCTCTGAGAGTGTAGTGGGTGCTTTAACATGCCACTGGCACGAGGGCCAGTCAGGCAGTGCTACTTGCATGGGAGCCTGTCTGGTGGCACTGGCAACGACCACGCTCAAATGTTGTTTTTGATGTGCCACCAGCACATGTGCCAGTAAAGCGACGCTGGTAACACTCACATTCAAATGATGCTTTTTATGTGTCACCAGCAAGGAGCCAATCTGTGGTCCTGGCAACGATCACGCTCAGATGTGCTTTTAACATTCCACTGGCATGATACCAACATTAACGAAGTCACCATGGTTGCTTGACTATCCCACTTGATTGAGTTAGAAGTAGAAGAGAGAAGGATTTGGATTTATATACTAAATGTTGAGAGAGTAAAGTATGATAGAAAGAATGGGGTCAGGTGTGTTGTAGAATAGATACATGACTACCTTGCATTAAATAATGGTGGCTGAAAGGTGGCAAGCTGGCAAAAACGTTAGCACATCAGGTGAAAATGCTTAGTGGTATTTTGTCTGTGTTTACATTCTGAGTTGAAATTCCGCCGAGGTCAATTTTGTCTTTCAACCTTTTGGGGTCGATGAATTAAGTAGCAGTTGCATACTAAGGTCGATCGAATTGACTGGCCCCTTCCCCCAAAACTTTTGGGCCTTGTGCCTAGAGTAAAAAAGAAAGGCAGCAAGCTGGCAGAATTGTCAGCATTCTGGACGAAATGCTTAGTGGTATTGGCCCATCGCTATGTTCTGAGTTCAAAATCCATTGCAGTCAACTTTGCCTTTCATCCTTTTGGGGTCAATAAATTAAGTCCCAGTGAAACACTGGGGTTGATGTAATTAACTAGTCCCCTTCCCCCAAATCAGAAGCCTTGTGCTTCTAGTAGAAAGGATTATATAATGGTGGCTGAGAGTAATAAAGATGGTGCTGGAAAGAGAAGAATAATTATATTAGTGACAGGAAATATTTGTCGTGTGTCGAGTTGAAAGTTTTACAATATTTTGATAACTTATTTGTTTCATTTATCAAGTTACAAGAAAAGCAGTCAAGAATTCAAAGTAGGGACCATTGTGTTGCTCCGTCTGGGGCCACCTTTC
>NC_042997.1:112841570-112854070 GCF_006345805.1 Octopus sinensis | reverse complement strand
CTGTTCCTTTGTATATAGACAAAGCTTTATGGTGTAGGAGTAGCTGTGTGGTAAGTAGCTTGCTTATGAACCACATGGTTCCGGGTTCAGTCCCACTGCATGGCACCTTGGTCAAATGTCTTCTACTATAGCCTCAGGCCAACCAAAGCCTTGTGAGTGAATTTGGTAGACGGAAACTAAAAGAAGCCCATCGTATATATGTATATATTTATATATGTATGTGTGTGTCTGTGTTTGTCCACCCAACATCGCTTGAACCGATGCTGGTGTGTTTATGTTCCCGTAACTTAGCAGTTCGGCAAAAGAGACCGATAGAATAAGTACTAGGCTTACAAAGAATAAGTCCTGGGGTCAATCTGCTCGACTAAAGGCGGTGCTCCAGCATGGCCACAGTCAAATGACTGAAACAAGTAAAAGAGTATAAAAAATATTTCACCCAAAACTACATTTCCTAAATCAGGGTATGTCTCCCATGATGCAGAATACTTGAAATGCCACAGCAGGGTCCACTACGACCATTTCTGTGTCTTCATCACCATTTTCCCATTTACATGATTATAAATTTCCAATTACTCCCTCTCTGTATCTTTCTTTTTGTTAGTGAAGAGTTTTATTTGTCTGTATTCAGCATCATCATCATCATTTTTTTATATTCTTATTTTAATAGCAAAACAGAGGGAAATATAACAAAAGATAATGTATGTTATTTGATTTCATTTATGGTTCATGCATTTGTAATTCGTGGTATTGAAGATTCTAAAGTTACAATATTATTATTTTTATATCCTTTTGACATAGGAAGATATAGAAAAAAATTAATTAATTAAAATAGGTGCAGGTGTGGCTGTATGATAAAAAGCTTGCTTCACAGCCACATGGTTCCAGGTTCAGTTCCACTGTGTGGCACCTTGGGTCAGTGTCTTCTTCTATAGCCTCAGGTTGACCAAAGACTTGTGAGTGGATTAGGTAGACGGAAACTGAAAGAAGCCCATTGTGTATATATATGTGCGTGTGTGTGTGTTTGTGTGTCTGTGTTTGTCCCTCCATCATCGCTTGACAACCGATGTTGGTGTGTTTACGTCCCCATAACTTGGCAGTTCAGCAAAACTGACCGATAGGATAAATACTAGGCTCACAAAGAATAAGTCCTGGGGTCAGTTTGTTTGACTAAAGGCAGTGCACCAGCATGACCACAGCCAAATGACTGAAACGAATGAAAGAATAAAAGAAAAAATTCAAATAGGTACAGGCATGGCTGTATGGTAAAAAGTTTGCTTCCCAGCCACTTGGTTCCAGGTTCAGTTCCACTGTGTGGCACCTTGGGTAAGTGTCTTCTACTTTATCCTCAGGCTGACCAAAGACTTGTCAGTGGATTGGTAGGCAGAAATCGAAAGAAGCCCATCATATATATATATATATATATATATATATATATATATATATATATATATAAATATTTAGTTAAATCTTCTCTTAGGCACTCCGTCGGTTACGACGACGAGGGTTCCGGTTGATCCGATCAACGGAACAGCCTGCTCGTGAAATTAACGTGTAAGTGGCTGAGCACTCCACAGACACGTGTACCCTTAACGTAGTTCTCGGGGATATTCTGCGTGACACAGAGAGTGACAAGGCCGGCCCTTTTGAAATACAGGTACAACAGAAACAGGAAGTAAGAGTGAGAGAAAGTTGTGGTGATATTCTATATGAATATTCTATACTGAATTTACAGTGAGTGTTCTTTTGTATCAAAGTATTAATACTATTAAAGTATTTATACATTTAATACGAGCGATTATATATAATATATTGTGAAATAATATCAGGAAATTAATATCAGAAAAATTCTTCAGAAAGATATATGCATGTGTACAGTTCTATATTTAAGAGATGAGGAATTATGTACATTATTTACATTTGATTTTGGTAAGTAACTTTAGTAGGAAAATCTTGAAATCCGTATATGCCTTCTATATATATATATATATATATATATATATATTTATACATATGAGAGAGAGAGAGGGGTAGGTAGGTAGATATGATTATATGTGTCTGTGTTTGTCCCCACCACCACTTGATAGCCAGTCTTGGTTTGTTTATGTTCCTGTAACTTAGCAGTTCAGCAAAAGATACTGATAAAATAAATACCAGGCTTTTAAAAGATAAAAGTACTGGGGTGATTTATTTAACTAAAAATTCTTTGAGATGATGCTCCAGCATGGTTGCAGTCTAATAACTGGAACAAGTAAAAGATAAAATATATTATTAAAAAAAAAATAGCACTGATTTTTACGATTAATACATCTTAAATTTACCATTTTATTATTTATGTTGTATTGAGCAGTATGTCATCTGCCGCAATCAACTTTGCCTTTCATCCTTTCAGGGTTGATAAATCAAGTACCAGTGAAACACCAGGCTCAATGTAATCGAATAGTCCCCTCCCCCAAATTTCAGGCCTTGTGCCTAGAGTAGAAAGGAGATTATTTATGTTGCATTGTAAAGTTACAGAATTATTTTTATTTTATTAGCTTAGATATTTCCACATGGATACCCTGATACATAGTGTGTTACACAATCTAACTCTAAGCAGTTTCCACCTACAAAATCCACTCACAAGATTTTGGTCAAGCCAAAGCTGTTGTAGAAGAACTTGCCCAAGGTACCTCGCTGTGAGATTAAATCTGGGAAGCAAACTTCAAAAAACAAAAAGAGTTCCCTATTATTTTTATCATCTTCTCCATGGGAGTAGTTGGTTAGTCAGGCACTCATCATTGTCATCGTTGTCGTTTAACGTCTGCTTTCTATGCTGCCATGGGTTGGACAGTTTGACCGAGGAATGGCAAGCCAGGAGGCTGCACCAGGCTCCAATATGATTTAGCAAAGTTTATGCAGCTGGATGCCCTTCCTAACACCAACCACTCTGAGAGTGTAGCAGGTGCTTTTTTAGGTGTCACCAGCACAGGAGCCAGTCGGGCACCAAAGAAATGGTAAATGGTTTACAGCACAAAAGAAATCACTTTAAACTTGTTAAACTTAATATTTGGGATGCCTTATCTCTACTTAGTATAGAAGCAGATGCATTATGTATGATTAATTTTAAGGATCTGATCAAAGACTTTGCAATTTTAAAAAAAGTAGTAGAAAAATTTTCAAATATAAATAAAATGGAAGTATACAAAAATAAACATTATTTTCCATCTTACTCTAAGTTTTGTTTCATTTTAAAAAATAAAAATGTATTTTATGGTTTATAATTGTTTATATTTTGAAATTACACATATAAGGGGTTACCACAAGCTTCTACATGCTTAGGACCTCTGTGGCCCTTAATCCAGCTCTGACCTCAATTTCTTAACTTCCATCATTTTTGAATTGCAAATGGTTGATGAGAGAAAGACAGAGAAAGAGGTGCCTTTCTTGTTCTTCCATTTCATTGCTGCAACTTCTCTTGTGGAAGATTCATTTTCTTCTTCTCTTCATCTTTCCATGTCCTATGCTAGCATTGGTTAAATTGTGTGTGTGTGGTAGGGCATATGTGCGTTTGTGTGAGTGTTTGTGTCCCCTAAGCCATCAAATATCTACAATCCTTATCTCCTGCATCCTTCAGTTTAAAAAATTTTTTTTTATTTTAGTGGCAATGTGGATCTCCCCAACTTTCCTCTGTATCAAATGCCCCCAGCTCTTCTATCCCTACCCTGGCCAGAAAAGGCTCAGTCACTGGCTACATATCTGCTACTCAGATATGAGTTAACACTAATGAGTGTGGAACTGTTTTGAGAAATTTAGCTGCTATTTCTAGCAAGTCAGACAATCCCGTAGAGGCTTCTTTATTAGCTCATTTGTTTAATTTTATTAAATGTTTCACAACAAAGAGGGTCCTTACAGTCTGATAAATCATATTGTAGAAAACACAATTAGTAACATAATTACATCTCGTTATCTTGATTATTAATCCATTTTCAGCATGATAGGATTTTAATTAAGATATCATTTGAAGTGAATCTATGTGTGAAGGTTATTGCCTTTTTTAATTACTGGCAACAGTTGTTTAAAAACAAAATGTTATTTACATTCTTTGGTCAATCAGTCTAAATTTTAAATGTATGACTTTGATTGTTTAAAACAAATTGTTGTTGTTAGGGGCATCCAACTGTAGAAACTCTGCCAGATCAAGATTGGAGCCTGGTGCAGCCAGCTGGTTCGCCAACCCTCAGTCAAAATCGTCCAACCCATGCTAGCATGGAAAGCAGACGTTAAACGATGATGATGATGATTATTATTATTATTATTATTATTATTAAGGTGCTGGCAGAATCATTAGTGGTATTTCGTTTGCCACTACATTCTGAGTTCAAATTCTGCCGAGGTCGACTGCCTTTCATCCTTTCGGGGTCGATTAAATAAGTACCAGTTACGCACTGGGGTCGATGTAATTGACAAATCCTCACATCCTCCAAGCTGCCCTTGTGGCAAAAATTTGAAATAATCAATAATATGAATACGCCAACTTCTTGTTTTTGTATGTCTGTACTGTGGTGTGTGTAACACTTTACCTCAAAAGAAGTGAGAGGCAAAGCAGGAGAGAGGAGGGCAGAGAGGAAGTGAGAAAGAATGAGAGAAAGAGAGAGTGAGAGAAACAATGAGTGGTGACGGCGGCGTTCGTTTTGTGTTTTTAAATGTCTATCACATCACAAGAAAAGTTGATACATAGATACGTACACACATTGTTAAATTAAAAGCGGAAGTGAGAGAGAAGGAGAGAAAGTGAGAGAGACAGTAAATACATAGATCAAAAGAAAGTTGATACATAGACACATTGTTAAATTAAAGACATCTACAGCAAATATTGGATATCACTTTCACTTTTCATTACCACATGAGGATAAAATTAATTTTGCAAATGGCTGAGTACTCCACAAGCATGTGTACCATAAGGGAGTTCTCTGGGAGATTTGGCCTCACACAGAATGTGACAAGGCTGGCCCCTTTGAATTACGAGTACAACTCATTTTTGCCAGCTGAGTGGACTGCAGCGAGGTGAAATAGAGTACTTTGCTCAAGAAGACGGCGCACTACAGGGAATCGTATTCATAACTTTACGATTGTGGTTGAATACCCCTAACCACTGAGCCACGCACCTTCACTCTCTTAACCATAGAGAAAAGGAGTGAAGTGATAGAGACAGAAAGGACAGCCTCATTGTGTGATAGAGAAGTTTAACTATAACAGTCGGTAGTTAAAGCGAAGTAGATCTGTAAGCCAAGTCAGAATGCATGTGTAAATTGTCTTTTTGTGGGTGTGTCAATGTTTTTTTGTTTCCCTGTCAAGTTCTGTGTGTGTGTGTCATGCATCTCACTTTGCTGTCAGATTCTCTCTGCCCATCTCAAAGAAGTTTGTATATTTTATACCTGAACTGATAAGCTAGAAAAAGAGTTATATAGAACAATAGCTTTACCGAATCCAGGTGACTGTGCGATGGCACTGAAGAAAAGGCTACAGATCAAGTGGAACACCCGTTTATCACAGTTCCTTTTGACGTTTAAATAGGCTAAATGCTCAAGGAGAATTGAAAGATTCAGTTTCGAATCTGAACCAGGGTGGGACTACTTGTACAGATTTGCTGTTTTTGCTTTCATTCTGACAGACAGACAGAAATTCAATTTTATATTCTTTTATTTGTTTCAGTCGCTTCACAGCGACCATGCTGGAGCACCACCTTCAGTCAAACAAATTGACCCCAGGACTTATTCTCTGTAAGCCTAGCATTTGTTTTATCGGTTACTTTTGCCAAACTGCTAAGTTACAGGGACATAAGCACACCAACATTGGCTGTCAAGCAAAGGTGGAGGGACAAACACAGACACACAAATACGTATATACATACATACATACATATGTATACATATATATACAACAGGTTTCTTTCAGTTCCCATCTACCAGATCCACTCACAAGGCTTTGGTCAGACTGAGGCTATAGTAGAAGACACTCGCTCAAGGTGCCATGCAGTGGGACTGAACCCGGAACCATGTGGTTGAGAAACAAGCTTCTTACCACACAGCCACTCCTATATTACACATTTAAATTTTGACTAGTGAGAACACAGAGAATTGTGTAAGATTCAAGTGACACTATTTTGCTGACTGAAAATTTATGTGGTGTTCCATTATTTCTGACTAACTTTTTGATGTATGTATGCGTGCATGCACATACATAGATATTTGTATGCATGCTGATTACTTGTTTGAATATGTGGGGAGTGCATTATCCAAATTGTTCTTTATTTAAAATGGTAGAATTTAAGTTGAGGAAAAATTGGCTGCTATATCTTCCTGGCTGAACACCCTCCAGAGGTTTTCATTCTTCTGCACAAAGTAAACTTTGTTGTTGCATGTTCTCAGATGAGATGATGAAAGGTGTTCTTCTCAAAACAACCCCACCATTTGTATATCAGGAACCATATTGTTTAGTATAATTTTTATTTAAAACAGTAGGATGTAATAAGAGTTTATGGCTGCTGTTTTCAGAGGGCTGAGTGACCTTGTGTTTGCTCCATTTTAACAGTATTGTCTGCTATTGAACAATTTTCCTCTTTCTTCTGTCTTACAGTTTCTATTTCATATCTTCAGAGTAGGTAGCTGAAGTAACAGGTTAGTTAATTCATCAGTCATTTTTAGAGATAGTGTGACATGTTGACTTAGTTAGGGTCTGTTTCAGTTGTTTATATGCCATATATACATATTGGTATGTTAGCAGTATCATTAGCAATTTCAGGATGGTGGAGTAACAGAAATGGTAAAGCAACTAGTGAAATGCCTTATAATATTTAGTTACATCTCTTCATGTCCTGAATTCAGTTCTCACTAGGAAACCAACTTTGCCTTTCGTTGTTCAATGGTGGGGTTAGATAAAATAAAGTACCAGTCAAATACTGGTGTGGATATAATCAACTATCTGTCCCCTGTGAAAATCATGTCTGGCCAGAGGGGAAAATATTGTTGCATGGAAACAGGCGAGGGTTGGCAACTGGATAGGCATCTGGCTGTATAAAATCTGCCTCAACAAATACCATCTGATCCATGCTGGCATGGAAATGCAGACATCAACTGATGATGATAATGGTGCTGAAGATGATGATGATGATGATGAACAGAGTCTGGTTAGTAATAGAGAAATTCATGTTTCACAATAGTTAGGAGTGAGAAAAAAAAAATTAAGAAATTTGATGAGTTATAGGCATTATCATTTCTTTCATTTTTATAAATAAGAAATATAGATGAAATTTACAAACATGGGGCACAAGGTCCCCTAAATTTTAAGGGGACAGATAATGAGCAAGACATTTTACTTCACGTTACTTCAGTCCACTCTGCTGGCAAAAATGACTTGTACCTGTGATTGCAAAGGGCCAGCCTTGTCACATTCTGTATTACACTGAATCTCTCTGAGAACTACATTAAGGGTATGCATGTCTGTGGAGTACTCAGCCACCTGCACATTAATTTCACAAGCAGGCTATTCTGTCGATTGGATCAACTGGAACCCTCGTCACCATAACCAACGGAGTGCCAGTTATATCATCTAATTAAATGCTGCTAATTTTTTGATGCTTTCATTTGTTTCCGTCATTTGACTGTGGCCATGCTGGAGCACCACCTTTAGTTGAACAAATCAATTCCTGGACTTATTCTATCGGTGTCTTTTGTCGAACCACTAAGTTACGGGCACATAAACACACCAACATTGGTTGTGAAACACAGTCACATACACACACACACACACACACACACACGACAGGCTTCTTTCAATTCCTGTCTACCAAATCCACTCACAAAGCTTTGGTCAGCCCGAGGCTATAGTAGAAGACATGCAGTGGGACTGAACCCGGACCCATGTGGTTGGTAAGCAAGCTACTTACCACACAGCCACTCCTGCGCCTATTCTTTACACTGCAAACTTAGTTCTATTTTTTATATCAGATGCACAGAGCAATCTGTTCTCAGTTTGTGGCTTGTGTTTAGCAGATTTAAATATTAAATTGCATTCCCTCCCTCACTGTGTGCCTACTTTAATTGGATTACTCATTAAGCTACTCACTCTTAATCACTCTTTATATGCTTGTTTCACATGATTCTGCAGATAAAGCAATTTACAAGCTGTTAGGTACTTAACATGCAGACGTGTAGTTTTTTGATCCTCCACCTTGATGTGGATGTCGTAGTAGTGATTGTTTTTTTTTTATTCTTTTACTTGTATCAGTCATCAGACTGCGACCATGCTGGAGCATCACCTTGAAGAATTTTAGTCAAATGAATCAATCCCTGTACATTTTTTTTTTTGTTAAAGTCTGGTATTCTATCAGTCTCCTTTGCCAAACTGCTAAGTTACAGGGGACATAAACACACCAACACCTGTTGTCAAGCAGGGCTTGGGGGACAAAGACAGACACAAGGACACGCATGCACACACACACACACAGTGGGTTTCTTTCACTTCCATTCTACCAAATCCACACACTAGGCTTCAGTCAGCCCAAGGTTATGTTAGAAGACACTTGTCCAAGGTGCCAGACAGTGGGACTGAACCCAGAACCATGTGGTTGAGAAGCAAGTTTTTTACCACACAATCCATACACACAAACACACACACACATACATTGTCTGAAAGACCTTTGGAGATATACTGTGCTTGAGAAGACCCGGCAAGCCAAGTGAGACCATAACCCATGGCCTATGCCAGTGGTGTATAACCAGCCCACTTATGAGTATCCTTCATTCATTGGACTATAAACTTTGCTTGCAATGACCTGTTGAGGCAAGTGAAATCAAAATCGTTGACGTGGCCAATGACAGTACCGCCTGATTGGCACTCATGCCAGTGAAACGTTAAAAGCACCTTCCAAGTATGATCGTTGCCAAGGCTGCTGACTGGCTCCAGTGTCGGTGGCACGTAAAAAGCACCATTCGAGAGTGATCTTTACCAGTGTCGCCTTACTGGCATATGTGCCAGTGGCACATGAAAAGCAACATTTGAGCGTCATTGTTGCCAGTACTGCCGGACTGGCTCCTGTGGAGGTGGCATGTAAAAACACCTTTTGACATGGTCATTGCCAGTACCACCTGACTGGCCCTCATGCTGGTGGCATGTAAAAGCACCCACTACACTCTCAGAGTGGTTGGCATAAGGAAAGGCATCCAGCTGTAGAAACTTTGCCAGATCAGATTGGAGCCTGGTGCAGCCTTCTGGCTTGCCAGTTCTCAATCGAACCGTCCGACCCATGCCAGCATAGAAAGCGGACGTTAAACAACAATGATGATGATGATTATTAGAAAAGAGTTACACTTCTTATATCATCTTGATATTTCTGGAAATATTGCCTGAAATTTTTTTATGATATAACATTAATAAATATTCTTTTTAAAATTTTGATAAAAACTGTAAAAATTTTGAACAGTAAGTTAAATTCTCTAACACAGGTGCAGGTTTGGTTGTGTGGTAAGAAGTTTGCTTCCCAACCACTTGGTTTCAGGTTCAGTCCTAGTTTATGGCATCTTGAGCAAGAGTCTTCTAATATAGCTCCAGGTGTGTGCCTACTTTAATTGGATTACTCATTAAGCCTCTCACTCTTAATCTCTCTTATGTGTGTGTGTGTGTGTGTCCTTGTGTCTGTTTTTGTCCCCCACCCCTGCTTGACAACAGGTGTTGGTGTGTTTATGTTCCCTGATTGAATACCAGGCCTTGTGAGTGGATTTGTGATTGATGCCAGGCCCGCCTGACTGGCTCCCTTGCCAGTGGCACATAAAAAGCACTATCCAAACGAGATCGCTGCCAGGACTGCCTGACTGGCCTCCATGCCGGTTGTACATAAAAAGCTCCCATTAGGCTCTCAGAGTGGTTGGCATTAGAAAGGGCATCCAGTTGTAGAAACATTGCCAGATCAGATTGGAGTCTGGTGCAGCCTCCTGGTTTTCCAGACCTCAGTCAAACTGTCCTACCCATGCCAGCATGGAAAGCGGACATTAAGCAATGATGAAACTGAAAGAAGCCAATGTGTGTGTGTATTACTGTGCTAGTTGTAAGCAAGTGTCACCTTCATGCAAGCAGTGTCTTGCATTCTCAGTCTGAGATATGCCTGGTCATAAGGAAACAGGTGAAGGTTGGTGACAGGAAGGGCATCCAGCCATAGAAAAATTTGCTTCAAGAAATTCCATCCAACGCATGCAAGCAGGACAAAGTAGATGTTAAAATACATGCATTTCTATACTGTAACTGATTACACTGAGCTATCATCATCATCATCATGATTTAAAGTCTGTCTTCCATGCTGGAAAATGTTGGACAGCTCAGCAGGATTCAATGAATTAGTGGACCGTATCATACTCCAGTACCTGCTTTGGTATTGTTTGTATGGCTGGATGCTCTTCTTAGTGCCTGCCACTTTACAGAGCGTAGTGGGACACCAGCACTAGTAAGGTCACCAAGCATTGCAATTCACAGCAGTGTGAACCTATGAGCATCTCTCTCTCTCTCTCCATCATTGTTTTAACAATTACTTCTGTGGCTGGATGCTTTTTCTGTGACCAACCCTCATCTTTTTCCAAGTAAGATAATATTTGGTTACAAAGGAATTAAAGCGATCTAAATCAAAGCCTTGCATCAAAATTCCGTGCCTTCCATCCCCCAGCTTAATGACCTTTTTTACTAAAGGCACAGGACCTGATATTTTAGTCGATTACATTGATCCTAGTGCATAACTGGTACCTAATTTCGCTGAGGTTGACTTTGCCTTTCAACCTTTTTTGATCCTTCATCTTGATGTGGATGTTGGAGTAGTGATTGTTTTTTTTTATTCTTTTACTTGTATCAGTCGTCAGACTGAGACCATGCTGGAGCATCACCTTGAAGAATTTTAGTCAAATGAATCAATCCCTGTACTTTTTTTCTTTTTTTGTTAAAGTCTGGTATTCTATCTCCAAAGGTCTTTCAAACAATGTGTGTGTGTATGGATTGTGTGGTAAAAAACTTGCTTCTCAACCACATGGTTCCAGATTCAGTCCCACTGTCTGGCACCTTGGACAAGTGTCTTCTAACATAACCTTGGGCTGATTGAAGCCCCTAGTGTGTGGATTTGGTAGACTGGAAGTGTAAAAAGGTTGAAAGACAAAGTCAACCTCAGCGGAATTTGAACCCAGATTGTGAAGACAGACGAAATACTCCCCCAGCATGCTAACTATTCTGCCAGTTCGCCACTTCATCCACCAGCTTAATAATGCCAGGGATTTTACCAAACTCTTCATTATTTTCAAAATTAATCCTTCAGCATCCAGATTACTCTGTCGAGCGTAACGCTTCTTTATTTACATTGTTTTCTGTTAATCCTGCATTACCTTGTTGCTTCAGGATTTCAATAATGTAATTGTTTGATTTTGCAATGACATTGTAGGGTAGGTTTGAAAAGCTGGACATGGCCTGTTTGAATATAGAACATAAATTATTTAGGCTGGATATAGCTGGTTTAAATGCTAAAGGGTTAACTGAAACAAAGAAAAAAAACAACAAAAGTAATGTATTTTAACTGAAACATAGTAACAAAAGGGTTAATCCGGGATGATCCCTGTTAGTTTGGTATCAAAAGGCTTAACTCAAGACTAAATGAGATGCTACAGTTCTATATTTAGGAGATGAGGAATTATTTACATTTGATGGATATTTCTCTTCATCTTGTTTGCTGTTGATGATAATAATAATAATAATAATAATAATAATAATAATAATAATGATAATAATAATAATAACATTGGAAATTACCTTAGGAATGAGAACCCAGGTTCGATATTTCCCCAAGACACCTGATGAAGGCTGGAGGATATATTAGCCAAAACATTGTTTTAACAACAAACAAGATGAGGACAAATATCCTTCAACTGTAAATAATGTAAATAAGATGTTGTAAATATAGGTGTAGCAGCATGGCTGTGTGGTAAGAAGCATGCTTCCCAACCATATGGTTCCAGGTTCAGTCCCACTGTGTAGCACCTTGGGCCATTTTCTTCTACTATAGCCTCGGGCTGACCAAAGTCTTGTGAGTGAATTTGGCAGACGGAAACTGAAAGAAGCCTGTCATATATATGTGTGTGTGTCTGTGTTTGTCCTTGAAATGTAGCGGTTCAGCAAAAGAGTCTGATAGAATAAGTACTAGGCTTACAAGGAATAAGTTCTGGGAGTTGATTTGTTTGACCCAAGGTGGTGCTCCAGCATGGCTGCAGTGAAATGACTGAAACATGTAAAGGAATAACCAGGAATTTTGTTTTTCTGCCTTCTTCTTTACCATAATACCTGAAAATGTCAAGTAACGAAGAAATTTGCATTTTGGAAGCTACTAACAACTTTGATGGTTGTCAGTGTGTGCTAAGGATTGGCAATACTTTGGAACACACATTTCCACACACACACACATACACGTGTACAGAAAGAAAGAGAGTGAGAGAGAAATC
>NC_042997.1:112801570-112836570 GCF_006345805.1 Octopus sinensis | reverse complement strand
TTGTGTTTAAAAAATCCAATAATATGTCTGTATTCTCAGCCTGTGTTATAGGGAACAGTGGAAAATATGGACATGAATATCAATAGTTAGTTAAGATTTAAGTTGAAAATATTATTATTATTATTCTATGTTTGACTTTTGCTTTACATTTGTACAAGTTGGCTCCAAGTCTCACTCAGAGGCCTCAAGAGACAACAAGTTGGAAGTTCATGTTGGTGTTATGCCTAGGGTGCCATATATTTGGTTTTGTATTTAGTGTTGTCCTAGTGAATGTTTAAGAAACCATAAGAAAATTATGTTTGTTTTAAAACTTGAGATTACATAGAAGGTATTTTGTGTTATTATTATTATTATTATTACTTCTGCCTTTAGTGAAGGCAGAGGTATTGTTTTCAGTTGTGTTTGTTTGTTCATTCATCCATGGACAAGATATCTCAAGAACTGCTGGACGGATTCGGATGAAACTGTCAGGGATGTTTGGCCTCATGACTGGCACAAACTAATTAGATTCTGGGCTCGATCCGGTACTGGACAAGGATTCTGAATTATTTTTCCAGTTTTTTGCTTAATTTTTGAGAGTGGTTGGGTTCATTCTCATTTTAAAAATCATCTCCAGCTAATCGTTGAGAGGATGTTGGTGTTGCCTTGTTGTTGTTGTTATTATTATTATTATTATCATCATTATTATTATTATTATTATTATTATTATTATTATTATTATTATTATTATTATTATTATATGTAACTACAATAAGCTTTGAAGTTGTTTTCAAAACATTGAACATTATACAAATAACATTTAAAATTTTATACAGATTTCAAACCACATTTAAAATAGACTTGATTTTTGGCTTTACACTGTTTTAAAAGTTATGCCATTATTTTTTTAATACTATTTTGTTTTCCTAAAAGTGTTTTTTTTTTTTATTTTTTTTTTTGCCTATTTGAATTTTAATTCTTTTTTTTCCAATTCTTTTTACAGAGGTGTCAACTACCGAAGGACGATTGGGTTGTTCTGAAGTTCTGTTTGAGAATTCTGGGAGTGCACGGACTCTTGCAGTTGAGCCAGATAGATTAGGAGTGAGTGTATAGATATTGTTGTTTGTGATTCAATGAACAATCATCTGTGTGTGTGTGTGTGTGTGTGTGCATTTGTGTGTGTGCGTGTATGTGTGTGTGTGTGTGTGTGATATTGTCCTATCGTAATCACTGTAGTGTACCTTTGGCTAGCCACTTGACACTAACATAGCGACAAATTACAAACAAAGAGGATTGATAGAAAAGCACTGAGTTGATTGGATGATTAATAAATGGTGTGATATCTCGCCGCTCTGATAATTTACTTCAGTTTAGTCAAAACAATCAGATTGTAGAAAGACAAAAATACATGGCTTTATTGGAAACCTTCCCCCAACATCATCATCATCATCATCATCATCGTTTAACGTCCGCTTTCCATGCTAGCATGGGTTAGACGATTTGACTGAGGTCTGGCGAACCAGATAGTGGCACCAGGCTCCAATCTTGATCTGGCAGAGTTTCTACAGCTGTATGCCCTTCTTAACGCCAACCACTCCGAGAGTGTAGTAGGTGCTTTTACATGCCACCGGCACAAGGGCCAGTCAGGAAGTACTGGCAACAGCCACACTCAAATTGTGTTTTTTATGTGCCAGCTGCACAGGAGCCAGTCCAGTGACACTGGCAACCACCTTGCTTGAATGTTTTTTCACATGCCACCAGCACAAGTGCCAGTAAAGCGACGGTGGTAACGATCATGCTTGAATGGTGCTTTTTACATGCCACCGGCACAGAGGCCAGTTAGCCGCTCTGGCAACGATCACACTCAGATGGTGCTCTTAGCGCTCCACTAGCACGGATGCCAGTAATCAAATTTGATTTCGATTTCACTTGCCTCAACAGGTCTTCGCAAGCAGACTTTAGTGTCCATGAAGGAAAAGTACGCATAAGTGGGCTCGTTACACCCCTGGCATAGGTGTATGCCAGGGGTGAGAGAAAAAACAATTAACAAACTAAAGACAACAACAAAGAATTTTTATTTCAAAATTGATTTGTGATTGCACAAATAGTCTGAGTTGTCAAATGAAACCATTCTTCTGTATTGTCTTCAACATAAGTGCAGGCTTGGCTTTGTGGTAAGAAGTTCACTCCCTAACCACATGGTTCTCGGTTCAATCCCACTGCATGGCACTTTGGCCGAGTGTCTTCTTGTAAAATAGTGGTTCCCAAACTGGGTGGTATTGCCCCACTGGATGTGGTGGAAAGTTCCAAGGGGGCATTGAAGGAAAGTGGGGCAATAATGGGGTAGCGATTCATGTAAAAACAACAAAATAATGGGTTCATTAGGTTAAGTTTTATTTGTGAAATACAATTGCTGTGAATTTGCTTTAGAAAGAGGTCTATGTTTGCAATGGTTAGTTGGGGCAGGGGCACTAGGAATGTAGTCTGGGTGTCAAGTGGGTAGCAGCCCAATATAGTTTGGGAGCCACTCTTCTAAAGCCTTAGACCAACCAAAGCATTTCAACTGACCTTCTTTCAATTCTGCCAGCTTGCCCCCTTTATATAACAGTGGTTTCTAATTTACATCTCTTTTTGCCAAATTGATAAATTACAGAAACATAAGCAAACTAACACTGGTTTTCAAGCAGGGGGGGGGGAGCACAAACACTGATTTAGGTCCAAGACCAGTAATTCAGAGGGGAGGGTGTTAGTTAATACCATTGACCCCAGTAAATCACTGGTATTTTAAGTCTATTGTGACTACAGGTTGGTGTATAGATAATGTTATATACAGTCAGTGCTTCTTTACCCTTACAGTTATGTTTATTGTTATTGGGAGGGGTCTCATAGAATGGGTATTATTAATTTATTATTTATGAGGAATGTTAATATATATCGAATTTTTGGTTTATTATTGTTTTTTTTAGTAAAATTACCTATTTATTTATTTCAATTTTGATTACCTAAAGCTCATGTAGAGGCTCTGATTTCAGAATCAATAATTTTGACTAGAGTATTATTAAAGTGTGTGTGTGTGTGTGGGGGGGTTATGGAGTTATACAATTAATAGGATTGTTTAAATTATATTGATTGTTGTTTGTTTATGAGGAGGATTATTGACTTCTGGCGAAATTGACCATCATGAAATTCGAACTTAGAGAGTTGGGGCAAATATAGCAAAGCATTTTTCCAACACTCTAACAATTCTGCCTACTTGCTGCCTTTAATAATCATTTCTAATTTAGGAACAATGCCAGCAATTTCCAGATGGGAGAGAGAGAGAGTTAGTGGATAGCATCGACACCCTCATCCACTGGTATGAAAAACTGTCAACTTTGGCAGGATTTGAACTCAGAAACATAAAGAGGTGGAACAGATACCACAAAGCATTTCATCTGACCCTCTAACGATTCTGCCAGATAATCACCTTCATAAAATAATGGTTGCTAATTTAGGTGCAAGACCAGCAACTTCAAGAGGCAAAGTTTCCTGATACTGTCAGTCACAGTACTTGGTTAGTCTCCATTACTCCCTAAGGAGTATAGGCCTAGTTCTCAGGTTTCTCTGACATTATTCTTCCCTGGACTGGACGCTGTTCAGTCGCTCGATTACTCATTTTCACCAGCTGAGTGAACTAGAGTGATGTGAAATGAAGTTTGTTGCTTAAGAACATCATCTGGTCCAGGAATTGAAACCAAAATCTTATGATACATATATATATATATATATATATATATATATATATATATATATATCATCATCATCATCGTTTAACGTCCGGTTTCCATGCTGGCATGGGTTGGACAATTTGACTGAGGACTGGCAAACCAGATGGCTGCACCAGGCTTTAATCTTGATCTGACAGACTTTCTACAGCTGGATGCCCTTCCTAATGCCAACCACTCCAAGAGTGTAGTGGGTGCTTTTATGTGCGACTGGCATGAGGACCAGTCAGGCGGTACTGGCAACGGCCATGCTCAAATGTTGTTTTTAATGTGGCACTTGCACAGGAGCCAGTACTTCCACACCCCAGTACTTGACTGGTACTTTAGTTTATTAAGTTAAGAGGGATGAAATGTAAAGTTGAACTCAGAACACCAGGAGCTGGAACAAATAACACATGGCACTTTTGCCAATGCTCTAATGCGTCTACAAGCTCGACACCTTAATTTAGAGATTTTATGCTTGTTTGTCTTGTAAATTACTTGGCAACCTCACTATTGCTGATGCCATGTAAAAAAGCACCCCCCCCCCCAGTTCACTCTGTTAAGTGGTTTGCATTAGGAAGGGCATCCAGCTGTAAGAACCATACGAAAGCCGACATTGGAGCTTGATGTAGTGCTCCTGCTTGTTGGATTCTGTCAAACTGTCTGATCCACGTCTGCAAGGAAGACAGATGTTAAATGAGGACAATGATGATGATGATGAGGTTGTGGGTGGTTGTTTTAAAATTAACACCTTATAGTTATGAACTTCTAAATGTATTTCATTGATGAATGACTTTTCTCTTAAATAAAATAAGAATCTTGTTTTTTTTAACTACAGGTGTCAAGCCTAAGTAACTTCAGTTCAATTCGAGCAAACTGTTGTGTTTATAAAGGTAATAATTTTCATTATTATTATTATTATTATTATTATTATTATTTTTTCCTTCTTTCTTCAAATTTTCTTCCATTTCTTGCCAAGTGTTTTCCGTACACCTAGGGCAGAGAAGCTCATTGTATGCATTCCCAGATTACACATGCAAATTCACAGGTAAAATATGTATTTAGAAAATTAATAAATAAATGAATTCATGAATGCATGTTGTTTTCACAGCTATAATGCTCTTCTCAGTACATGAGCCATTCAAGTTAACACGATTTTTTGCACTTCCTGTAGGGATGGTAAGCCTGGTATCAGTACCTTTTTTTATCATTCCTAGAGCTCCTACAATCACTGGTTCTGTAGATGCCTTGAGATGCCACATTTTTATTATCATTATTATTATTATTATTGGATGTGTCTGTTTGAATGAGAAAAGGGAATATGAAAGTATATTGTATATCAAAGGATAAACTGTTGTGTTTGGTATTTTCTTTAAAATAGTTGTTTAAGTGAAGTATTTTTGCCACTTAAATGTGGCTAACCCTTAAGGGTGGATGCTACTGTAGCTTGTAGCCCCAGGAGGACACCTCCTCCAGCTGGCTATTGACACACTATCATAGGGCACAGAAAGTATGTCAATAACCAGCTGGAGGAGGTGTCCTCCTGGGGCTACAAGCTACAGTAGCATCCACCCTTAAGGGTTAACCACATTTAAGTGGCAAAAATACTTCATGATGTGTTGCAGCTACTGTTTATACCTCGCTCAGAGATTTATTATTAGTTGTTTAAGTGTTATGGTTGTTTGATTAAGACAGGTTTGAAATTGCAGTATTTTACTGCTAGTGTGAGTGCAGGCTGTGGCTAGGTATTGGTATGACTGTGTGGTTGTTGAGTTTACTTTGTCATCAAATGGTCTAAAGTTCTATTCATTGTGTGACAACTTGAGCAAGTGGCTTCTACTGTGGCCTTGGGCTGACCACTGGCTTCTGCATTGAACTGATAGACAAACTGTTTGGAATCCCTACACTTCAGGTATGCAAATTAGGGACTCCTTCATAGAGTAACTGCTGCATCTGTTGAGTATATAAACAGTTTGACTGCTTGTTTCTCTGGAGACTGTCAGAATGATGTAGACACCTCTGATGAGAACACAATAAGGTTCGAAAATCAATAAAGGTTGTTCATCATTTTTTCAGTCTGTGGAGAAATGGTTAAAATTTGCCCTATTTATAATTATACATATACATCAATGCTCTGAATGTTTTCTCTCAAGTGTTTGTAGAGAATGACACATGATTAAGTTTATAACCTTTTGTATGTTTCCTTCCTGCTACGTCCATTGTTAGTGTCATGTGACAGTGTATTTTGCACCTAAAATGAGGCCAACATGGTTGAGTGAAAATGTTTAGTTGTAATCAAGGCACTCCAAATTTAATTTGTCTGGTGAGAGACAGGAATCGTTTGTATGTAGTGCAGAGGCTAAAATTTAGGTATTAGCTGTGTAGCTTTCTCATGAAAAGTGACAGAATGAGTTTTTTGTGTGAATAGTTATTTGTGTTTGTACTCCGTTAAAGTTTGTTAAGCCTTGGTTTGTACTTTTCATTCACAGTGTAGTAAAACAACCATGAAGGTATCATATATTTGTAGGATTCTATAGATATGTAAGTACCAAATGCAATTTAAGCTGTAGATCCAACTCACGACTGGTTCTAGGTGCAACATGTTCTTTTGTGTGTGTGTGTGTGTGTATATATATATATATATATATATATATATATATACACACATATATATGGGTACAGGATGTTACCAACTGTTCAAATAACATGAAGTATGTAAACAAAAGAGTTAAATGTCTAAACAACAAGAAAAAAAGGGTAAACAGGACAAGTACACACAGAAAAAGGACCCTTCATCAATTGTCAGCTGTCTACTTACTCCTCATTTCGAGCATTCAACGACAATATGAGTCTTCAAAGACAGTTGCCCCCATAAATTCTAAAATAGAATTTAGGATTTCTGGAGGGTCAAAGTTGGGAACAAAAACATGACCATGGAGACATACAAGGAAACCAAATGGAAACAAACATGGAGGGTTGTTAGACCAGAATGAGAGGAAAATAGTAACTGCTGGGAGAAATATTTTCTTTGGAAAAAGAAAAGATAGATGAGAGAGACAAATATCGTCTACTCTTTTGAATGTCCATGACAAATATCGTCTACTCTTTTGAATGTCCACATGAGAAAAAGAAAGGTGGACGATGGTCACGTGTGAGCAATGAGAGAGAGAGAGAGAGAGAGAAAGTGGGGGCAGAGAGAAAGACATAGAAAATGGTGAAGGAGGGAGGGGAGAAAGATGGAGGTAGTATATATATATATATATATATATATATATATATATATATATATATAGGGGTCTCTTTCATTCTTTTGTTGTCTTACCATTTCTATCAATATACATATATATATATATATGGAGTACCAGTTATATATATATATATATATATATATATAACTGGTACTCCATCAGTTGTGATGACGGAATAACTGCCTCTTGAAATTAATGTACAAGTGGCTGAGCACTCCACAAATACATGTACCCTTAACATAGCTCTCAGGGAGATTCAGCTTGGTACATAATGTGACAAAGCTGGCCCCTTGAAATACAGGTACAACTCATTCTTACCAGCTTAGTGGACTGGAGCAGCATGAAATACAATGTCTTGCTCAGGGCCACAATACTCTGCTAGGTATTGAACTCGTGACCTTACAGTCATGAGCCAAAATAATCAAACCACTTAGCCCTGTGCTTTCACTAAGACTACATTTTGCTTCTTTGTCTAAAGATTTTCTATGCCAGACCCTCACAAATCAGAAGGTTCACTTATCTCCCCAAAACAGCCCCTGTTATCATTTCAGTGTACAGATTCTTGATCACTAGCTAATTAGCCAGAAATAGCAGTCAAATCTTCCTCAAATCACACTCTACTACCTTAAAACTGGACTATGGCTGAAAAAGGTGGGATGGTCATGGTTGGAATGTATTTCACTATATCTCTATTTGATCAAGGTTGACATGATACTAAAGAAGATACACAATTACCTTTTGCTAACTAATACCTTTTCAAAGCAAAATTAACCACATATACCTCATTCCATTCCCCTCTAGGAGAAATATCTATTAAAGCGAAATGTCCGATTTTCTTCTTGCTTTAACCAAAATTATTCCAAAATGAATTTCTTTCAGGTAAATGGATCTACGAACTGATGTTGGGTTCAAAAGGTGTGATGCAGGTGGGCTGGTGTACCATAAATTGTCAGTTTTTTCAAGAGGCAAGTATTTTTTTTATCTTCTATTTCTTTCTGTCATTGAACTGTGGCCATGCTGGGGCACTAGTAGTTTCCCTCACATTCTACTTTTTTGTGATTTTTTTTTTCTTTTGCCCTCTCTGTTATGTTACCCTCTGATCCTTTATTTCATTATTCCTACAAATATATAGAATATGACTTCATGTCACATTATATCTTACAGAATGGTGTTGGAGATACAACAGATTCTTATGCCTATGATGGTAACAGACTTTGCAAATGGAATGTCAAAACTCAACGGTATGGAGAGGTGTGTATATCAATTAGGTTTCCATCTTGAAATTTATGCTTTTAACTTTTGCCTAATAATTATTGTACATTCCTTTATTTTTTTTTTTTAATATTCTTTTGAAAGATCAGGTGAGAAACTGGAAGACTCATTAGCATACCAGACAAAATGCTTTGCGGCATTGCATCTGTCTTTACATTCTGAGTTCAAATTCTTCCAAGGTTGACTTTGCCTTTCAACCTTTTGGGATTGATAAAATAAGTGCTAGTTGAGCACTGAGGTCGATGTAATTGACTCCCCCACCACCTCCCCCAAAATTGCTGGCCTTGTGCCAAAATTTGAAACCAATATTCTTCTGAAAGATTAATTGACGGTGGCACATAAAAAGCACAATTCGAGCATGATCGTTGCCAGTGCCACCTGATTGGTTCCTGTGCCGGTGGCATGTAAAAAGCATCATTCATGCATGGTTGTTGCCAGTGCCGCCTGACTGGCCTTTGTACCAGTGGCACATAAAAAGCACCCACTACACTCTTGGAGTGGTTGGCGTTAGAAAGGGCATCCAACTGTAGAAACTTTGCCAAATCGGATTGGAGCCTGCTGCAGCCTTCTGGCTTGCCAGTCCTCAGTCAAATCGTCCAACCCATACCAGCATGGAAAGCATATTTGATGGCATAAAAGTTGCACAGGCATATTAGACATGTCACTTTGAACAGCATTTATTCAGGTAAACACAAAAACACAAAAAAAATTTTTTAGTGCATTAAAGCTTCAAATATTTAAAGCAGGTTTGCATACAGGGCCTTTTTATTTGCTTCAGTCATTAGACTGCTGCCATACTGGAGCACTGTGTTGAAGGATTTTTAGTCAAATGAATTGACTTCAGCACTTATTTTCTCGGTCTCTTTTACCGAACCGCTAAGTTACAAGGGCATAAACACTCCAACTCTGGTTGTCAAGCAGTGGTTGGGGATAAAGGTGGCGAGCTGGTAGAAACATTAGCACGCCGGGTGAAATGCTTAGTGGTATTTCGTCTGTGGTTACGTTCTGAGTTCAAATTCCGCCGAGGTCGACTTTGCCTTTCATCCTTTCGGGGTCGATAAATTAAGTAACAGTTACGCACTGGGGTTGATATAATCGACTTAATCCATTTGTCTGTCCTTGTTTGCCCTCTCTGTGTTTAGCCCCTTGTGGGTAGTAAAGAAATGGGTTGGGGATGAACATAGGCACAAAGAAACATCTACATGCACACACATACACACATATACAATAGGCTTCTTTCAGTTTCCGTCTACCAAATCCACTCATAAGGTTTTGGTTAGCCTGAGGGTATAGTAGAAGGCACTTGCCCAAGGTGTCATGCAATGGGATTGAACCCAGAACCCTGTGGGTGGGAAGCAAGCTTCTTACCACACAGCCACACTTGGGGTGATTTTTTTTTTAATACATTTTTTGGTGAGTGGGGAAAAAGGACATTTTATATACTTTGAATATGGTATTAGATATTAATTCTTCATTATTATTTGATGTCTGGGAAATGAATCACAATCTCTCTGTCTCTCTCTTTCAGTCTTGGTTAACAGGTGATGTGATAAGTTGTGCAATAGACTGTGACAAAGGAACCATTACCTTTTTCCGGTATGTAATTCTTTAATTCCACTATTTTCCTAAACCACTATTTTTGCTTCAAAACTATTTAAAAGCTTTGCTTTTTGTTTTTTTGTTTGCAAGATTCTTGATGTAAATTCAAATGTTGAAACAAATCTTGTTGTGTCTTGGGAGGGTCATTACTCCAATAATAATAAACACATGCACTGATTGAATATCACCTCTTTATTGTTAGTAAGTTAAATATCTAACCAACTGACTAATCAATTGTTTGTTTAATGTGTTGGTTAGACAATCAATTGATTGTTTGTTTGTCAAAGTCCTTTTATCGCTATTTGCAACCTTCACAGTGGCTTTCCACTCCCCTCAAGGTATGCTCTGAGTCTGTCCAAGAATTTAAAAGCTGTTTTTATATTTTATTTATGTTTAAAGTCAGTGTTTAATCATGGCTATGTTCACTGTCCAACCACATGGCTTGTTTTGAATTCAGTCTCACTTCGTGGCACATTGGGAATCTGTCTTCTACTACATGCCCAGGTTGTGTCTAGCCTCCATGTCTGTTTTGACATGGTTCTTACAGGTGGGTACTCTTTGTAATGCCGACCTCTTTACAGAGTGTACAGAGTGCTTTGTTTCATGCCACCGGCATCAGTGAAGTCGCCAAGTAACTCACAGGACAAAAAAATAAAGGACTCCTTGACTTAGTGGGGTTTTAGTAAAGTGGGAGTTGGCTTTATACCAGGTGTTGAGAGGCCAAAGTGTGATAGAGAGACAAGAATAGTTGTCTTACAGTAGAGGAGATATGTGGCTACCTTGTGTTATATAAGTGTTGGTGGGAATAGCTGAAAAGAAGATACAAAATCGATAAAAAAATCAATGGAAATTGAAGTTGTGATACCAGTGCCGGTGGCACGTAAAAAAATCCATCCAAGCGTGGCCGTTGCCAGCGCTGCCTTGACTGGCTTCACATAAAATGCACCAACCGATCGTGGCTGTTGCCAGCCTCGCCTGACACCTGTGCTGATGGCATGTAAAAAGTACCCACTACACTCACGGAGTGGTTGGTGTTAGGAAGTTAGGAAGGGCATCCAGCTGTAGAAACACTGCCAGATCAGACTGGAGCCTGGTGCAGCCTACTGGCTTCCCGGACCCCGGTCGAGCCGTCCAACTCATGCTAGCATGGAAAACAGACGTTAAACGATGATGATGGTGATGGTTACAAGGTATCAGTGTGCTTTCACAATACAAGATAATGAGTTTAAGGAAGGATTTTTATATATAGGTGTGCAGCTTGGTGGTTAGTGTATTGCACTAATGATTGCTAGATGGTGAGTTTGCTTCCAGACCAGGTGGTGTGTCATGTTCTTGAGCAAAACACTTCATTCCACTCTGTCCACTTAGCTGGTAAAAACAAGCAATAATGCAAAGTGCATTGTGACCAGCAATGTATAACAACTTCCGATTGTTTGGTCAATACTGTGAAATATATTTTTTTCTTTGCCAAATAAACACATGCACTGTATACTTGTTTTTTACTTCAGCTTTATTGTTGTTCCTATTTTAGAGTCCTTTGTCATAAATCTTTGTGTGTGACCTCACACACACACACACAAAACGCATACACATGCACACACACATGCAAACACAAATGCATATGCAGATAAGGATATGTACTACAGAATGCCCAGAATAGACTAAACAGAACAGGAGGAGACACACAGAATGGAGAGTCACTGAAGAGGTCACAGGCTGTGTGATGAAAGATTTCCAGACAAAATACACTGAAATAAGAATAATAATTAAACCTACAGTGTGAAGAACAAGATGGCATGTTAAAAACACCATTTGAGCATGATCGTTACCTGCGTCGCCTTACTAGCACTTGTGCTGGTGGCACGTGAAAGAAAACATTCGAGCGAGGTTGTTGCCAGTGCCGCTGGACTGGCTTCTGTGCAGGTGGCACATAAAAAGCACCATTTGAGCATGGCCGTTGCCAGTACCACCAAACTGGCCCTCGTGCCAGTGGCACGTAAAAGCACCCACTACACTCTCAGAGTGGTTGGCGTTAGAAAGGCCATCCAGCTGTAGAAACTCTGCCAGATCAGATTGGAGCCTGGTGCAGCCATCTGGTTCACCAAACCTCAGTCAAATCGTCCAACCCATGCTAGCATGGAAAGCGGACGTTAAACGATGATAATGATGATATATATATATATATATATATGATGATGATGATGATGATATATTATATATATAATATATATATATATATATATATATATATATATATATATATATGTAGATATATATATATATCATCATCATCATCATCATCGTTTAACGTCCGCTTTCCGCGCTAGCACGGGTTGGACGGTTCGACCGGGTCTGGGAAGCCAGGGGCCGCTCCAGGCTCCAGTCTGAATCTGGCAGAGTTTCTACGGCTGGATGCCCTTCCTAACGCCAACCACTCCGTGAGTGGATTGGGTGCTTTTTACGTGCCACCTGCACAGGGGCCGGAGGGTCCGGCATCGGTCACGATCGGTTCGAGCTGTTAACGTGTCAGCGGCACGGGGGCAACGAGGTCCGGGGTACTTTGGGGATCTGGGGTACTTTGGGGATCCAGGGTACTTTGGGGATCCTTGGGGTACGGGTACTAGAATGGGTAGTGGGTAAGTGGAATTGCTGCAGAAAGCAGCCCGGGTCTTTGTAGTCACAGCATATCTCCAGAGATCTCGGTCCTTCGCCATTGCCTCAGTGAGGCCCAATACTCTGAGGTCATGCTTGACTACCTCATCCCATGTCTTCCTGGGTCTACCTCTCCCCCTGATACCTTCAACTGTTTGGGAGTGGCACTTCTTCACACATCTCTCTTCATCCATCCGCAGCACATGACCATACCATCGCAAGCGTCGCTCTTGCACACCACATCTGATGCTTCTTATATCCAGCATTTCTCTCAGGATGCTTACACTCTGTCTTGCGTGCACACTGACACTACACATCCAGCGGATCATGCTAGCTTCATTTCTTTCAAGTCTACGCATGTCTTCTGCAGTCACAGCCCATGTTTCATTACCGTGGAGCATGGCAGTTTGCACACATGCATCATACAATCTACCTTTCGCTCTGAGGGAGAGACCTTTTGTTGCCAGTAGGGGTAGGAGCTTTCTGAACTTTGCCCAGGCTATTCGTATTCTAGTGGTGATACTCTCTGTGCATCCACCTCCGCTACTAACTTGGTCACCCAGGTAGCGAAACTATCAACTACTTCTAGTTTCTCTCCCTGGAGTGTGATGGAATCTGTTTTCTGAGTGTCTGTTGTGTCTATTGTCCCTGTGCATCTGCCGCACATGAAAGCTATCTTATCTGTTAATTTCCCTTTAATGTTGCTGCACCTCTTATGTGTCCATAACTTACATTGGGTGCATCTTATGGAGTTTCTACCTGTACCTTTCCTACAGGTTGAGCAGGGCCACCTACCCGAGGGGGTGTGTGCTGAGTACCTCTTGCTGCTTACTAATACTTTGGTCTTTGCTACATTTATTCTAAGGCCCTTTGATTCCAACCCTTGCTTCCACACCCGAATTTCTCTTCTAGTTCCGGTAGTGATTCTGCTATGAGAGCTAGGTCATCGGCATAGAGGAGCTCCCAAGGGCATCCCGTTTTGAATTCCTCTGTTATTGCCTGAAGGACTATGATGAATAAAAGGGGACTGAGGGCTGAGCCCTGGTGCACACCTACTTCTACCCGGAATTCTTCACTATATTCGTTGCCAATCCTAACCTTGCTGACAGCCTCTCTGTATAGAGCCTGTACAGCCCTTATTAGCCATTCTTCAATCTCCAGTTTCCGCATCGACCACCAGATAAGGGAACGGGGAACCCTGTCAAAGGCTTTCTCCAAGTCTACAAAAGCTATGTAGAGGGGTTTATCTTTAGCTAGGTACTTCTCCTGCAGTTGTCGGACCAGGAATATAGCATCAGTGGTGCTTCTACCTGGTACAAAACCGAACTGCATTTCATCTAAACAAATTCTCTCCCTAATGAGATTGGTTATGACCTTCTCTGAGACCTTCATCACCTGGTCCAACAGTTTGATACCTCTATAGTTATTTCTATCTAGAGCATCACCCTTACCCTTGTAGCTGTTGACTATGGTGCTGCTGCACCAGTCATTGGGTATGACTCCATTGTGAACTACCTGGTTTACAATGCGGGTGACTATGGCATAGCCCACATAGCCAGCTGTTTTAAGCATCTCAGCAGTGATTCCTGATAGGCCAGGGGCTTTGCCTGGTTTCATATCCTTAATTGCCTTATCTACAAGGGAGCTGTCTATTCGGGTAGCTGGTCCCTCTACTGGGTCAACATTTGGCAGGCTCTCCTCCTCCCATTCATTCTCCTCATTCAGCAGTCTTTCATAATGGCTTCTCCAAGCCTCTTTCTTTTCACTAGTAGTAAAAGCAAGTGCCCCATCATCCATGCGGACACATTTCTCTATAACATCGCTATTTTCTCTGACACACTGTCTGGCAATCCGAAATACTTCAGCTCTTTGATCCTCGCGACGCTGGACATTGGCAAACTTCTTCTTTTCTGCTACATCTTTGGCAATGTATACCTGCCGCCCAGCCTCCCTTTTGGCTATCTGGTACAGTTCCCTGTTGCCCCCATCCTTCCAGGCTTTCCAGGCCCGTCTCTTTTCACAGATGGCTTTATCTACTGCACTATTCCACCACCACGTAATTCTAGGTCTGGAAGGGACTTTGCACCATCCACAGACTTGGTCTGTGGCACTCAGCAAGCTGTCCCGTAGGAATTCCCAGCTACCTTCTATGTCTGACGTCTGAAGCTCCTCCTCCCTCTCATCAAATTTCTTGATGAGTATGTCCCTAAATTTCTGACCATGCGAAGGGTTCTTTAGCCTCCAAATCCTTCTTTTCTGGATTGGTTTGTTTCTTGGAGTCCTTCTGGCCTCAAGCTTAAAGTCACTGATGATTAGTCTATGCTGAGGGATACATTCTTCACCCGGGAGGGTCTTTGTATTCAAGAGCAACCCTGCATCCCGTTGTCTGGTGAGGATGAAGTCTATTTGGCTAGCGGAGTCTCCTGACTGATAAGTTATAAGGTGGCAGACTGGCTTCTTGAAGTTAGTGTTGCAGATTGAAAGGTTACATGCATCACAGAATTCCAGCAGTCTAGTTCCCTCATCATTTCTGGTGCCAATACCATAGCCACCATGTACCCCAGTGAAGATACCCGATTCCCGCCCAACATGCCCATTAAAATCTCCACCTACAAAGATGAGGTCCTTGTTACTAGTCTTTGAAGTAGCCTGCAGAAGGGTATCATAAAAGTTGTCCTTCTGATCATTTGGTAGTCCCGCTTGTGGGGCATAGGCTGAGATAATCATAGCTGTGCCACTCTGTAGGACCAACCTGAGCTTAAGCACTCTATCACAAACCCTGACAACCTCTATGACCTTATCCACCCATTCCTCCGCAAGGAGAATGCCTACACCCCCTACACCTTCCGTGTTACCTTGCCAGTAGAGTTTGTTCCTAAGTGCCTTGCCCGTGAGGACCCTAGCCGAAGCATCTCTCCATCTTACCTCTTGTATGCAGCATACATCAACCTGTCTTCTCTCTAGCATCTCTACAATCTCACTAGACTTGCCTGTCAATGTACCAAATTGATAGTGCCAACTCTGAAAACTGGGAAGGAGATGTGGGGGGGACGGGGGGGATTCGGCGCCTGAGAAGAGGAGGGTTGTTGTGGTGGTGATAGTTTTCGTGGTATTTTTCTTTTGATCTCTCTTCCAACCTGACCACGCCGTGGGCAGGAGCTGGTGTTAGCAGTGGACATTCGTTATCGTCACTGAGTAACGTAATTAGGTAGAGGAAAGAAATACAGATATTCTAGAGTTGAGTTGGGGAGGGGGGGGTCCAGTTGAGAAAGGTTTCACCAGTGAAAGAGAGGGAGAGATAGTAGAGGGTGGGGGTAATATAGGGGAGCAACCAGTGGGGAAGGTTGGGGTAAGGAGGAACGATGGCAGGAAGGGTTGGTGTAGGTTCGTAAGAAATAAAAACGTAGGATATTACGAGGCGGGAGGGTACTAAAAGGGGATGGTCGGATTGAGGCAGTGTCAGGAGGAAGCGTAAGATCGGTGGGCAGTTGATGAGCTATGGCGCTAGCAGCTTGTCTTTTCACAGTGAAAGCATATGAGGAGAAGGGGTAGTGGGGGGAGGAGGAGGGAGTAGGGCGTATCCGGTGTAGATGGTGAGAACAGGGTATACTGGTATATATATGTATATATATATAGTGCGTGTATTTATTTGGCTATTCTGAAATATAACAATATCTGTTTCAAGACACAGTTTCACATGAGGAATCTTGCAAAGCAAATGCATTTATATATAAACTGTTGAAGAACTAATAGATATATGTATGTGATTTTTCTTTTTAAATTCAGGAATGGGAAATGTCTTGGAGAGGCTTTCAATAATGTCAGATGTGGCCCAGGATATGCCTATTTCCCTGCTGTCAGTTTATCCATGTCGGAAAATGTTCGTGCTAATTTTGGGGCAATACCTCTTAGATATCCTTTATCAACTGATATTTCTTGTCTGTCATTTATATCAAATGAAATGTGTACGTGTGTGTGTGTTTTTTGTTACTATGATATATCTGTATGTGTATGTTCTTTTATTCATTGCATTCCACCAAGCCTAGCATGTGTATTCATCCTGTACCTCTTATGTTATCTCTCTGTATGTATCTCTCTCTCTCTCCCCACCTTTTCTCTGTATCATGAAAGTGTGATGTGATTGGAGAAATCACCCAACCAGCCAAATTTATATTAGCTATTATTTTATAGAAATACCTGATCATAAAATAAGCATTAAAATGAAAATTTGGTAAATTCATAAATTGATGGATGTGAGGCACTGAGTGGTTTTTGTTACAAGGACAACTAATTAGGGCACTATTCTTGTATAAGAAGTTCTTGTGTTTATTTAAATGCAGATCTGGCATCATTAAGTACAGCAGATGTATGATCAAAAGTATGCCAACCATGACCAGTCCATCTGTTTGTATCTTTAGGACTATGGTTGTAGAGTGTGATCTGAAGGAATTTTGGTTACTATGTCTAACAGATTGAGTGACTATTAAGAGGCTTCCTTTTTAGTTCATCTGTACAAGACATTCTTGAAGAAGCTGAAATCTGAAAACTTACATAGGCGCAGGCGTGGCTGTGTGGTAAGAAGCTTGCTTCCAAACCATATGGTTCCAAGTTCAGTCCCACTGCATGGCACCTTCAGCAAATGTCTTCTACTATAGGCGCAGGAGTGGCCATATGGTAAGAAGCTTGCTTCCCAACAACATGGTTATAATTTCTTTGTTTTCTTTGTGGCAATCTGTAAATACAGAATTTATTTATTCATTTATTTTTTTAAATACTGAGTTTAATTATATTTTATTAGAGAAGCCACAAATTATGAGAGCATTTATCTTATATTCTTTCCTTGACAATAATGAATATATCAGGTTGAAGGATACAAACCTCTGCAAGATCCTCCACATTTAGATCTTGTCCAAGCCCAAATTTTGTTCTGTTATTTAGAAAATTTGTTACCTGTCATGGTTGAAGAGGAGGTAAGTTTTTTTCTTCTTTTTAAATACAGAGTTATTAAAAAATAATATTTCTCTATTTAATCAGCTATATTTCTTCTTTATCAATTAATATCCCCCCCCCCATATTCTTTTGTGCCTAATTTTCTGTGTCAGTCTGGATTTTGTAGTTCACAGCTTGCTATCACTTATTATTACATTTCCAAAATGATTTGCTTGAGTAAGTGTTTTCACAGTCAGGTTAACCCCACTTTTTAATGGTAGTCACTGAACTGTAAAGCGTGATAACATTCCTATGAAAATATTCCCATAAACACACAGGTTAAAATCTGTTATATGCAGTATTAGATTAACATGGCCACTTATGTACCATACTTAATGTAAATGTGAAGGGACATGGTCACTGGATCACGGTTTCGATTCCCAGACCGAGCAGCACATTGTGTCCTTGAGCAAAACACTTCATTTCACATTGCTCCAGTCCACTCAGTTGTGAATGGGTTCACCCTGCAACGAACTGGTCCCCTGGGATGAGCTTTCCAATCAGGAGGAAAGTTGACTTGCTTGTTTTAGCCATCATTTGAGAGCTAAAAATGATGTGAAGTGCATTGTGACCAGCGATGTACAACAGCATGCAATAGTCTGGTCAATCACGTAATCACTTAATATAAATACATTGTGATAGGCAAAATTTATTAACCCTAACCTTCCAGAGGTAATATCTTTTGCATTATGTTCAAAAGTATAATATGAATATATATGTGTATATATATATGTATATATATATAATATATATATATATATATATATATATATGTATGTATGTGTGTGTGTGTGTGTATATATATATATATGTGTGTGTGTATGTATTATATATATATATATATATATATATATATATATATATATATATATTATATATATATATACATACATATATATACATACAAAGGGGTTTGTATGATTGTGTATAGAAGAATATATTACTCAAAAGAATTCCAACTCCATTTTTCACGTTTTATTTATAATCTTTTAATATTAATATAATACATAAGATATGATACAGTAAAAAGAAATGAAATGAAGTATTAATTGTCTCTTCTTACTGAACAAATGAAATATTAAATGTTCATTCTTATTGAACTTTCTTGCATTTATGCAATCTTCAGGTTCATATGGTGGTGGTGGTGACAGTTGTGTTCACTGGTTTCAGCTGTGGTTGACTGGTTAAATTTTGTCCTTTATATACATTCCTGTGGATAGAAGTAGTAGTTGTTTGGATATTTTTAGAAATGATACTATACCATTTTTCAGTGTTTATTTTCAGAAATGAAGACAGCAGTACTTTTTTAGAGATCTTTATTTTTTAGATATGGGGATATGAATTTTAAACCTTAAATAAGATTATTTTTTATCATTGTTTATTAAGCTTGGGTTTGAATTATAAAGTCCTTTTCTCTCAGTTTTCTCTCGATTTCATTCTGATTGTATAGTTTATGAAATGGAAGTATTATATATGTTTTCCGGCCACTTGTTGCTAGGTGGTTACTCAGTGGTATTTGGCGGGCTTCTGGACTTTTAATTTGTTGTTGGTGCACACATTTAAGGTATAACAGTCTTATCCCCATATCTAAAAAATAAAGATCTCTAAAAAAGTACTGCTGTCTTCATTTATAAAGATAAACATTGAAAAATGGTATAGTATCATTTCTAAAAATAGCCAAGCAACTACTACATCTATCCACAGGAATGTATATAAAGGACAAAATTTAACCAGTCAACCACAGCTGAAACCAATGAACACAACTGTCACCACCACCACCATATGAACCTGAAGATTGCATAAATGCAAGAAAGTATAGGAGTTCAATAAGAATGGACATTTAATATTACATTTGTTCAATAAGAAGAGACAATTAATACTTCATTTCATTTCTTTTTACTATATCATATCTTATGTGTTATATTAATATTAGAAGATTATAAATAAAACGTGAAAAATGGAGTTGGAATTCCTTTGAGTGCCCCTGTACCTGGCTTTTGTTGACATGGAGAAAGCTTTTGATAGGGTCCCCCGATCCCTTATCTGGTGGTCAATGAGGAAACTGGGGATAGATGAATGGCTGGTGAGGACTGTGCAAGCCATGTACAGAGATGCCGTAAGTAAGGTTAGGGTTGGCAACATGTACACAGAAGAATTCAAAGTAGAGGTTGGGGTCCACCAGGGTTCAGTACTCAGCCCCCTCCTATTTATCATAGTCCTCCAGGCAATTACGGAGGAATTCAAGACAGGTTGTCCCTGGGAGCTCCTCTACGCTGACGACCTTGCTCTTATTGCTGAGTCACTATCAGAGCTGGAGGAGAAGTTCCAGGTGTGGAAGGAGGGTTTAGAATCGAGGGGCCTTAGAGTCAACCTAGCTAAAACCAAAGTACTAATAAGTAGGAAGGTAGACAATCCACAAATGTCTTCAGGAAGATGGCCCTGCTCGATCTGTATAAAAAGTGTAGGTAGAACTCTATAAGATGTACCCAGTGTAAGCTATGGACACATAAGAGGTGCAGCAATGTCAAAGGTAGGCTAACTGGGAAGATAGTTTTTGTATGTGGCAAATGCTCTGGAGCATTAACCTCCGAAAATCTGCAGAAAATAACTTCCGTCACTTTCCAGGGGGAAAACTAGAAGTAGTTGATAGCTTCCGTTATCTAGGTGACCAAGTCAGTAGTGGGGGTGGGTGCGCTGAATGTAACTGCTAGAATAAGAATAGCCTGGGCAAAGTTTAGGGAGCTCTTACCTCTGCTGGTGACTAAAGGCCTCTCGCTCAGAGTAAAAGGCAGACTGTATGATGCGTGTGTACGAACACCATGCTACATGGCAGTGAAACATGGGCCGTGACTGCCGAGGACATGCGTAAGCTCGTGAGGAATGAAGCCAGTATGCTCCGATGGATGTGTAATGCAGTGTACATACTCGACAGAGCGTTAGCACCTTGAGAGAAATGTTGTACCTAAGAGGCATCAGTTGTGGTGTGCAAGAGAGACGATTGCGCTGGTATGGTCATGTGGCGAGAATGGATGAAGATAGGTGTGTGAGAAAGTGCCAATCCTTAGCAGTTGAGGGAACCCGTGGAAGAGGTAGACCCAGGAAAACCTGGGACGAGGTGGTGAAGCACGACCTTCGAACTTTAGGCCTCACTGAGGAAATGACCAGCGACCGAGACCTTTGGAAATATTCTGTACGTGAGAAGACCAGGCAGGACAAGTGAGCCCAGCCCACTTATGAATGCCTTTCCTCCCTTGGACACAAAGACCTGTTGAGGCAAGCGAAGTCGATATAGAACCTCATCCGACGACAGGCACCCATGCCAACCCCCTTTGCTTGCGAAGACATGTTGGGGCAAGCGAAATCGAATTGAACCAGCCAGGATCCCTGGTCTGGTGGTACGTAAAAAGCACTATCCGACTCGTGGCCGATGCCAGCGCCGCCTCCACTGGCTTCCGTGCTGGTGGCACGTAAAATACACCAATCTGACCGTACGACAGGCACCCATGCCAACCCCCTTGCTTGCGAAGACATGTTGGGGCAAGCGAAATCGAATTGAACCAGCCAGGATCCCTGGTCTGGTGTACGTAAAAAGCACTATCCGACTCGTGGCCGATGCCTCCACTGGCTTCCGTACCAGTGGCACGTAAAATACACCAATCTGACCGTACGACAGGCACCCATGCCAACCCCCTTGCTTGCGAAGACATGTTGGGGCAAGCGAAAACGAAATCGAAATCGAATTGAACCAGCCAGGATCCCTGGTCTGGTGGTACGTAAAAAGCACTATCCGACTCGTGGCCGATGCCAGCCCCGCCTCCACTGGCTTCCGTGCCGGTGGCACGTAAAATACACCAATCTGACCGTACGACAGGCACCCATGCCAACCCCCTTGCTTGCGAAGACATGTTGGGGCAAGCGAAATCGAAATCGAATTGAACCAGCCAGGATCCCTAGTCTGGTGGTACGTAAAAAGCACTATCCGACTCGTGGCCGATGCCAGCACCCCCTCGTTTGGCTTCCGTGCAGGTGGCACATAAAATACACCAATCCGACCGTGGCCGTTGCCAGCCTCGCCTGGCACCTGTGCAGGTGGCACGTAAAAAGCACCCACTACACTCACGGAGTGGTTGGCGTTAGGAAGGGCATCCAGCTGTAGAAACACTGCCAGATAAGACTGGAGCCTGGTGCAGCCTTCTGGCTTTCCAGATCCCCGGTCGAACCGTCCAACCCATGCTAGCATGGAGAACGGACGTTAAACGATGATGATGATGATGATGATATATATATATATATATATATATATGTATATATACTGGCACCTGTGCCAGTGGCATGTGTAAAAAGATTCGAGCAAGGTCATTGCCAGTACCGCCTGACTGGTCCCTGTGCCGGTGGCACGTAAAAAGCACCCACTACACTTTCAGAGGCGTTGGCATTAGGAAGGGCATCTAGCAGTAGAAACTCTGCCAGATCAAGACTGGAGCCTGGTGCAGCCATCTGGTTCGCCAGCCCTCAGTCAAAATCGTTCAACCCATGCTAGCATGGAAATCGGACGTTAAACGATGATGATGATATATATGTGTGTGTGTGTATGTATGTATGTATATATATATATATATATACATATATACACACACACGCACAAAGTATGGAGGTTTAGTTCACAAGTGATCTAAAAGATTAAGTATGCTAGGTAAGTGCTGTAAAGGATTACTAGGGCTCCAAGGTTATAACTGAGGCAGTAGTTCTGGAGCCATTGCAGATTTCCAGTTTATATATATGAGGGAGATGGAGCTCATCCCAGCAGTGCCAAATGAAGACTGGATGCATTTCTGCCTTATTAGGCACTATCAATATTGTCTACTCATTATCAGCATGCTCAGGTGGAAACCATCACCACAGATCTTTTATCTGTTTTAGTCATTAAGGCTGTGGCCATGCTGGGCACTGCCTTGAAGAGGTTTTAGTTGAATGAATTGACCTCAGTACTTTCTTTTTTTTTTAAAGCCTGTTACAGGTGCTTTTTGACATAGCCCCAATGGGGTTACCAAGTAGCTTGCAAGACAAAGATCTCTCAGCTGAGAGAGGGAATATAACCGAGGGAAGTGGGTGTGAGCCAGGTGAGAGGTTAGAATATAATACATGAACAGAGATAGTTGTCTTATTATAGAAAGAATATTTTTACCAATTAAAAAAAATCTTTTTGCAAATAATTAAGCACCTTCAATTAATTTATTTGTTCTTCTTAAACATGGTGTCTTTGTCTTCTTTGTATTTTCATCTCTTCTAGTCTGAACGCAAATCCTGGTCTGCTGAGAAGAAAGATTTACAACCTCCAGCCCTCGGTGATACTCGCAGCCGTCAATGCAATTTACTTCTAGTTGCTGCGCACTTGTTTAACAAACTTGCCACATTATTGGTTCGTTAAAAACTTTATTATTTTAATTAGTTAAAACATATCTTTTTTTTCTTAAGGTTGCAGTTAGTTAAAAGATAAGAGATCCATTCTAAAGTTGCAGATAATGAAGCACCATGATGGTTGGGTGGTCATTTGCTTCGTCATATCCATTGGAAAGCAAGAAATGATAAAGATTTGATGGCAATTTCAAGCCATGAAAGGATTTTCTCTGAAAATAGTTTAACCTCCACTTAAATAACAAACGATGCTTAAACCTGTAGCATTTAAACTGGCTATGTCTGGCTCAAATATTATTGCCTCCGCCTTAGTGAAGGCAGAGGCAGAGTTATTGTTTACAGTCATGTTTGTTTGTTTGTTTGTCTGTGGACAAGATATCTCAAGTACTGCTTGATGGATTCGGATGAAACTTTCAGGACTGTTTGGCCTCATGACTGGTACATACTGGTTAGATTTTGGGACCAATTCGGTACCAGACAAGGATTCTGGATTATTTTTCCTGTTTTTTTTTTACTTAACTTTTGAGAGCAGTCAGGTTCATTTTTAGTTTTCTCATTTGTGAGAGCAGTCAAGTTTATTTCAGAGTTTATTTCATTTTAAAAATCCTCTCTGGCTAATCGTTGAGATAGAATTGGTATTGCCTTGCTGGAGGTTTTCCCTCTCTGAGTGCTCTTGATCTACCTGTTTTATGCTCCAACTAACCAGATCTTGCCTCTCACACCTACCTTACAATGTCATTCGAAAAATATACAATCACATCATCAAAATCTTGAAGCTACAAGATAATGCATAATTAATTCAAAATGATGTGAATAAGTATTACATTTGACAGAGTAATTTGTATGCTGCAGAGTTTTAATCACTGTTTTTGTTTCAATACATCTTAAATTTTTGATTTCATCCATTACAAATGTTTTCTATTTCAAATTTTAAACCATATTAAAATTTCTGTTGAAGCACATTCTGTTGTGTCTGGGGAGAGTCACTCTTTTAGTGCCTTATAATTTAACGCACTCACCAGTAAAGTTATTGAAAAGGTTGCAAGATGCAACAAAAATTTTAGAAAAATGAATAAGTAAATGAGTGGAAACAGGTGAGTGTGTTAAATTATAAGGCACTAAAAGAGAAGGACTCTCCCCAGACACAACAGTATATGCTTCAACACACGAACTCCCTAAAAGAATCTTGCAAACCAAATGCCAAAACAAAATTTCTGGTACATAGTTGCATAACACACACACACACACACAGACATGCACACGCACAAGGAGACAGAGGTGCATACATATTCAAACACATACTCACACACACATACATAGAAAATAGACAAACATGGACATGCAAGCACATAAATATGCAGGATACGTACATACAAATGCACACACATACATACATACATATGCATACACACACATACATGCATACATACACATGCAAACACACATACATACATACCTACGTACATGCAAGCATGTATAGGCAAACACACACACACTGACCCACACACATGCACACAAACAATCAAAAGGGAACGCAGTGTAAATAACCGACAGAGTCAAAACTATTGAAAAGGTTGCAAGACACAACAAAAATTTTAGGACAATAAAAATAAGAAAAAAGTGGAAATTTTACCAGTGAGTGTGTTACATAATAAGACACAAAAAGAAAATGACTCTCCCCAGACACAACAAAATTTCTGTTGTTTATATAAAAATAAAAATCCAAAATGATATTAAATGAAATGTATATTTAATGTTTGTTTTTTCTCATTTTGCTTTCTTCCACAGAAAAGTGCCTATATCGTAGAAGCTTGCCTCTTAAGGTTCATGTTAAAAGTTTGTGATGCTGAATCTTGCCTGTCTGAACAGCCATACATATCAAAATTATTAGACACCATGTGGACACTTATGCAGGTTAATGTCATGGCATTTTGATTTTGTATTTTTTGTAAACTATTTTATAAACTATAGGCACAGGAGTGGCTGTGTGGTAAGTAGCTTTCTTACCAACCGCATGGTTCCAAGTTCAGTCCCACTGCGTGGCACCTTGGGAAAGTGTCTTCTACTATAGTCTCAGGACGTCCAAAGCCTTGTGAGTGGGTTTGGTAGATGGAAATTGAAAGAAGCCTGTTGTGTGTTTGTGTGTCTGTGTTTGTCCCTCTCCATCACTTGACAACCGATGTTGGTGTGTTTACATCTCTAACTTACCAGCTTGGCAAAAGAGACTAAGAGAATAAGTACTAAGTTTACTAAGAATAAGTCCTGGGGTTGATTTGTTCAACTAAAGGTGGTGCTCCGGCATGGCCACAGTCAAACAACTGAAACAAGTAAAGAATAAAGAAAAGAAGGAAAAGAAAGAATATAGGTGTAGGCATTGCTGTGTGGTAACTTGCTTCCCAACCACTTCATTCCATATCTGCCCAGTCTATTCAGCTGTAAATGAGGACCAACTTAGTGCTGCTGCAGCCCTCTCTCAATCCATCATGTTTTCCATGCTAGCATGGGTTAAACAGGGAGATATTTTGGGACAGGATTTAACAGCCAAATGCTTTTCCTGTCACCAACCCTCACCTGTTTTACAGGTAAGAGATTTTTATAGACTACAGCTCTTTAAAAAGTGCTGAACAACTAGCCATAATATCTTTGCTCTCATGTTGACAAATAAGCGAGATATTAGCACACATATGCACGCACACACACATACACACACACACACACACAACTAATCAACAATTGACTTTGGAGGACATTGTAAACAGGACTTTACAAGCAGCCAGGTTCTGTGAGAACCAGGCAATTAACCCTTTTGTTACTGTATTTATTTTTGAGATGCTCTGTGTTTCAATTAATTTTAAATATAAGAAAGAATTTAGTAAAATAACTTAGTTAACATTCAGCTAGTGTTAGGAACATAAATTGTGACTAAGGTTTGGTGGAAGATTTTAATTCAGAACTTTTGAAGACAAGACATTTGTACTCAGAGCCAGAGCCGGTTTCAGCCAGGTTAATAACAAAAGGGTTAAGAATTGTTCCTCTATTATATATTTCAACCCTTTCGTTACCATATTTCTGTTGAGATGCTCTGTGTTTCTTTCAATTACTTTTAAATATAAGAAAGAATTTAGTAAAATAACTTAGTTATCATTCAGCTAGTGTTAGGAACATAAATTGTGACTAAGATTTGGTGGAAGATTTTAATTCAGAACTTTTGAAAACAAGACATTTGTACTCAGAGCCAGAGCCGGTTTCAATCGGTTTGGTAACGAAAGGGTTAAAAGACAGTAGACAATAAGGACAGTGGTACTTAATGCTATTTACGTTAATTTCTCCCATTCTTCTTTCTCCTATTAAGTTTGGTGTTTTATGCTATAATCAATATTGATTGACTTTTGTTATTTTTTTTTTCTTTCCTAATATTGATTCCATTCTGTCACAATCAATTAGTTTGAGTCATACCTTATTGATCTGAGAAAAACAATGGCTAATGTCAGCTGTTGCTGGACTTGAATTTGGAAGTGCAGGAATGGCTGTATCCTTAAGAAGGTTGCTTCACACCTACACCGGCTTGAGTTCCATCTCATTGCATGGCACCTTGGTTTTGTGTCTTCTACTATAACAGTGGCTCCCAACAGTGGGTGGCGGGGCATATAAGACTTTTCTGTTAAAATTTATGTGCAATAAAATGATTATACTTCCACAATGCACAAAATCATCATCATCATCATTTCATTTAATGTCCGCTTTCCATGCTGGCATGGGTTGGACAGTTTGACTAAGAATTGGTAAGCCAGAGAGCTGCACCAGATATGATCTGATTTGGCAAGGTTTCTACAAATAGATGCCCTTCCTAACATCAACCACTCTGAGAGTGTAGTGGGTGTTTTTATGTGCCACCAACCTGGTAGACGGAAACCGAAAGAAGCCTGTCGTATATATGTATAGATATATATGTATGTTTGTGTATATGTTTGTGTGTCTGTGTTTGTCCCCCCAATGTCGCTTGACAACTGATGGTGGTGTGTTTACATCTCCATAACTTAGCAGTTCAGCAAACGAGACCAATAAAATAAGTACTAGGCTTACAAAGAATAAGTCCTGGGGTTGATTTGTTCGACTAAAGGTGATGCCCCAGCATGGCCACAGTCAAATGACTGAAACAAGTAAAAATTTAAAAAATCCATTGTGTATGTTCACATGTGTGTCTGTGTGTATCTGTGTTGTTTATGTTATGTTCCAGTATGCTCCATAACTTAGCAGTTTCACAAATAGAAATTGATAAAACAAGTCAAAGGTTGTCCATTGATCCTTAATGGTGACTGTCCATATGAAATATCTTTAGTCAAAGCATCAAAAGTGACTTAATCTCCTCCAATAGCTTCTGTCCTCAGCTGCAGGTAGCCGTGTCCAATCACCTCTGGTTATATTGAGCCTCTCTCATTTCCACCCTGATTTCCCGTACCACCAAGCAATGGTGAGTTGAGTGTTTGTCTCAGCAATTGAGTTTCTCCTGCTTCTTCGATATGTCCCAGCCAGCAGAAGTTCCATCATCACTAAAGTCTGCTTTCCATGCTGGTATGGGTTGAACAGTTTGACAGGATCCGATTGGCCAAAGGATTCTACCAAGCTCCAATGTCTGCTCTGGCACGGTTTCTACAACTGGATACTGTCCTTGGCACCAGCCACTGGGTGCACTTTTCGGGGTACCAGCACTAATGAGGTCACCAAGTAACTTGCAGCACAAGACCTCTTAACTGAGTGGGGGGTTTAGTATTAAAGTGGGGGTGAAAGTATGATAGAGGGACAAGAAAAGGAGTCTTGCTGAAGAAGATACAGGGCTTCCCCAGCTGGAAAAGAGAAAGAGGACCCTTAGGGTACAAGTTGAGTATGAGAGAGAGAGAGAGACCATAGGGATAAATATACAGAAAAATTGGATGGGTAAGTTTACAAAAGGGTGAAAAGCATGTGGCAGATGATTAGAGATGGATGCAGTGAATGGGGTACATTGGTGGAGGTAGGGTCTGTGGAGAAGCGAAAGAAATAGGAGTGGGTCAGGGAGGAGATGGTGTTAAGTGACAGCGAAGGGGACTCAACTTGAAGGACAAGGGAACAGGAGATATCATTGACCTGAGTGAGTAGCGCCATTGATGAGTTGTGGGAGAAAACTTAATTGGTTTCATTGCACCAAATCACTTCTAAATTAGGGAGCTTGGCTTTTTCTTGTACAGTGTTGGCCCTGCTATGAGCATATTGATGCTATCTCCATATCTTGTTTGTTTGTCTGTTCATAAAGGTGATATTTGCCATTCCAAGATTTAAAAAATGAAAACGTATTTCTGTCATTCATTTCAGGATTTTGAATTAAAAGCTTGTCTTGAAAATTTAATCATCACACTATTAACAGCTTATCGTTTTTCTCCAATAACTGCCGACTTCAAATACCCAGTAAGTTGTTTGTCTTTTTTTTTTATTCCATTATTCTCAAAGAGTTTTAAATTTGCAGATTTCCTAATACAAATTTACTAGTGTTCCTAAAAGATGCGCAGGAGTGGCTGTGTGGTAAGAAGCTTGCTTCCCAACCACATGGCTCAGGGTTCAGTCCTACTGCATGGCACCTTGGGCAAGTGTCTTCTACTATAGCCTTGGGCCAACCATAGCCTTGTGAGTGGACTTGGTAGACGGAAACTGAAAGAAGCCCATTTTATATATGTGTGTGTGTGTATATATATATATATATATATATATCGTGGTACTCCTTTGGTTACGATGACGAGGGTTCCAGTTGATCCAATCAACAGAACAGCCTGCTCATGAAATTAACATCCAAGTGGCTGAGCACTCCACAGACACGTGTAACCCTTAATGTAGTTCTCGGGGAGATTCAGCGTGACACACAGTGTGACAAAGCTGGCCCTTTGAAATACAGGTTCAACAGAAACAGGAAGAAAGAGTGAGAGAAGGTTGCGGTGAAGGAGTACAGCAGGGTTCGCCACCACCCCCTGCAACAGCCTCGTGGAGCTTTAGGTGTTTTCGCTCAATAAACACAATGCCTGGTCTGGGAATTGAAACCGTGATCCTACGACTGCGAGCCCATTGCCCTAACCACTGGGCCATTGCACCTCCAACATATATATATATATATATATATAAATATTAAATGAGGGTGAGAAATTGGATATTAATTTAATTAACATCAACTTAACACCAGTTGTTTAGCATATTAAAGTCTGAAGTTTCAGTAAACTGTATTGTATACATATGAGAGGGATGACCACTATGTGGACAACCCTTATGCTGTGTGGACAACACCAGTTTGCTAAATTTTTCTTGAGAACATTTATTAGTGGTAAGACCATAGTAGATCTACTTCTAGCATAAGGGTTGTCCACATAGTGGTCATCCCTCTCATATGTATATATATGTTTGTGTGTCTGTGTTTGACCCCACCAACATCACTTGACAACTGATGCTGGTGTGTTTATGTTCCCGTAACTTAGCAGTTCAACAAAATAGATTGATAGAATAAGTACTAGGCTTACAAAGAATAAGTCCTGAGGTCAATTTGTTCAACTAAAGGCGGTGCTCCAGCATGACCACAGTCAAATGACTGAAGAAAAAGAGTAGACAATGTATGTGAAAAACACTTCAGTGGGCTGTGAATGATGTCATTGGAACCATAGGATGAAGGCATTTCTGTGTTGTTATCTGCCATCAGCTATGGATGCTGGGTTGTCATTGATACCCACTAGGAACTTGTTCTTACATCCAAACAGCAAATAGGGTGGCAAGCTGGCAGAACCATTAGCACGTCAGGCAAAATGGTTAGCAGCATTTCACCTGTCTTTACATTTTGAGATCAAATTCCGCCAAGTTCTACTTTACTTTTCATCCTTTTGGGGGTCAATAAAATAAGTACCAATTATTGAACGGGGGAAGGGGGGGGGCAGTGCCATCAACTTACCCCTACCTTTAAATTACTGGCCTTGTGCTGAAATCTGAAACTGATATTGAAACAGCTTTGTTGTTCTTGAAATATCTTTGATCTTTGAAAGAAGAAAAACAAACCTTCCAGACAAAATGTTTAACATTTGTAAGTTTTCCATGTTACAAATTTGGAGTTAAGTATATAACTTGAAGAAAATTAATTTAATGCTTCTAAATGCTGTTGACATGCATGTTTAGCATGTTCATACATGTATTCTAAATCATGGAAATACCTTTGATACGGTAACTGTCTCAGAAAAACAATCCTTCTAGACAATGTGTGAAAAAGTGGGTAATTTTTGCTATGTTTTTTTTAAGAAATTTTGCTTAAATCTATATATGAGTTGTTTTTTTTTTTATTTCCAGAGAATGTATTTGAGTTTGACCTTGGCAATATTGAAGCATTCCCAGACGCGGCACCATCTATTGTCCCATGTGCTATATCCTTTGTTTTTCATTTATATGTAATCATTGTAAATTTAACCAACAAAACTGTATATCTTCCATAGAGTTTCTTGAATGTTAGTATATTCCTGTTCTATATTTTAGAGATGAAGAATTCTGTACATTATTTACATTGGATGGATATGAGTCCTCATTTTGTTTGTTGTTACCACAACATTTCGGCTGAATATTAGGTTTATAAGCCCTAAAATTCACTCTATAATTGCCCACGGGCATATAGTGTAATGGTTAAGAGCATGGGCTACTAACCCCAAGATTTCAATTTAAATTCCAAGCAGTGCCTTGAATAAATGATAATAATAATAATACAGCAAATATTCTGCTCAATACCACAGATTTGCTTGTCAGTTGTTTGACCTTAACCAGTTGACTATGTCCCTTGGTGGCTGACGATATGTGCATCTCTGATCACGAGCAGAAGTAGTGGGGGAGCATCATAGCCATGTGTTGAGAGGGATACTTTGGGGTTTGAATAATTCACCTCTGGAAACATGGGTGGTTCATTCAACATCCTTAAACAACCCTTATTCAGGGACCTTTTGAACAGGATGGGTTTACTCGACAAGAAGAAAATCCTAACTGGGCCTCACCTGCAAGGTCATGTGTTGTTTATCTTGATATGAGATCACCATGTTGCGCACATTTGGTGGTGATGCATGTGCCTAGTGTACCCTTATCAGACGGGTACTCATGATGGGTATACTGGGCTTCGTATATTTTACCCCAGTGTCACTTTGATGGCATGCACTGCTCTCTCACTCAATAATGATGATAATAATAACATCAGCAAAAAATACCTTAGGAATGAGAACCCAGGGTTGGATTCAAAATTCTACCAGGACACCTGATGAAGGCTGGGGAGTAAATCAGCCGAAACATTGTGGTAACAACAAACATGATGAGGACACATATTCATCTAAGGTGAATAATGTTAGAATATTTTTTTTTTCGGATCTATTATTATATATATTACTATTTAGAACTACTGCATCTCCAGAATTGCTTTATCTTAGATATAGATTAGTAAAATTAGTAGTGGACTGGCAAGGAATTACTGGGGTTGGTATGATCAGTGAAACTTTTGATGGTCTTGCCCCAGGATAGATACAATTTAAGACTGAAGCCAGAAAAACAATCAAACACTATACATATATATTCATATACATGCATATGTACTTATATATATATTATCATCATCACTTAACATCCACTTCCCATGAGTTGGATGGCTTGACTGAGGGCTGGTGAGCCAGAAGGTTGCACCAGTCTCCAATCTTGATCTGGCAAAGTTTCTACAGCTGGATGCCCTTCCTAACGCCAACCACTCTGAGAGTGTAGTGGGTGCTTTTTATGTGCCATCAGCACGAGGGCCAGTTGGGCAGTACTGGCATCGGCCACGCTCAAATGATGCTTTTTACGTGCCGCCAGTACGAGAGCCGGTCTGCAACCCTGGCAATGATCACACTCGAATGGTGCTTTTAACATATACACATGAAACAATTATTTTATTCCACACACGTAGAAACATAGAAAAAGAAATTGAAAATGAACTGAGCCTTTTAGATAATTTGTTTTTGAAAGCTCAACCAGTTTCTGATTAAGTTAAGTGAGATAGGAAGACATGGAGTTATTCAAGCAACTATCTTGCTTGGAAATTTTCTTGTTCTTATTATAAGAGATCATAGCTTAAATTAGTATCTGTTTAGGATACAATTTGATTAACAGGAAGAAAACATGATTTGACTTAGAAATTTTTGTAAGTTCTCTGTGTTTGATGTCATGTAACAATGCTTTTTGGGGTTAGTTTAGGCTGACATGGTTGAGTGAACATGTCTAGTGACAGTCCCAAAGAATCAAGGCTCTCTAAATTTAATCTGTCAAGTAGTAGAGTGGACAGGAGTTGTTGCTATATAGTCCAGTGGCTGAAATGATTATGATTTGAATGTATGTAAGTAGCCATAAATTTTGTTCTCCACTAAATTCATGTGTCAGTATCATAGGAGAAAACGTCATGATTGTGTCCAAAGTTCAGGTTGTTGGCAGTGTAGATTCAACATGTCTGGTGGCAGAATGTGTTTGTGTGTGAATAGTCATTGATAAATGTGCTTTGTTAAAGTTTATTCAGTTTTGCCTTGTAATTTTGTATGAATATATCTTCTTCATTTATATGTGGCATTGACTGAACAACGGTATTGTGGGAATACTTGGAATTTGAGGGACTTATTTTTTGCACATATATCTGTTCTGGTGGATAATGTTATAAAGCTCTGTGTTTTTTGGGAGTTGCATGTTGTAATTAAGTGTAGAGGATTGGGCGTGTCTGTTTTTTGTTATATTTCTTGAAAAACCTATTGCTTTTGTACATTCTGTGCATGCATCTATACATACCTGTATAGATACAAACATGGCTGTGTTGTTAAGAGCCAAACATCTTAATCCCACGGCCATGGTTGCATCTACACACATACACACAGAAACACTTATACGCAGAAACACGGCACACGCATACAGATACACAGAGACACAGACAGACACATTCATACAGACAGACACACACACAGACACACACACAGACACACACACACACAGGCACACCCACACACACACACATGGACACATACACACGGACACGGACACACACACACACACATATTTTATTCTAAATACTCATTGCTCCAAACTTATTCTGCATTGGTTTCCTTAACTGTTGTTACATTTGACAAGATTAAATTTCCCGTCTTTCTTCACATTAAACCCCCGGACGATAAAGGACTTATTGAAATTGTGCCTACTGTTTGGTGGCCAAAAGTTAAAGAGGTAAGGCATTTACAATATCTATTCTTCCTTCCTCCCTCCCTCCCTCCCTCCCTCTTCATTGTGGCAACTCTCAAAGTCAGTAGTTCTCAACCAAGGTTCCTATGCAGGGCCAGTGGGGGTCAATATAAGATTTTGCTGTTAAAATTTATCTGCAGTAAATCATTTATACTTCTACAATATACAAAGCCGTCCTCATCATCGTTTGATGTCCACTTTCCATGCTGGCATGGGTTGGACGGTTTGACTGAGGACTGGCAAGCTAGAAGGCTGCACCAGGCTCCAGTCTGATCTAGCAACGTCTCTACGACTGGATGCCTTTCCTAATGCCAACCTCCCTGAGAGTGTAGTGGGTGTCTTTTATGTGCCACTTGCACAGGAGCCAGTCAGGAGGTACTAGCATCAGCCATGTTCAGATAGTGTTTATACATTTGCCAGTGGCATGTAAAAAGCACCATTCAAGCATGATCGTTGCCAGTGTCGCCTTACTGGCACCTGTGCTGGCGGCACATGAAAAACAACATTTGAGCGTGGTCGTTGCCAATGCTGCCAGACTGGCTCTCATGCAGTTAGCACGTTAAAACACCTTTTGAGCATGGTCATTGCCAGAACCATCTGACTGGCCCGCCTGCCAGTGGCACATAAAATCACCCACTACACTCTCGAAGTGGTTGGCGTTAGGAAAGGCATCCAGCTGTAGAAACTCTGCCAGATCAGATTGGAGCCTGGTGCAGCCTTCTGGCTAACCAGTCCTCAGTCAAACTGTCCAACCCATGCCAGCATGGAAAGCGAACGTAAAATGATGATGATGATAAAAATATTACTCTGGGATCTTGTGGAATAAAATAGGCGTGCAATAGGCTAGAAATGGTTGACAACCACTGCTCCAGAACTATTCTTCTTGCCATCATGTCCCTACAGATAATTTTATGCACAGGACTTTAAATATGAGCATCTGCTGCTAACATAGCCTGTATGTGGCCTCTAAATCTGCTAGAAATGGCAACCAAATTTTCTCAACATCACAACCTACCATCTTAAAGAAATACACATTGAATAATTGCGGTGACAGATATCATTTATATCATTTTCTCAATTTTTTAGACTATGGCCATGCTGGGACACTACCTTGAAACATTTTTAGTAAAAATAAATTGGCCCCAGTACTTTTGTTTTAAGTCTGTACTTATTCTATTGGCCTTTTTTGCCAATTGCTAAATTATGGGGATGTAAACACACTAACACCAGTTGTAGGGGACAAACACAGACACCAACACACACACACACACACACACACACACACACACACACACACAGATACATGCACAACAGGCTTCTTTCACTTTCTGTTTAGCAAATCCACTCACAAGGCTTTCGTGAGCCCAGAGTTACCATAGAAAATACTTGCCCAAGGTGTCACGCAGTGGGACTGAAACCAGAAACATGTGTTTGGGAAGCAAACTTCTTACTTCACAGCTACACCTCAGTGGGATCTGTTTAGTACTGGGGTATCATTTGTTGACAATGAATAGTCAGTCTTTTTCTAAAAGTAAGTTTTGTTTCACCTATGTAATCCTTGTTACCCTAACCCTAACACCAACTTCACTATTGAAATAACCAGAGTTGGTGATGGACTGTTTTGAACTAAAGCCATGTAAAGTGGACAGTAACCAGGCAAACTTATTTCCATTAATTTAAAATTGCCACCCGCATGGTTTGTTGTCATGAACAGATTCTTTTGGTCCCATTTTTCAGGAAGGTACAGTATTACAGCCACAGACTCATAAGGAAGAAGAAGATAAACAAGCTTATCTAGTGTCATGTGAACAGCTGAAAAATA
>NC_042997.1:112656570-112796570 GCF_006345805.1 Octopus sinensis | reverse complement strand
TTTTCTAAGCAATGTCCGAGTCTCTATTTGCTGTCCAGCAATGTTTATTCAAACACATTTTGTGATGTCGGGCGCGAATATACCTTAAATCATCCATAACTTGCAGTTAACAACATTTATTTCTTTATTTTTTGTAAACAAAATGCACAAAAAAGCTACACGTTTGCATTATGTTATATAAACAATATTAATAAAAGACGTTACCGTACACATTTTTACAAACTGAGGACGTTATATAGACCTCCTTGACTCAAGTTAGAGAAGGGGTGTGTATTATACACAAGGTTTAGGTTTTTCAGAGGTACAGCCCCCAAAAAATCCCCTGCGTATTGTACTCAAGGATTTACGGTATGCCTGTCCCTTATCAACTGGCACAAAGTCACTCTTTCACTACTAATACTCTCCTCCCAGCCGAGGGGTTTTTAACTTGCAAGTTGCTCAGTAACCCTCTTGGTGCTGGTGTCACATATAAAGCACCCGGTACACTCTGTAAAGTGGTTGGAATTAGGAAGGGCAACCAGCTGTAGAAATCATGACAAAGCAGACATTTAGAGCCTGGTGCAACTCTCTGGCTTGCCAGCTTCTGTCAAACCATGTAGTCAGATGCCAGCATCGACAACTGACATTAAATGATGATGATTAGTGAGGAAGATTGTCTTAGTCCACTTTGTCTGGCCATTTTACCAATATTGTAATCACTACAAAAAAAATTGGGTAAAATAGAATAAATTTCTCCTGAGAGTAATGATGAATTCTAAAGTTTCAGGCAAAGAGCCTCTTTGATAATTTATGACTTCTATTAATTTGTTTTTGCTGACGCCTGTACCAGTGGCACATAAAAAGCACCATTCAAGCATGGTCGATGCCAGTACTGCCTGACTGGCACCCATGCTGGTGACACATAAATAGCACCCACTACGCTCTTGGAGTGGTTGGCGTTAGGAAGAGCTGTAGAAACCTTGACAGATCAGATTGGTGCCTGGTGCAGCCTTCTGGCTTGCCAGTCCTCAATCAAACCATCCAACCCATGCCAACATGGAAAGCGGACGTTAAGCAATGATGATGACATAATTGGTTTCTTTGGAGTCTTAAGTTCTTTTAATCTCTACAGTTGGTAGGCACAGACACAGCTGAGTGGTTAAAAAGTACACTTTGTGACCACAATGTTATGGATTCAGTCCCAGTCTACCTCAAATGTCTTCTATTATAGCCGCCAACCAAGCAATGCCATGTGATAGAAACTGGTACACAGCAACTGTAGAAGTTCATTGTGTGTGCATGTGCGTGCGTGCATGTTTGTGTGTGTGCTATAACTCTTTCCATAACCTTCATAATTTCGTCCATCAGTTTCATACCTCTGTTTTCTATCCTTTCTAGAGTATCTCCATTGCCTCTGTCGCAGTTGATGTTGTTACACCACTCCTGAGGAGTGACCCCTTCCTGCGCTATGACTGACTATACAAGTCGCTAGTGCATGGGCCACTTTGCTAGACATTCCTACCATTTCAATGACTATCCTTCTTGTGTGTTATTAATATAAGATAGATTATAGAAGACCTGTGAATCCACTCAGCATAGTTGTGAAAACTAGTCATATCTAATCTCCTGCACTGTAGATGATTTCAAATATTTTGAAGGAGGTTCCTACTAATACTTCATCTTCATCCATGGCAAACCAATCTAGATTAGTCCATTATTTTTCTGGCTACACCCATAGCTAAGGACACTGTGTAGAACTAATAACATATCAAGGATATTGTATAGCACTAGTTATATACAGGGGACTCTGTATAGCACTACTTACATACCAATGACTCTGTATAACTCGAGTGACATGCAAGGGGCTCTGTATAGCACTGCTAACATACTAGTAACTCTGTATGACTCTTGTGATATACAAGGGACTGTGTAGCACTACTAACATACCAGTGACTTTTTATAGCATTAGTAACATACCAGTGACTCTGTATAACTAGTGACATACAAGTGACTCTGTATATCACTACTAGCATATGAGTGACTCTGTATGACTCTAGTGACATACAAGGGAGTCGTATAGCACTATTTTTTATAGCATTAGTAACATACCTGTGACTTTGAATATGACACTGGTACACAATGAATATCTCACATTCACTCTGATGTATCAGGTCATCCCATAAGTTCTGTCCGAATTTTGAATAAAGAAAACAAGTGATCAGATGTTATATTTAACTGAAATTTAATCATCATCAATGTACTTTCCCTGATTATCTATGACTTCCTTCCATCTATTTACAAGCTTTTTAATCCCATCAATGTAAAACTCTTTTGGTTTCAAAGCGAAGAACTCTGAAATGTCAGTTTCGACCTCCTCCTGGCTTCCAAAAGTTATGTCCCCCAAATGATTCTGTAAACTATGAAAGAAATGGTAGTCTGAAGGAGCAAGGTCGGGAGAATAAGGTGGATGAGGAATTTTTCCCCAACCAAGCTCTTCAATCTTCTGTGATGTAATCTTTGCAGTGTGGGGTCACGCATTGTCCTGATGAAACATCACTCCTTTTTGATTCACTAAAGCGGGTTTTTTTTTCTTCAAAGCTTGGTTCAAACGCTCTAATTGCTGACAGTAGACTCATTTTTCAAGTTTGGGAACCTTTCCAAGTTGTTGAAGATGACGATGAACAGTTCTATGGTTTGAATTAAGTTTTATTGCCAATTCTTCAACTGATAATGCAAGATTTTCTTCAAGTAATGCCTCAAGGAGCCTATCATCAAACTCAACTGGATGTCCTGTTCAATTTTCATCTTCAAGGCTGAAATCTCCATTTCTGAATTTTGCAAACCATCTTCTGCAAGTTCTTTCATTCAAGCATTCTTTCCCATAAACTGAGTGTATGTTTTGAGTCGCTTCAGCTGCAGGGTTTCCTTTTTCGTACTCATAAAGTATTATGTGCCTCAAATGATCTTTGAATACTTCCATGTTAGAAAGGGTTTTAATCAAAGAAATTTTAATTCTATTATTCTGTAAAATAATTCCATTAGACATTCCAAAATACTATTAAATTTCATTCAATTTTAAAAAAAGTAAAATCGGACAGAACTTATGGGATGACCTGATAGATACAAAAAACAGATGTTAATTTGTTGCTGTTGATCTGAATAATAATAATTCCTGGTAAAATTATAATTAAGTTCTAATGTATTATCAACGTTTAATCGTTTTACAGAAGCTTACATGCCGATATGTGAATTCAAGAAACCTGGCCGTGATAACTTAGACTTTCAAAGGTGTGGTGGATTACTATCTCATTTACAACGAACATTATCTGGTGAGTTATTTCTCTTTCTTATTAATAAGCATTATTGTTACCATTATTATAATGATATAATATTATTATAAGTATAACATTATAATATTATAATTATAACGTTATGGGCATTATTAGACGTTAGATATTTGGTATCAAACACAGGTCATTTGCACAGGTCATTAGACATTTGATATCAAACACAAGTCATTTATACCTGTCATTGTGTCACTAGGTTGCTTTTAGGACAAGTTGTATGTGACATTTGATGACTTTAAACCTACATTTTTAGTTTTACATTACCAGAAGTTACAAAACTTATTCTACAGTAATGATTCAGAAGCCCTTTTGTCATTTAAATGGTAGATTAAATTTATTTCTTGTTACAATTTTGTTTTTATATGTTTTTGATACTATGCTTGCTATTTTGTTGTGACTATCTCTCTCTCTCTCTCCTCTCTCTCTCTCTCTCTCTATATATATATATATATATATATATATATATATATATATATATATATATATATATATATATATGTGGTTGAAAAGGAACACCCGAGTTGATATGTATAAGGAAAAAAGTCAAGGTAGAAAATGCTAAAATGATTTTATCATAAAAAACATTTTAGTACCGGTTTCAGTCAGTGAGACTTTTTCAACTCTAAGTATGGAAAACAATTAAGTTTTGTTTGGGAAAATTAAATGAAAAGTTTTTTAAAAGAATATTTGTGTGGTATTCAAATACAAGGGGCATTTTCCTTGTTTCTGCCTGTCTCTGTCTCTCTTGTTTGCTCTTGTGGTTTCGAGGTCATTGTGAATTCTTGGCAGAGAAGAAGAAGCCAATAAGTGCAAAAGAAAATATATATATATATTCACTCGCATACAGTTCAACCCACCCATGCCAGCACGAAAAGTGGAAATATAATGATGATTTTTATCACCATTTAACATCTGTTTTCCATGCTGGAGTAGGTTGCATGGTTTGACAGCAGCTGGCAAGGTAAAGGATTGTGCCAAGCCCCACTGTTTTGACAAGATCTCTGTGGCTGAAAGCCCTTCCTGAGGCCAACCACTTCACAGAGTGTACTGGGTGCTATTTATGTGGCATCAGCATCGGTGAGGTCACCATGTAACTTCCAAGACAAAGACCCCCTCAATTGGGAGGGGAGTGGAGTGTATTCTTTTATTCCTTTATTTATTTCAGTTGTTTGACTGCGGCCATGCTGGAGCACTGCCTTTTAGTCGAAGAAATTGACCCCAGGGCTTAGTCTTTGTAAACCTGGTACTTATTCTATCAGTCTCTTTTGCTGAACCACTAAGTTACGAGGGTGTAAACACACCACATTAGTTGTTGCGATGGTCGTGGAACAAACACAACGATCTATGCATGAATGGTGCTTATTGTGTGCCACCAGCACGGGAGCCTGCCAGGCGGCGTTGGCATCGGCCACAACTACAATTCCCATTTGATTTTTGGTTTTGATTTTAATTTTGATTTTACTTGACTCAATCGGTCTCTTCAAGCACGGCATGTCGCCTGACGATTCAAAGGTACTTTTTAAATGGGCTATGGCTGTGATCTCACTTTCCTTGCCAGGTCTTCTCAATCACAGCAGACCCACAAGGAAAGTGGGATTACAGCCATAGCCTACACCAGTGTCGCATAACCAGCCCATTTAAAAAGTACTTTGAATCGTCAGGCGACATCCTGTGCCAAATTAATCACTAAATCCATATATTTGTTTTTCCCACTTTCAGATGGTGAAGGAAGCAAGACGAAGAAAGGTCACAAGTCAGACGGGAACTCAGGTATTGAGTTTAATTTATCCTCTTCCTTCTCCCCTCACTTCTCCCTTCCCTTTCACCTCTCTTTGCATCTCCTTCCTGCCCTTGGCCTCCCCACCCCCTTCTTCTCCAACAAATATCCCTTCCCCCTCCCACAAGCCTTGGCTTCTTCCTCCTCACTTCCTTGTTTTCCTCTCCCTTTTTGCTTCCCATTCTCCCATCCCTCTGCTTCCTTCCACCCAGCCTCACCCTCTCTTCCCCCCACTCTCCCCCTCATCTGAAACATTCCAAAACCTTCCATTTATTATTTTCAATTGAAACAAATTCTTCAGAGAAGAAAAAAGACAAAACATATTTTTGGTTATTTTCTTTGTGAATTAAATAGAGAAATGACTAGGAGTAAGGAGTGGTGGTGGTAGTTCCTGTTACCTGATTAGGGGTTATAGGGTCATTTGGAACACCATTGATGACATCAGTTTCATATAAGGATGTCAAAGCAGCTTCATAAAACCCATCTTTATTGTTTGATCTCCCAACACTGTAGAGACTATGCCAAATCAGATTGGAACCTGGTGCACTCCCCGCTGCCCTGGCTTACAAGTTTTCAGTCAAACCGTCCAACCCATGCCAGAATGGAAAGCGGACATTAAATGATGATGATGAGAACTGGGGTCATTGTAATCAACTTACCCACCTCCCCTGAGCTTGCTGGCCTTGTGCCAAAATATGAGACCAATATTCTTTTCTACTCTAAGCATGAGGCCCAAACTTTTTGGGGAGGGGCAGTCAATTAGATCAACCCCACTACACAACTGGTACTTGACTTATCAACCCTGAAAGGATGTAAGTTGACCTCAGCAAAATTTGAACTCAGAACGTAAAGACAGACCAAATACTGCTAAGCATTTTGCCCAGCATGCTAACGTTTCTTATTTCTTTATTACCCACAAGGGGCTAAACATAGAAGGGACAAACAAGGTCAGACAAAGGGATTAAGTCGATTACATTGACCCCAGTGTGCGTAACTGGTACTTAATTTATCGACTCCGAAAGGATGAAAGGCAAAGTTGACCTCGGCGGAATTTTAACTCAGAACGTTACGGCAGACGAAATACTGCTAAGCATTTTGCCCTGTGTGCTAACATTTCTGCCAGCTCACTGCCTTAGTATGTAACCAATATTAGGGCCACACAAACATAACCAGTCCTATACTACTAATGCTGCTGATGCTTCTACTACTACTACTACTACTACTACTATTACAAATATTGCTGTTGTATTACTGTGGTAAGCACATGCTCTTTCTTGCTCCATTTAGCCTGACTGATGAAAGCCTGTTTTACTCTCTGCTTCATAGTTGAGTGGTTAGCAATAGGAAAGTCATTCATTCGTAGTAAAGTATGTTGTCCCAACAAGTAAGTCACCCATTTATGAAAACGTAGAAATATGAATGCAAAAAGTTAGAAATGAAAGAAAAACGTATTGGAAAGAACTATCGTATCTGTCTCTGTATAATAAACCCAGGCATGGATAGGTGCATGTATGGCTTTGTAATTAAGAAGCTTGCTTCCCAACTTTATGATCTTGGGTTCAGTCCCACTGTGCAGCACCTTAGGTAGATGTCTTCAACTATAGCGCTGAGTTGAGCAAAGCTTTGTGTATTTACTTGGTAGAGGGAAACTTGGTTCTGCCAGCTCTTTGCTTGCATTTCTAATATTATTAGCAATAAAATCTAATTAAAACAATAAAACTTGATATTTAATAATGTCTTTTGCTAGGTAGAACTTCCTGGAAGCAATTAGTCTGTATGTAAGAATATCTCTCTCTTCTCTCTCAGTTACTGAACTATTAATAATCTATGGAGAAAAAGAAAACACACACACACACATTCCCTGAATGTCTTCTAAATTGTAATTGTTTTCGACCTCTAAGAAATTCCTTGCTTTGTAATTGTTGAATTTTGTATAATTTATTTACTTCAGGTTATGTCATGCTGATAATTTCAAATAAGAATGAAATGGTGCTATACATGACTACTTTTGATATAAATTTTAAGGTCTTTGAAATGGATGAGAGAAAAAAAAATTAAATGAGTTCATTTAGCACTTAAACCAACCATACCTGGCCCAGATATTCTACCTGTTTTATGTTCAAACCAGCTAGATGTGATCTCTCACCCCTACCCTATTTTATCTATTGACCCGTTACATTACTATTTTATTCTGGTGGACCCCCATAGCCATTCGATGTTTAAAATTATAGAAATTTCATTAAAAATTCCGAATCTAAAAATAAACAATCATATCATCAAAATATCAATGCTATGAGACAATGCACGATCAATTCAATACAAGTCAATACGCATTACATTTGATAGAATAATCTAAATGCTAAAGGGATATTCAGTGATCTTCATGGTTCTTCAGTTTCAAATTCAAACTTCTTGTCCTGTCTTGATTGATCTAGAAGTGATTATCTCCCTTACAATATCCATCCACCACAACAGACCTTGTGTTTGAATAAATATTTAAAATATAGAATTTACAAGGGTCAGGACTGAAAAATGACTGTTGTGATTTGTGTCTAATCATTTGTATATGATATGATATTTAATGTTTCAAAATAGGGTCCTGTTTGTATTTCTGTTGTTCAGGCAGCCGTAGTAACAGTAATGATTGTTTGGAGAGCAGTGTCGACCCCAGCTGTGCTGAAATTCCTGGTGATGCAACGTTAACAGAGTTACTTGATGGTGTGGTCACCCTCTATCACATAGCGACACACAAGCAACTTGGAAAGGTCAGAGTTTAAGTTTTACAAAAATTCTTTTTAACTTTCAAAATGAACGTCACAATTTTGATGACTGATTTGAGCAAATGTTCAATTAAACACAGTTCCTTGATTAAGAATTTCATTGTTTTTTTTTTCTTTTTGCATTTTTTCTCCATCTCCAATTCTTCTGCACCAATAAGACTATTCATATCCAGAGCTGTGGCATAGCAAAATTTCTCAGAACATGGAGGCAATGATACTCTTAGTACCCTCACCTTAACAGACATGTAGTCTAAAAGGTTTGAGTGTTGGTCTCATGATCATAAGATCGTTAGTTCAATTCCTAGACTAGGCAGCACATTGTGTACTTCATTTTACATTACTAAACCCAAATACTGGGGCAGTCCTGATGTCCTGCTGTTTCAAGGGTGGAACAGCAAAGAAAGTGTTGCTTCCCAACTGCATGGTACTGGGTTCAGTCCAACTGTGTAGAATCTTAGGCAAGTGTCTTCTATAACAGCCTCAGGCCAACCAAAGTTTTGTGAGTGGATTTGGGAGACGGAAACTAAAAGAAGCCCATTGCATGTGTGTATGTGTGCATGTGTGTGTGTTTATATATATATATATATATATATATATATACACACAGTTCTATATTTAAGAGATGAAGAATTATGTACAATTATTTACATTTGATCCCAGTCAAACTGTCCAACCCATGCCAGCATGGAAAACGGATGTTAAACAGTGATGATGATGATGATGATGATCAACACACTCTCGTTATCAGTTGATTCCTTTTTGTGTATAGCTTGACAGCCATACTGGAATCATTTCCAACACCCAGCAGCAATGGATGATTTGTTTCCTTCTAAAGCATCTGCCTAGCCCTTGTAGCACTTGATGCTGACATAGGCCAGTTGTTGGGAATGAACCTGTTCCATTTGTGAAGATTAACATTGTGTGAATTGTCTTCATTCTTTGTTTCTTTGTGATTTCTTCAACTCCCATACTTGGTGCCATTAAAAATGCACAGGTATATTGAGCAAGTATATTATCTTTTATCTTATTCGTTTCAGTCATTTGACTGTGGCCATGCTGAAGCACTGCCTTTAGTCGAGCAAATTGACTCCAGGACTTATTCTTTGTAAGCCTAGTACTTATTCCATCGGTCTCTCTTGCCGAACCGCTAAGTGACAGGGACATAAACAAACCAGTATCGGTTGTCAAGCGATGTTGGGGGTACAAACACAGACACACAAACATATATATACACACGTGTATATATACAACGGGCTTCTTTCAGTTTCCGTCTGTCAAATTCACTCACAAGGCTTTGGTTGGCCCGAGGCTATAGTAGGAGACACTTGCCCAAGGTGTCACACAGTAGGACTGAACCCAGAACCATGTGGTTGGTAAGCAAGCTACTTACCACACAGCCACTCCTGCACCTACAAATTAATTAAGTATATTAATGCACTCAAATTTCAGTAGTGCTTATTCAAGGAGAAACGTTTTTAGTGCATTAAAGCTTATGGGATGACCAACTTTGCATACATGACCCAGGGCTAGTTGTTTTTGGTGCCACGTAAAAAGCATCCTGTACACTCTGTGAAGGGGTTGGTGTTAGGAAGAGCATCCAGCTGTAGAAACCATATCAAAATAGATGACTGGAATCTGATGTAGCTCTCCAGCTTATAAGCACCTGTCAAATCATCCAACTCATGCCAGCATGGAAAACCCATTAAATGAGGTGTATCTCATATGCTGTCAAATATAGTAATCTTTATATGTTGCCCGTCTTCATCACATTGCTGGACAAATTTAATTCTTTTGAACCTATGATGGAGTACATATATTTCTCATTCACTAACAGTGTTAGTACCATGTATAAAAGCACTGGTGATGGTACCATGTAAAAAAAAAGTTCTGATGATGGTGCCATGTAAAAAGCACTGGTGTTGATTCCACTAAAAATAAACACTGGTGATGGTGCCACATAAAAGGCACTGGTTGCTGGTGCCACGTAAAAAGCACTGGTGATGGTGCTACATGAAAAGCACCCAGTATACTCTGTAAACTAGTTGGCTTTAGGAAGGACATGTATGTCAAAATAGGTAATAGAACCTGGTGTAGCCCCTGGCCTTGCCAGCTCCTGTTGAACCATCCAACCCATGCCAGCATGAAAAACAGAATTTAAATTATGGTGATGATGATAACTCTGTAAATTTGTCTAACGTTATATCATTTATTTTATTTGTCTAATGAAGACAACAATATTTTCATGCTATCTTTTTTGTGTTTCAGATGAGTGCATTACGAGACAATATGAATGAATTTATCAATTCTTTAATAGACACAGAAGAAAAATTAGCAAAATGTCCAGATGATGTAAGTCCTGTCTCTTCTGTGCTTTTTTCTTTCTCTTTTAATCCTTTTGCATTTAATTATTTTGTCAACTCTGATGCTTTTTTATTCACATTGTTTTAAATTAATCAAATGTTATCTTGTAACTTCAAAATTTTGGTGTTGTGATTGTTTATTTTTGTGGACGCGCGTGGCTTAGTGGTTAGGGTGTCAGCATCATGATCGTAAGATTGTGGTTTCAATTCCTGGACCAGGCGACGTGTTGTGTTCTTGAGCAAAACACTTCATTTCTTGTTGCTCCAGTTCAATCAGCTGGCAAAAATGAGTAATGCTGTGATAGACTGGCGTCCTGTCCAGCTTGGGAACACATATGCCATTGAAATAGGCAAACCAGGCCCATGAGCCTGGCTAGGTTTTAAAAGGGCGCATTTATTTATTTGCTTTTATTTGTTTATTTTTACAATGACATTGTGGGATAGGTTTGTGTATCTGGAACTGGCCAGTTTGAGCATCTGGAACTGGCCAGTTTGAACATAAATTAGATAGAATATTTTGGCCAGATGCAGCCAGTTTAAGTGTTAAAAAGTTAAATGACAGACTGTATTTTTATGTAGGTTAAAGTTTGATCAAATTTGCATGTCCTCCATCTTTACTCCCACATCTTCTGACACACAATTCCTTAACCCTTTTGGTACCAACCCACCTAGGCTGTCCCTGATTTTATTTTAGCATGATTCTTTGTCATATGTTCTTTGGCTGTTCAATGACCACACTAAAGTTTGAGTTCCCAAATATTTCATTAACTTATATTGTTGTTTTACAAAATTTGGCACATAAAATGCACCATTTGAGCATGGTCGATGCCAATGCTGCCTGACTGGCTCCTGTGCTGGTGGCATGTAAAAAACACCATTGGAGTGTGTTCGATGCCAGTGCTGCCGACTGGCTCCTGTGCCATTGGTACGTAAAATGCACCATTTGAGTGTGGGTGATGCCAGTGCTGCCTGGCTGGCTCCTGTGCCAGTGGCACGTAAGAAGCGCCATTTGAGTGTGGTCGATGCCAGTGGTGCCTGACTGGCTCCTGTGCTGGTGGCACGTTAAAAGCACCATTTGAGCGTGGTTGATACCAATGCCAGCTGACTGGTTCCTGTGCCGGTGGCACGTAAAAAGCACCCACTACACTCTCAGAGCAGTTGGCGTTAGGAAGGGCATCCAGCTGTAGAAACTCTGCCAGATCAGATTGGAGCCTAGTGCAGCTTTCTGGCAGTCTCCAGTCAAACCATCCAATCCATTCCAGCATGAAAAGTGAACGTTAAACGATGATGATGTTCAGAACTAAAAATGACTTGCTTTTCTACCTTGTACAGTGTTGGATGGAATGGCAGAGCATACCATAAATATTTTATCATTTACTTCATTGCTGTTGCCACCATCAGCACCACCACCACCACCACTATCTTCATCACCACCACCAGCCCCCATCACCAATGACAACAACTGCCTTCATTAAGCCTTATGCTATCAATTTCTGTTGACAGGCTCAGGAAATTAAATATGAACTAGAAAGAGCAAAATCAGTTTTTGAAGAGAAAATTTCAGAACTTGGACGCCAAATGGCTTGGGTCATAGCAGTCATATACTCAAAGGTAAACTTCATTTCGTTTCTTTTTCAACTGTTTTATTTTTGTATTTATTACTTCATGTTTGAATCCAGTTTTGATTTCAAGTGGATCTGTCAGTTTGTTGTTGTGTATAACTTGACATTTGAAGTTTTCATACAATAAACGAATCATCTTGACTAAATTGTGTGGAAAACCATAGTGTCTAAGAATTTTGAAGGTCTACTGGCTAAATATGATCTCGAATAGCCAACTTCGCACCAAGGCTAATGTGAAACTAGTAAGAGAAACTTTATTTAAGCAAGGAGATGGAAATGGCTGGGTCGAGTTTGTAGCTATAAACCAAACTCAGTTGCCAGGATCACTTTGCAATGGGTTCCACAAGGAGAAAGAAGATGTAGCTGACTAAAGAAAATGTGGCGGGGATCAATAACAAAAGATCTTAAAAGCAGTGGGGTAACAATGGAACAGGTTTTCAAGGATGCTTTCAGTGTTAGAAGGTGGAATGACCTTGCTGTCGCCTCAAGTTCCACAAGATACAATGATAATCAAATGAATAAATGAATTTTTTACTTCATGGTACAGGAGTGGCTGTGTGGTTAAGAAGCTTGCTTCCCAACCAAACATCTGATCTTGGGTTCAGTCCTACTGTATGGCACTTTGGCAGAGTGTCTTTTTACTATAACTAAAGTGCTGGGACAACCAAAGCCCTGTGAGTAGATTGGGTTGACAGAAATTAAAAGAAGCCTGTCATACATGTGTGTGTGTGTGTCCTTGTGATGGTTGTAAATGAGTATCATCATCATACAAGCAATGTTGTTTGTAGTCTTCAATGAAATACATGTCTGGCCATGGGGAAATATTACTTTGCTTGGAAACAGGTGAGGGTTAGTGACAGGAAGGGCATTTGTCCAGTGATCTACCTCAAGAAATTCCATCTAATTTGTGCAAGCATGGAAAAATAGACATTAAAGGATTATGATGATTTATATTTATATATTTTTTTATATTTTTCTACTGGATAAGAAATTATATTTATTCATTTCACTCAATATCCATGCTTCATCCTTATACTGTCCTCTCCACCCACATTTTACATTGATTACACTCCTCATTTCCCAAACTTAAGTCTTCCTCTTCCATGGGTTCCCTTCACAATCAGAGATTGGCACTTCTTTATACAGCTGTCCTCATCCATACATGTCGCATGACCACATCAGTGCAGTCTTCTCTGTTGTCCACATCTGATGCCTTTTATACCCAATTTTTCTCTCAAAACACACTCTGTTGTACATGTTCACTGACACTACACGTCCAGCAGAGCATGCTAGTTTCATTTCTTTCAAATATTCACCTCTGCTCTCCTCTTCTGTCACAGTCCATGTTTCACTGCCATATAGCATAGCTGTCCGTACACAGGCAGCATATAACCTGCCCTTCACTCTGAGAGAGACATCCTTTAACAACTATGTTTACAGAGCAATCTCTGCTGCTGCTTATTTGGTCTCATAGGTAACTAAAACTATCTGCTACCTTCAAGGTTCCCCCTGGACATTTGAGAAAATCTATTTCCTGTATATTCTTTGTGCTTATTTTACCTGTACATTCTTCAGTGTTAATCTGGTGTTTTAAACACAACTTGACAAAATATTTTTAAATAAAATGAAAATAACCCATTGAACCTGTGGACTATACCAGTGGTGTATAACCAGCCCACTTATGAGTACTCCTCATTCATTGGACAATAAACTTTGCTTGCGAAGACTTGTTGAGGCAAGTGAAATCAAAATCGCTGATGTGGCCGATGACAGTATTGCCTGATTGGCACTCGTGCCAGTGGAACGTTAAAAGCACCATCCAGGCGTGATCGTTGCCAGGGCCACTGACTAGCTCCCATGCTGGTGGCACATAAAAAGCACCATTCGAGCATGATCGTTGCCAGTGTTGTCTTACTAGCACCTGTGCCGATGGCATGTGACAAACAACATTTGAGTGTGGTTGTTGCTTGTCCCGCCGAACTGGCTCCCGTGCAGGTGGCACGTCAAAAACATCATTTGAGTGTGGTTGTTGCCAGTACCACCTAACTGGCTCTCATGCCAGTGACACATAAAAGCAACCACTACACTCTCGGAGTGGTTGGTGTTAGGAAAGGCATCCAGCTGTAGAAACCTTGCCAGATCAGATTGAGCTTGGTGAAGCCTTCTGGCCCACCAACCCTCAGTCAAACCGTCCAACCCATGCTAGCATGGAAAGTGGACGTTAAATGACAATGACGATGATGATGATAGAATATTTCACTAATTGAATACTTTAAACAAGGCAGGTATGTTTTTTAAATTATAAAATTACAGGTGTTTTGTAGCAGATTAGTATCAAAAGGGGCAAAGAGCATTTCATTATATGCTAAAATGCCTTTATTTATTACATCTATTTTATTTGTTTTATACTGTGCCTTTTATCAAATCTGTCACATTTTACTTTACATTTGATGGATCTTTGTCCTCATCTTGTTTGTTGTTAACACAACATTTTGGCTGATATACCCTCCAGCCTTCATCAGGTGTCTTGGGGAAATTTCAAACCTGAGTTCTCATTCCTAAGGTACTTATTGTTATTGTTGTTGTAATTATTCAGGTCACTACTTGGAATTGAACTCGGAATCTTGGGGCTAGTAGCCCGCACTCTTAACCACTATGCCATATGTACTGTCACATTTTGTATAAATCTGTTTTTTAGACAAAGCAAATAGATGTTGCCTGGATATTTCGAGTGGTTTTAAAAACTATTGAGAAAGCATCCGCCCACGAAATACCTTTCCAGTTTCTTCCAGAATTCTATGTAGACACTTGTATTAATTCCTACAATGCATTGAAAAACTATTTCCATCCAACTGCAAATTTCTTTGATATTCCAGGTAAGTCTTCACTGGTTTTTGAACTCTGTATGTGTGTATGTCTTGCAAAGATAATCTGGAACTTGACTGAGGAAAGAAAACTCTGAATGATCCATCCATGTTTTTTCTTGCCCCTTTTTTGTATCATCTAACTGTCTGGATGTTTTGCATTCATGTCCCATTTTTTGTATTCCTTTTTATATATGTGTGTGTGTGTGTGTGTGTTTGTCAGTGTGCATGGTTGTATTTCCTTGTCTTGATATCTTGTGATACCTCTAAATGACTGCTGCTATCATACAGGCAGTGCCCTTTTGTCCTTTATTTCCAATCTTCCATGAAAGCATGTCTGGCCATGGGGAAATATTGCCTTACTTGGAAACAGGTGAGGGTTGGTAACAGGAAGGGCATGGGTGGAATGGTTTGACAAGAGCTGGCCAGGCAGAAGCCTGAACCAGACTTTTGTAACTGTTTCAACAGGATTTTTACAGCTGGATGCCCTTCCTATCACCAACCACTCAGCAGAGTATATATAAAATATAAGTGAGTAGCAAAGAAATACAGGTGTCAATTCATTACGGCCGTTTCTAACAACTCCTTTAATTGATTAATAAAAACATTACATCATTGCAAAGAAATCGTTTTTCATCAGATGAATTCACAATCTTTGAACATCAGTGATGTTGCAACTCATATCTAAAGCTGTGTGAACTGGAACAACATGAAATAAAGTGTTTTTCTCAAGAACACAACACGTAGCCTGGTCCGGGATTCGAATTCACAACCTCTAATCACTGAGCCATGCACCTTCACATATATGTGTACATATATATGTACACATATACATATACACACATATATACATGCATACATATATTTATACATATACATATGTATATACACATATATGAACATATATATGTATATCTACATCTATACATATACATGTATACATATACATCTATACATATACATCTATATATATACATCTATACAATTACATCTATATATATATATATATATATATATATATACATATGTGCAGATGTATACATATATATATATATATATATATACATAATATATATATGTATGTATGAATATATGTATGTATGCCTGTATATATGTGAGATAATAGTTTCACTTTAATAGTTTCAGTATTAATAGTGAAGCTATTTGACATTACAGTTGAGAGATGTTATTGTTTCACTCTTGACATGTAATACTGAAATAGTGGAAGGTATAAGAGATTGCTCTGGGCTAGCATTAGGCAAGAAGTTGAAAATTTTTTGGTCCATGACACTACATGGACCCTAAGTAAGGCATGTGTAAAACTTGAATGAAATCACGAGTTTTAGGATTCAGATGGATAGACACACAGACACACACACACACACACGCATATTCTCCTCTTTATATATATATATATATATATATATATATCATTAAGGTACAATCAACAAAAAAAGTACTCCATCCAGTGAGAGGTAAATATTATTTAATGTACACAGGATATAGTTATGAGCTACTAATGTCTTCATGCATTGGAGACGTAGTCTAGGCAAATTTTAATAATATGCTTTACCTTCATGCTCTGAGCACATGGCCTATACAATTTACAAATCAGGATGCTAGAACAAGAGAAAGCACAAGAAAAACTGAGAAGTTGGATGCAAAAAGTGGAAGAGTGAGTAAAAATGGAAAAAGGCAAAAAGAAAAGAAAATTAGAGTTATGTCCCTTTCAACCACAAGGCTATGATAAAGCTTGTTGAATGAATAAACAAAAGGGTCCAAAGTCTGCGATTACAGCTGCTCAATCCAAAGAGGTTGGAACCCTCCAGTTTGCCAAAAGAAATTTGTCCGTATGTTAGCATTTGCTGAAAATTTCTGATCTGGAATTCCGCAGTGTGATGGAATTCTTAAATCTGAAAAGTATATGCTATCTTTCAGCTGCACATAAGTTTTATTTCTTAGATCCATTAGCATATGGTATGGATTTTTCTATGATTTTCCACTTGATTGTATGTGGCATGGAGTTGATCTTCAAGCCCCATATGTGGCTAGGCAACGTACTGGCTTTACTTTTGTTCTTGTGCCACAAAGAAGATAGGTGATTTGCATAGTGTCTTTGAAGTGGCCTTTCATAACCCGATGTGGTTCTTTTTTGGTTAGGTCATCATGTAGCGTTGCTCTAACTTCTGCCTCATATACAATGGAGTTTATCATGCATGCCTGGTCCCATGGGTAGGCTCCCGGGTCTTGACATTTACAACTGGGTGTGATCTTTTTTGCTGATGTTTATGGGTGATGATGTCCTTCATACTGGGGCAGCTGCTATATAATTTAATTGTCTGTTAAAGGTCTTCCTTTATTTGTTATTTTCTGGGAAATAGTTATCTAGAAGAGATGGGATTTTGTTTTTGCTTACATTCATTAGTTTTAGCATATAGGGAGGGGTGGGGCAGCCAAATTATTTTCCTAGGTCTATTTTTAGATTTATTTTTATGATTTATATTTTTACTAGAAGGATTGTAACACATCTTATCTTTGAAGTCACTGTTAGCTATGACATTGTTATAGTAGGGGACTGAATTATCAAAAATCTCCTTAGAAGAAAGATTGGATATCCTATTACTAATGTTAGCTAACAGGTTTTTAAAAACTATTAGAGGGTGACAGAACTGTTTGTGTATGTAAAAGAATTTCTCATTTGGCTTATGATCGGTTTATTAGAGCGGGAGTTTAAAAATCTAGGGAAACATCTAAAAAATCAACTTTTGACAGATTAGTAGTGACAGGATTTTGAGGCCTAACAAACTAAAGTTTTTCCCACATTTATCAAGAGTGTGACCATCACAGCCATGAGATATATATGGCCTGGGTTTAAAGCTGAAAAGTGATGTAAATGGTGATTAGATATCAGAGTGGACCGTCAAGGTATGAGGTGGGTAGGAATGAGTGGAGTAAGGGTGCCAGTTGTGTGTATGTGTATATATACATACACACAAACACGTCCAGTCATTGGGGGAAATATTACCCTGTTTGGAAACAAGTAAGGATTAGTAAGAGGCGGGATAATGTTATCACATATTTTCTTAATTTTTATTTATTTTATTTACTTCTTTTGTAGATAATTTTGACCTGAGTCACAAATTTGCCTTATTCCTCACTCGGCATTTTTCTGACAATCGAATTGTAAATTCAGGTAAGTTCAGTACTTCTTTTATATCATTGCGACACCATGTCTTCTAGAAGAAGGAAAACAACCAACAAAATAACGAGCAAAAAAACATCTAACGAGATTGTTACCAAATATGTTTGCTGTTAGATGACTTAGATTCGTTATTGTATTTCAGTTAAAATACACTAACGGACTTAGAATTAATTTTGAAAATAATGAGAAATTTAGTAAAATAATTAAGCTGGTTGTTATTAAAGTAATGTTTGGAACATAAATTAACATGACATTTTAATGAGAATTTTTAGATTACTTCAATATTTTTGTGACCAGATTCCTGTTGAAATACACTGCCTTTGTTTTAATTAATTCTGAAGGTAATGAAAGATTTAATTAAAATGAGTTTATCATTATTAAGCTGGTGTTTGCAACATAATTTAGCATGAAATGTTGATGGAAAGTTTTTAATTTAGATCAATTTAAAACAGAAACTATGTTGCATAGAACCAGGGATAGTCTCATGGAGGTTGGCATCAAAAGGTATTGCATCAGGGCATTTATTATTATTATTATTATCATTATCATTATCCTCTTTCAGTTTTGTTTTTATTTCTTGCCAAGTGTCTTCCAAACACTTAGGGCAAAGAAACTCACTGTATACATTAAAATAAACACACCAGATTGTTCATTTACAAAGTCATGTGATAGGGAAAAAGGAAAGAAGAAAAAGTTTTAAAAGAATAGGGTAAAAATGAAAGAAAACAAAAAAAAAATTGGTGAGGAAAAGGGAAAGAAAATTCACTGCAACAATGCCCTTCTCAGTATATGTGATATATCATCATCGGCGGCACCACCACAGCCATTGTCATTATTATTAAGGTGGTGAGCTGGCAGAATTGGCACTGCACTGGATGAAATGCTTAGTGGTATTTCGCATGTCGCTACTTTCTGAGTTCCAATTCTGCCAAGGTTGACTTTGCCTTTCAACCTTTCGAGATCTATTAAGTAAGTACCAGTGAAACACTAGAATCGATGTAATTGACTTTATCCCCTCCACCAAGCTGCCCTTGTGGCAAAAATTTGAAATTGTTATTATTATTCAGTAGTCTTATTTTATCACGTGCTTTCAATGCACTACCGAGCACAGCTCTGTGTGTCTTGGATACGTGCTGTAGTTTGTTGTAATGCTCTTATGGTTACTGTATTGAAAGTGTTTTACGTAAGATATGTGCAGTGTATAATAGTGTTATTTTCTGTATGTTATGTATACTTGTTAGTCCTGGTGTTTTTATTATGTATTTGTCTGAATATTTTTTTATCATACCTAATGTGCCTACAATGATAGAAATTGTTTCTGTTTTTAGATTCTACGTTCGATTTACCTCTATTTCCAGGTCTTTGTATTTTGAAAGTTTCTCCATTTCTTACAGAGAAACATTGTCATTGGTTGGCATTGATACATCAATTAGAAAGTGTTTTTTGTCTTGATGATCTCTGACAAATATATCCGGCCTATTGGCCTTAATTATTATTATTATTATTAATTATTATTATGGCAAACTGGCAGAATTGTTAGCGCGCTGGACAAAAGACTTAGCGGTATTTCGCCTGTTGCTGAGGTTGACTTTGCATTTCATCCTTTCTGGGTCCGTAAAATAAGTACCAGTAAAACACTGGGGTCAATGTAATCGACTAGTCGCTCCTCCCCTCAAATTTCAGGCCTTGTGCCTATATTAGAAAGGATTATTATTACTATTATTAGTAGTGACAGTTATTATTATTATTATTATTATTATTCTATGTTTGACTTTTGCTTTATGTCTGTACAAGTTGGCTCCAAGTCTCACCCAGAGACCTCAAGAGACAACAGGTTGGAAGTTCACGTTGTTGTTATGCCTAGTGTGCCATATATTTGGGTTTTTTTTTTTTTTGGTGTTGTATTAGTGAATGTCTAATACATAAATAAAAAAAAAAAAGTTTGTTTTAAACCTTGGGATTACATAGAGAGTATTTTGCGTAGGATATGAGCAGTTCCCATGAGCACTATCTTTTGAATTTCTGCCATTTTGGGGTTTCCTGGTATCTGAGTTAGGTAGCAATCAGCCCCTTTCGCTATCATTCCCAGGGCACCTATGACAACAGGTATTGTTTTAGTCTTCAGGTTCCACATTTTGCTGATTTCTATTTCAAGATCTTTATATTTGCTCAGTTTTTGATAGGTCTTGACAAATACGTTTATATCGATTGGGACAGTCATATCAATGAGGAGGCATGTTCTTTGTCTGAAGTCTTTCAATATGATGTCTGGCCTATTTGCATCTATCTTTCTGTCAGTTTGAATGGTGAAGTTCCAGAGGAGTGAGATGTGGTCATTTTCAAGCACTGGAGGTGGATTGTGTTCCCACCAGTTTTTTTCATGGGGCAAATTCAGGTTTTTGCAAATTACCCAGTGAATATATTGTGCAGCTCTATCATGTCTGTTGAGGTACTCTGTAGGCGCTAGAAGACTGCATTTGGAGACTACATGATCAATGGTTTCATTTTGTTGTTGGCATACATGACATGTTGGGCTACTGCCGTTCTTTAATATGTTGGCCTGGTAGTTTCTTGTTGGTAGGCATTGATCTTGAACTGCTATGATAAACCCTTCTGTTTCAGATTTTAAGCCAGAGGCCATTAGCCATTGATGGGTCAGGGCTTTGTCAATATCTGCATTATTCGCTCTCTTTGGGTATTTGCCATAGAGAGGTTTTTCTTGCCATTTATTATTCAGAATATCTAAGGCCGCAGTTTTGGCACGGGTTTTCATGCGCCTAGCTTTTTCTGTGCTTGTTTCTTGTATGTCTATCTCTAATTCCGAAATTTGTTGTATTCGGAATTCACTTAGATATTCCTTTGCCTGTTTTGTTACTGAGTATGATGCTTTCTTGTTTTCATGTTTTGAGACAAGTTTTAACATCCTATCCTCAGACTTTTTCAGGTAGGTGTCTAGGCCAATTGTAGCAATCTTCATTGTTATTGCCAGTTGCAAAAGACCACGGCCTCCCTCTTTTCTTGGCAGATAAAGTCGTTCTGTATCTGCCTTAGGGTGGTGCATTCTATGCATTGTCAACAGTTTTCTTATTTTTCTGTCGAGCTGACATATTTCAGTAATTGACCAGTTAACGATATTGAAACTGTAAGTCACGACTGGTATGGCTTATGCATTGATCGCTTCGATCCTGTTTCTTGCATTCAGCTCTGTCTTGAGTATTGCTCTCACTCTTCGGTAACATTCTCTCCTGATCCTTTCCTTCATCTCTGAATGCTTTATTCCATTCCCTTCAATTACCCCTAGGTACTTGTAGCTCTCCGCTGGGTCTAGTTCTTTTATGACATTCTGCTGGTCAAGATTAACGTTAGATGTTTCTGTCATTTTTCATCATCATTATTATTATTATTATTATAATTATTATTATTATTATTATTATTATTATTATTATTATTATTATTATTATTATTATTATTATTATTTATTATATTATTATTATTATTATTATTATTATTATTATTATTATTATTATTATTATTATTATTATTACATTTCTCAATTTATGAGTGACTGTTTTAAATTGAACTCTTTTGTTGTGTCTCTGCAACAAACCTGTTCTTGTCATTTACTTCATTATTTCTCTTTTATAGATCTACGGGACAATATAACACAAGCCTTGGCATGCTTTGCTTGTTTTCCTTATTCTCTTGAAGTCTTAGAAGATTTACCTTTGGAAAGGTTTGCCTTTTTTTTTCTACCTTATTTTATTCATCATCGTTGTTTGATGATGATGATTTGATTTGATTTTTCTTATGTATGTATACATGTGTGTGTGTGTGTGTGTTTACAGTCATCTTATCTTTTGCTTGTTTCAATCATTAGTCTGTGGCCATGCTGGGGCACCACTTTGAAGAATTTTTAGTTGAATGAATTGACCTCGTGACCTACTTTTTAAAAGCCTGCTACTTACTCCATCATCATCATTGTTTAATGACTGCTTTCCATGCTGGCATGGATTGGATGGTTTGATTGAGGACTGGCAAGCTAGGAGGCTGCACCAATCTGATCTGGTAAGGTTTTACAGCTGGATGCTCTTCCTAATGCCTACATTCCAAGAGTATAGTGGGTGTCTTTTACATGCCACTGGCATCAACCATGCTCAAATGGTGCTTTTTACATGCCATCAGCCGTCTCTTTTTACTAAACCTCTAAGTTATAGGGACGTAGACCCACCAACTCTGATTATCAAGTGGTTTGGAGAGGTGGACAAATAAAGACACACACATTCTCACACACACACAAACACTAAAGAAGGGCTTCTTTTAGTTTCCGCCTACCAAATCCACTCACGAGGCTTTGGTCTGCCTGAGGCTATAGTGAAAGACACTTGCCCAAGGTGTCACATAGTGGGACTGTAAGCAGAACCATGTGGTTGAGAAGCAAACTTCTTGCCACACAGCCACAGAACTCAAAATTAAAGCAGACATTACCAGAGGGACACATTTTAACAAATGTTCATCATCATCATCATCATCATTTAGCGTCCGTTTTCCATGCTAGCATAGGTTGGACGGTTCTACTGGGGTCTGTGAAGCCAGAAGGCTTCATCAGGCCCAGTCAAATCTGGCAGTGTTTCTACGGCTGGATGCCCTTCCTAACGCCAACCACTCCATGAGTGTAGTGGGTGCTTTTTACGTGCCACCCGCACAGGTGCCAGACAGAGCTGGCAAACGGCCACGAACGGATGGTGCTTTTTATGTGCCACCGGCACGAGGGCCAGGCGAGGCTGGCAACGGACACGAAACGGGGCGGTGCTGGCAACGGTCGCGAAACGGAAGGTTCTCTTACATGCCACCGGCACTGGTAACGCATCTGCAATTTCCATTGATTGATTTCCATTCTGATCCTCACTTGCCTCAACAGGTCTTCACAAGTAGAGTTTTGTGTCCCAAGAAGGGAAGGTATGCATACGTAGGCTGGCTCCATCCCATGTAGAAGGCCACGGGTTATGCACTCACTTGTCCTGCCAGGTCTTCTCGCGCACAGCACACTTCCAGAGGACTCGGTCTCTAATCATTTCCTCAGTGAGACCTAAAGTTCGAAGGTCGTGCTTCACCACCTCGTCCCAGGTTTTCCTGGGTCTGCCTCTTCCACAGGTTCCCTCAACCGCTAGGGTGTGGCACTTTTTCACACAACTATCTTCATCCATTCTCGCCACATGACCATACCAGTGCAAACGTCTCTCTTGCACACCACAACTGATGCTTCTTAGGTCCAGCTTTTCTCTCAAGGTACTTACACTCTGCCGAGTATGAGTATGAACTTAATAACTTGAAGGTCTTGATGTTTCGGACACTAGTCCTTTATCTGTAGGGTATAAAAGGAAAGTAAAGGCGGAGTGTGAAAGAGAAGTGACTGGATGGAAAAGGGAAACAAAATGAATTCAAAAGGTGGGGTTAGGAGCCAGGTGAGACAGTATGTGGCTTGGTGGTTAGGTCAAGGTTATTTGGCTCTCAATCATAAGGTCATGCGTTTGATGCCCAATGGCACAGTGTGTTCTTCAGCAAGACACTTTACTTCACGTTACTCCAGTCCACTCTGCTGGCAAATATGAGTTTCACTTGTATTTCAAAGGGCTGGCCTTGTCACATTCTGTGTCGTGCTGAATCTCCCTGAGAACTATGTTAAGGGTATGTGTGTCTGTGGAGTACTCAGCCACTTGCACATTAATTTTTACAAACAGGCTATTCCGTTGATCAGATCAACTTGACCACTTTGTTGTCATAACTGATGGAGTCACTAGTGGAGAAGGCAGTTGTATGTGGGCAGGGAATTAAAAAAGGGAAAGTGGTCTGGGGGTGGGGGTGTATGTACAGGAGAGTATCCATGTACAGAGATGGGTAAAAGTGGGAGGTGTGTGTATGTGGCCCTTTCAGGGTGGGGGTAGTGAATGTGTGTAAGTGGGGGCTAGAGCAAGACTTGGCCTTCTGACCCATTGGCTCCTGTTGAAATATCTAACCCATACCAGCATGGAAAGCAGACATAAAATGATGGTGATGATATCATCATCATCATCATCATTGTTTAACATCCATTTTCCATGCTGGCATAGGTTGGACGGTTTGGCTGGGGTCTGGGCAGCCAGGAGGCTGCACCAGGCCCCAATCTGATCTGGCAGTGTTTCTATAGCTGGATGCCATTCCTAATGCCAACCACTCCGAGAGTGTAGTGGGTGCTTTTTACATGCCACCAGCAGAGATGCCAGTCAAAGCGGCACTGGCATTGGCCACGTTTGGATGGTGCTTTTTATGTGCTACCGGCATGGGGTTCACAACTACAATTTCCATTTGATTTGATTTTGATATTGCTGATAGGTCTCCCCAAGCACGGCATGTCACCCTACATATATTCTATGTATATTTTTCAGTAAAAAGAGCATGATGCACTACCTTACAGCACCTTATGATAATCGGTCTTGGGCGCAGACAAACTGGATTTTGGTCCGAATATGGAAGGTTAGTTGAAATATTTTCTTCACCAGCTCTTATTCCTCATACCATCATAATTAAACTGAATAACCAATGGTATTATTAATTATCATATTTATAATTATATTTTAATCATAATAATAATAATCCTTTCTACTAAAGGCACAAGGCCTGAAATTGGTGGGCGGGGGTGCTAGTCGATTTCATCGCCCCAGTGTATAACTGGTACTTGTTAAATTGACCCCGAAAGGATGAAAAGCAAAGTTGACCCCAGCAAAATTTGAACTCAGAATGTAGCGGCAGATGAAATACTGCTAAGTATTTTGCCCAGTATGCTAACAATTCTCCCAGCTTGCCACCTTTTTTAATCATCATCATTATCGTTTAACGTCCGCTTTCCATGCTGGCATGGGTTGGATGGTTTGACCGAAGACTGGCAAGCCAGAAGGCTGTACCAAGTTCTGGTTTCAAATTTTCGTTCAAAGCCAGCAATTTTTGTATGAGCAGCTTTGTTGATTATATTGAACCCCAGTACTTGACTGATATTTTATTTTATCAACCCCTGAAAGGATCAAAGGCAAAGTTGATCATGGTGGGATTTGACCTCAGAATGTAAAGTAAACCTCTGAGCATTTTGTCCAACACACAAACAATTCTGCCAGCTTGCAGTCTTAGTAGTAATAATAATAATAATAATAATAATAATATAATAATAATAATCCTTTCTACTAAAGGCACAAAGGTTGAAGTTTTTGGGGCAGGGGATTAGTCAACCCAAGTGTTTCACTTGAGCTTAATTTATTGACTCCAAAAGGATTAAAGGCAAAGTTGTCTGTGGTGAAATTTGAACTCAGAACATAGAGACAGATGAAATCCTGCTAAGCATTTTGCCCACTGTGCTAACAATTCTGCCAGCTCACTGTCTTGATGATGGTGATGGTAGTGGTGGCAGCGGTGGTTATTGCATTATTTTTTTTTTAATGATAATGCAAAGATCCTGTGGGATTTTATGATTCAGAGCGACCATGAGATAGAGCATAGGAAACCGGACATAGTCTTAATTGAGAAAGAAAGTAAATGATGCTGGATCATAGATATAGCATGACCCAGCTGACAAGGTATGCGATAAGGAAGAAAGAAAAGTCAAGAGATATGACAGGTTAGCTTGGGAGGTTAAGCAGCTGTGGTTGATGAAAAATAATTGTCGGAGCTCTGGGAACAGTGAGTAAAAATCTTGAGAAGTACATGGAACAAATAGGGGCTGCAATAAGGGTGGAGCACTTGAAGAAAACAGCACTGCTTGGAATTGCTCAAATACTCTGGAAGGTGCTCAAAAACTAAGAGGTGTTGCCTTAGCTCACTGGTAGTGAACAGCTAACACCATAGTACATCTCCAACATTAGAAGCTGTGCAAAGGCAATAATAATAATAGTTCTTAACATGAAAAGAAACCATAGAAACCTTCAGGATTTACGTGAATAAACATTATGGGTTTCATTAAATTTTGAAAATATTAAAATTTTCTCTAATTTATGTCTCATAAAACCATTAATAAACTAAAAGGAATTTTATATAAATATTTTTCATGTATTCTGAGACATCATGCATTTGTGTGTGTGCGTGTGTGTGTATGTATGAAATGACCTATTAAATATGAAACTAATCTGTTCAGTGACAAACCTATCACTTTTCAGGGTTGCGGCTTTGGTTACCGGTACACACACCTCCCACATCTTGTTCCTTCCAAACTTCAGACGACAGAATTAGGGGTTGCAAGCCTTCAGAGTAAGTGGATTTATTTAGCTTTATAGCTCCCTAAAAACATTGTCATTTCCATTTCATAAAGTCACCTATATTGGTAATACTGAGCAATGGCACTGGTATTGCTGGTTGTGGTTGTGGTATTGGCTGCTGCTGTTGTGTTTGTGAATGAAAATGTATTTCTTGGGTGTGAAGAATTACCTAACAACACCCATGAACATTTCGGCACTGACTCATTTGACACTGACTCATTTGTATGTTTCTCTTGTTCTCTCCCTTCCTCCTTACCTCTCTCTTGCTCTCCCTCTCTCTGCTTATATGTGTGTGAGGAGAGGAAGAGTGTTTATGTCACTCATACTCGATTAATAAACTTTCTCTCTCCCTCTCTATCAGTATGTGTATATTTCTGCACCTGTGTATGTGTGTGTGCACATTTGCCTCTGATGCCAAACAGTGCTGTTACCAGAACAGGCCAAATGCCCAGTCAGTCATGCCAAATCATCAGCATTCAAACAGCTGTGCCCAGTCGTCTCATTCTGGTCTCTATATTACCAACCATTTACAGTTGTGTATTTAAGAGATGAGGAATTATCTACATTATTTACATTTGATGGATATCTGTCCTCATCTTGTTTGTTGTTAACAGAATGTTTCGGCTGATATACCCTCCAGCCTTCATTAGATGTCTTGGGGAAATTTTGAACCTGGGTTCTCATTCCTAAGGTATTTTTCGATGTTGTCATCGTCATCGTTGTCGTCACTGTCTGGGATCGAACTGAGAATCTTGGGGTTAGTAGCCCGTGCTCTTGACCCCAAGATTCCGAGTTCAATTCCAGACAGTGACCTGAATAATAATAATAACATCAAAAAATACCTTAGGAATGAGAACTCAGGTTCAAAATTTCCCCAAGACACCTGATAAAGGCTGAAACATATTAACAACAAACAAGATGAGGACAAATATCCATCAAATGAAAATAATGTACAAACCATTTATACTGCTATTTCCAGGATCAGTCATTTCCACTCCATCATTCATCATTTCTAATGCATGCCTCCTCATCACTCACATTCTCTCCTCTCACCCTTCCTCTCTCCCCAACTCACTCCACTACATTGCTTATGGAAGGAGCTAAGAATGGTATTGTATCTGTCAAAACCGCTCATATTTCTGACCTGCTTCTTTTTTCTTAACTCAGAATTTTATTTTGTCAGATTGGTTGCTTTTCACTCTTACATATCCTTTTGGCTCTCAACTTAATTATAGCATTTTTCTTATTTGTTCAATAAACCTGCATAAATAGAGGAAAGAACCTTGCTCATGTTGTTTGCAGTCCAGCTCCTTAATATCACAGCCATTGTCTCAGAGAAACATCTAAAGGGAGTCTTTATGTGGTCACTCACCTTGTTAAAAACAGTATCCAAATCTCCCTCAAATAACACCTTCCATCATCATCACCATCATTTAACATCCACCTTCCATGCTGGCATAAGTTGGACGGGTTGACTGAGGACTGGCAATCTGATCTGACAAGGTTTCTGCACCTGGATGCCCTTCCTAACGCCAACCACTCTGAGAGTGTAGTGGGTGCTTTTCATGTGCCACCATCACCTTTATATCTTTAAAAAGTAACGGACACATTGAATAGTGTAGTTCTAGATACACTATAGCTGAATAAATTATCTGTGGCCATTGTATGTTCTAAGGGACGTCTTAGATTATCTAATGTTGTGGTTCTCACCTGGGGTTCATATGACTTTTGGAGATCTGTTATAAGATGTTTTTGTTAAAATTTGTGTAAGATATTGCCTATGCTTTAAATCACCAAATATTTTAACAATATTTTTATACATTCCTAAAAATATTTAATTCTATAAGTTTAATTAGATTTTTTTAAATATCGAATATCTTCCAGGACCAATCTGAGTAAAATAGAGAAAAAAAATAGTTGAGAACCATCGGTCTAATATGATTTTTTCTTTATTTGTTTACGACCGTAGGTTGTGATTTGAGAGAGATTTGGCTGCTATTACTAACAAAGCAAGCAATCATGTTGAGGATCCGTCATTTTCTCATAAAATTTATTAATATCAGTTAATTGAAATTAGTTAATCCCTTTTTCTTTGTGTTTCAGAGCCGTGTCCTTCAAAAGTGTTTCAAGATCTTTTATCTGAAATGTTACGAGAAGATCGTGAACGTGCCATCCGTTTTCTTGACACGATGCTAAGTCAACTGAATTGGTCTTTCTCAGAATTTATAGCCATTATGCAACAGGTAATGTATTTGGTGGCTTACAAATGTCAACAGTATCTTAAACCCTACATAATCTTATTTGTATATCATGACCGTTGCCACCATCAGCAGCAGCAGCATCAACACTAACTACCCTCATCATCATCATCATCATCATCATCATCATCATCATCATTACCACCATCATCGCTCTCACTGTCACTTTTCCATGCTTGCATGGGTCAGATGAAATTTGTTGAGGTGGATGCTCTTCCTGTCACCAACCCTCACATGTTTCCAAGCAAGGTAATATTTCCACATGATTGGACGTTTTTCACAGATGACTGGAAACAAATGACATGCCTTGACACATACATATATATACTTATGTATCTATCTATATATAAGTTCTGTAAAAATTTAGATTTAGTTGAATATGGTACTTAAGTTAAAGGCACCAGAATTTTGTTGATGAAACTTGTTTCTCTGTCTACCTACTTACGTTCTTTGTGATGTTGGTAAATGGAATAACTATAAAAAGGAATCTTTTAAATTTAACTAAATTCTATATTTATATGCAGCTGAAGATTGCTCTGCATTTTAAAACTGATGTAATACTTGCATTGTTTAATTAAATGGAGTTGCATGAAACGATCATACTGCATTACCTTTGAATATCCTTACTGCTTATTTTGATTATATATATATATGCAAGTATGTCCGAAAAGCTCCTTTGAAGTGTTGGGCCTCAGGGAGGCAATGGCCAAGACCTTTGGCATTATGTCGTGCTTGAGAAGAAGACCCATCAAGCTGAGCAAAATTGCAGTCATGGCAGATACCGGTGTTACACAAATTGGTACCTGTGCCGGTGGCATGTAAAAACACTCATTACACTTGGAGTGGTTGGCATAAGGAAAGGCATCTAGCCATAGAAAACCATGCCAAAACGGACTGGAGTTTAGTGCAGCCTTCGAGCTTACCAGCCCTGGTCAAACCGTCCAACTCATGCCAGTATAGACAACAAATGTTAAATGATGGTGATGATAATGATGATGAACCCATGCCAGCATGGAAATCAGATGATGATGATTGTGTGTGTGTGTGTGTATTTGTGTCTGCTTCTGTTGACATCACATGATAGTTGTAAATGAGTGTTACTGTAATATCCCAAGCAGTGCCATTCATTTCTGATCTTCTGAGAGAACATGTCTGGCCATGGAGAAATATTACCTTGCTTGGAAACGAATAAAGTTTGGTGACAGGAAGGGTACCCAGCTGTTGAAAATCTGTCTCAGCAAGCTCCATCCAATCTATACCTTGAAAGGTGGGCCCTAAAATGATGTTGATTGTGTGTGAGTGTGTGTGTACACATACACACATACACATATTATCAATACTTAAATTCAATTGATTACATGAATGTTTAAACTCTAGTTCAGTGATGAATGGCTGCTGGAAATCATCTGATATTTAATCAATCAATATAGAATAACTAATGACACATTCAACTGGAAATTGAAAATTGATTATTAATTAGACTTTTTAGGGTGATGGATTGTTAGAATGGCTGGAGTGTCAAATAAAATGCCTTGCGGTATTTCTTGCAGCTCTTTACATTCTGTGTTCAAATCTCACTAAGGCAGACTGCCTCTCATCCCTCTGGGGTCAATAATATAAAAGCACCTGCGAAATAGTAGGGTTAGTTTAATCAACTAACCCCTGTACCTTTCTCCTCTATGTCAGACCTTGTGGCTATGTTAAAAATATGATATTTCATTAGACTAAAACTTATTAAACGATTGAAAACAGTTAATGTTTTTTTTACTTTGTATTTCTTTGATATTTCAAAGTTAGAAGGCTGCAAATTGGCAGAACCATTAGCATGCCAAGCAGCACATCATCCATCTATACAGCCCTGAGTTCAACCTTGGCTTTCATCCTTTCTTGAGTCGATTAAATAAGTGCCAGTCAAGCATTGGGGTCAGTGTAGTTGACTAGCCCCTGCTCCCCCTAAAAGTTCAGGCCTTGTGCTTCCAGTAGAAAAGATTATTATTATCATTGGTCAGATGGTGAGCTGGCAGAATTGTTAGCATGCCAGGCAAAATGGTTAGAAGCATTTTGTCTGTCTTTACGTTCTGAGTTCAAATTCCACTGAGGTTAACTTTACCTTTTGTCCTTTCAGGGGTCAATGTAATCAACTTTCCTCACTCCCCAGAACTTTCTGGCCTTGTAACAAGATTTTGAAACCAGGATTAGAAATTGGAGAAGGTGTAGAATTAGGATTACAGGATTAGAAATTGGAGAAGGTATAGAACTGCTGTGGAGGTGCAATTGGTTATGGCAGTGGACTCGCAGTCGGAGGATCACGGTTTCGATTCCCTGACCAGGCGTTGTGTGTATTTATTGAGCGAAAACACCTAAAAGCTCCACGAGGCTCTGGCAGGGGGTGGTGGCGACCCCTGTTGCACTCTTTTTCCCCAACTTTCTCTCACTCTCTCTTCCTGTTTCTTGAGTAACGCTGCAATGCACTGGTATCCCGTCCAGCTGGGGGGAACACATATGCCACAGAAACCAGGAAACCGGGCCCATGAGCCTGGCTAGGCTTGAAAATGGCACATAAATAAAAAGTAATAGAACTGCTATCTTTACACAGATATATGGTGGTGGGGAATGACGTGCAAACTGGTGTTGCTATAGTGACCAGTCTGTTCCATATAACTCTTGTCTGCTGGTTTGTGAAGGTTTAAACTTATTAAAATAGCCCTGACTCTTATTCTAAGATTGCCCATGTAGCATTCTGTGGTTCTGGATGTTATATTAGACTCCTGGATCTCACACCTCAGAAAATGCTTGTAAACTGAAGTGTTTTGAGGGCATGTCTGTGTGGTTGAGAAGTCTGTTTCCCAACTACATGGTTCCAGGTTCAGTCCTGCTGTGTGACACCTTGTCTTTTACTATAGCCTTGGTCCAACCAAAGCCTTGTGAGTGGATTTGGTAGACGGAAACTGAAAAGAAGCCTGTTGTGTGTGTATATGTGTGTGCACGCGTGAGTGTTTGTGTTTGTTCCCCATCATCTCACATGACAACCAGAGTTGGTGTATTTATGTCCCTGTAACTTAGCAGTTTGGCAAAAGACACCAATAGAGTAAGTACCAGGCTTTAAGCAAAACAAAAGTACAAGGTGGTGCCCCAGCATGGCCACAGTCTAATGACTGAAGCAATTAAGACATAAAAGAAAAAAATATACCCTTTTACTTGTTTCAGTCATTTGACTGTGGCCATGCTGGAGCACTGCCTTTAGTCGAGCAAATCGACCCCAGGGCTTATTCTTTGTAAGCCTAGTACTTATTCTATCGGTCTCTTTTGCCGAACCGCTAAGTTACAGGGACGTAAACACACCAGCATCAGTTGTCAAGCGATGTTGGGTTGGGGGACAAACACAGACACACAAACATATACACACTCATATATATATATATATATACAATGGGCTTCTTTCAGTTTCCGTCTACCAAATCCACTCACAAGGCTTTGGTCGGCCTGAGACTATAGTAGAAGACACTTGCCCAAGGTGCCACGCAGTGGGACTGAACCCAGAACCATGTAGTTGGTAAGCAAGCTACTTACCACATAGCCACTCCTACGCAATGTGTTTTTTACGAAAAAAAATGTCTTTTTGTAAGGGTTTATTAAGATATAACTTTTGAGAGATGAAGGATGGAATTGGATGAGGAAAAGAAACAAGAAAAAAGAACAGAAAGTTGAAAGTTGTCATTTAACATCCACTTTCCATATCAAGTGTCCAACCCATGCCAGCATAGAAAATGGATATTAAATAATGTCAATGATAACAATGTATGACTTTTTGATTTTTTTCTTGTTTCTTTTTCTCATCCAATTCCATTCTTCGAATATTATATCTTAACAAACCCTTACAGGAAGACATATTTGATATTATGCAAAAAAAAAAGAAAGAAATGAAGCAAAAATCAAAGACATTTTCTTCTTGTTTGTTTCCTTTCTTGATCTATTTCCCATGATTACTCAGGTGTAAGTCGTGCCCCTAATTTAGTGTTAAATCTTAGTGCAACTTTTGTTTCTCATAGTGTTACCCTTACCCTGCGGGTGAGTCACGCCCTAGTTTTCTCAGTTAAAACAGAGTACAAAATAGTGACTTATACCTGAATAAATAGGGTTTACATGGTCTGATCAAAAAGTATCAGGACTGTTGCTATGGTGAAGGCGAACTCATGATTGTAAGATTATGGTTTCGATTCCTGGAGCGGGCGATGCATTGTGTTCATGAGCAAAACACTTCATTTCACGTTGCTCCAGTTCACTCAGCTGGCAAACATGATCAAACCTGCAACGGACCGGCGTCCCATCCGGGTGGGAAATTTCTACGCTACAGAAACTGGGAAACCAGCCCTTATGAGTCTGGCATGGCTTGAGAAGGAACATTTTTTTTTTTTTTATGATAACAAATTTAATAGGCAGAGTTAAGCCATTTGGACTTTATCATGTATGACCACTAAGTTATAACGTTCTTGCTCACTTCTGTTGTTTATGGCAGTGCTTGGAAGTTTGGTGTTTAGAGTGTGGTCATCTCAAAGAGATTGGGTTTCAGCTGTGCAGGATCTCTTTGATTGCATCAAGGAAGATGAGAACTTTTTGAAAACAGTTATAACAGATGACAAATCATGGGCCTATGGCTATGACCCTGAAACCAAAGCTCAGTCTTCATAGTGGAAAACCTCAGCAAGATTTCAAGACATTAAGGAAATCGAAGAGAATGTTATAAAATTGGAATTCCAAGAATGCTTTCATCAACGGAAACAACACTGGATTAAGTGTGTGGCTTCTGAAGGGGACTACTTTGAAGGAGATTAAATGCTGAATTGATGATCTGTGTTGTAGATTTCTTTTCATAGCACCAGTCCCAACACTTTTTCATCAGACCTCTTATTTACAAAGTCCACTTATATATATACTATGATTACTTAATATTCTTGGACCTTTTTATTTATTGTGGTGTCTGATTGAGTTATCATCAAATGTTTGTTTTTACCTTTTCGTCCTTCTTCACATTCCAGATTCAGCAAGTAGTCAGCAAAACTGAGCCATGGTTTATAGATACTCGTCAACTTAAGTTTTGTGCCACATGCTTTCAAATCACTATCTCTCTTCTCCGTGTGGTCGAGATGATAGTCTCCATTTCACCGGAATTTTTTACAGATTATTCAAAGTCATCAAGTGAACTTCTCCTCACCAGATTAATACAAGTAAGTCTTTCATCATTATCATCATTATTATTTAACTTTCATGAAGGCAGCGAGCTGGCAGAATCGTTAGCACACCGGGCGAAATGCTTAGCGGTATTTCGTCTGCCGTTACGTTCTGAGTTCAAATTCCACCAAGGTCGACTTTGCTTTTCATCCTTTCGGGGTTGATTAAATAAGTACCAGTTACACACTGGGGTCGATATAATGGACTTAATCCGTTTGTCTGTCCTTGTTTGTCCTCTCTGTGTTTAGCCCCTTGTGGGTAGTAAAGAAATAGGTATTTCGTCTGCCGCTATGTTCTGAATCCAAATTCTGCCAATTTCGACTTTGCTTTTCATCCTTTTGGGGTCAATTAAATAAGTACCGTTACACACTGGAGTTGGTGTAATTGACTTAATCACTTCCCCTGAATTTGAGGCCTTGTACTTCCAGGAGAAAGAATTATTTAACTTCCATGTCCTGTCTTTTATATGCCTTAAATTTCTCAACTGGTACAAAACCACACCCACCTCAATACTACTCCCCATTCCCAGTGGAGGGGGTTTTGTCTTGCAAGGTACTTGATGACCCTGTTGGTGTTGGTGCCATGTAAAAAGCATCCAGTGTACTATGTAAGGTGGTTGGCACTAAGAATGGCATCCAGCTGTAGAAACAATGGAACCTGGTGTGACACCTGGCCTTACCAGCTCCTGTCAAACCATCCAACCCATGCCAGCGTTGGTAAACAGGCATTAGATGATGACGACCACAGCGACAATGATGACTTTGGTGCACACTGTGCATTTGCTGTTAAAATGTTTGACAAGCTGTAAGATGGATTTTTGTTTTTCTGCTGCACCCTTTACATCTTCATCATCGTTTAACATCCGTTTTCCTTGCTGGTATGGGTTGGATTGTTTGACTGAGATCTGGAGAGCCAGTGGCTGCACCAGGCTCCAATCTGATCTGGCAAGGTTTCTACAGATGGATGCCCTTCCTAATGCCAACCATTCTGAGAGTATAATGAGTGCTTTATATGTGCCACCGGCACAGGAGCCAGTCAGGGGTCACTGGCATCGACCACGTTCGAATGGTGTTTTTTACATGGTGGTGGTGGTGATAATAGTAGTATAGATGTATGTGCTGTAACAGCATGTTGCTAAATCCACCTTTTGTTGGTGATTTCTACCCCTTTGCACCACACAGGCCACAGCCCTCCTCCCCTGGGGTCTGTTTTGAGTAGTTGTTGCTGGTGAGGGTTTTATGAGGTTCAAATGCTAATCCTACCTCAACCTCTCTTAGTCACCATTTATAACACACAGAGGAAATTTGGGTCTATTCATTGATGTGCTCGTCCCTACATAACACCAGACCGAATTGAAACAAAGTGCTTTGCTCAAAAACACAACATGCCACCAGAAATTGAACCTACAATCTGGCAATTCTGAGTAACACCTCACCTACTCAGCCACAAATGCAACATGTATTTATTGTTGATAATTGTGTAAATAATGATAATTTCTGTTTCAGTTGTTGTGCCAAATACTAAATAGAATTGCAACCCGCAACGGCATGTTTGAAAATGTGATTTCATTGCCCTTACCAGGTTTGTCATCTCTTTTTATTTTTAATTCTATAAGATACAGGAACCAACAATAGTACAGTTCTATATTTAAGAGATGAGGAATTATGTACATTATTTACATTTAACGGATATTTGTCCTCATCTTGTTTGTTGTTAACACGTTTTGGCTGATATACCCTCCAGCCTTCACCAGGTGTCTTGAACCTGGGTTCTCATTCCTAAGGTATTTTTCGATGTTGTTGTTGTTATTATTATTATTATTATTATTCCCATGGGCATATGGCGTAGTAGTTAAGAGCGCTGGCTACTAACCCCAAGATTCTGAGTTTAATTCCAGGCAGTGACCTGAATAATAACAATAACAACAACAACAACATCGAAAAATACCTTAGGATTGAGAACCCAGGTTTGAAATTTCCCCAAGACACCTGATAAAGGCTGGAGGGTATATCAGCCAAAATCTTGTGTTAACAACAAACAAGATGAGGAAAATATCCGTCAAATGTAAATAATGTACCAACAATAGTGTTAGGTATCATGACTTAGGGCTAACAATGGTGCTAGCTGCAAAGGTTAAGAGTCTGCAGTGATGGTAGCTGAAGAGATTAAGGGTCAGTAGTTGTACTATTGCTGCAGAGATTAAATAGGAAATTATAAAGTAATTAAAGAAAAGTTACAAGAGTCTCCATACAATATCAAGCTGTTGAGAGTATCAGAGTACATTGGGTTAATAATATGTTTAATGAATCTAATTATTAAACTTCTAATTTAACTAATTATGAAGTAATACCTTCTATTGTTAACCCTGAACCTTGAAGTTGATGTGGAACCATTTTGCCACAAGAAAAACACCCAGTCCATTCTGTGAGGTTGTTGGTGTTAGGAAAGGGTGCCCAGTGTATAGAAACCCTACCAAAACAGACAATTGGAGTTCAATGCAGTTCTTGGATTTGTAAGATTCTGTTAAACCCTCCAACCCATGCCAGCATGGAGCATGGATATTAATTGGTGATGCTGATGAGGATGGATAAGGTACATAACACTACTTGTTTAGATAACTAAAATCCTCCTCATCATCATCATTTAACGTAGTCCATGCTAGGATGGGTTGGACGGTTTGACTGGAGCTGACAAGCTGGAGGGCTGCACCAGACTCCGGTTGTCTGTTATGGCATGGTGTCTATGGCTGGATACCCTTCCTAACGCCAACCACTATACAGAGTGTCCTGAGTGCTTTTACATGGCACCGCATGAGTGCTTTACCTGATGATGCACACGCACTTTTACATGGTATCACACAGGTGGCACCACCATCTAATATCCTCTTTTCCATGGCTGCATGGGTCATAAGAAATTTATTGGAGTAGATTGTGTTACTAGTCGTGGTGCTGATATACCTTTATATACATGCTTATGTTTTAACATAATACCATTAATATATATATTTCTGTATATTTGTAAAGTTCACCCCTCATTGATTTCTCCCTGCTAATGTGAATATCTTTGTATATTCTTCTGTAGGAATGGAAGTTGTCACTCATTATCCAATTGTTGCAGCAACTGTTGGAATACTAATTCGGTTAATTCTTTCTTCAAAAGATCCAGAACGGAGGTAAGAATTACAGGGGATTATAGCTATTGGCTTATCCTCCATCAAGATCATCTTAACTTTCAAAAGATTTAGAAGGTATTATGTGGTATCTAGACAAGATTCCACTCAAACACACACACACACACACACATATACATATGACAGGCTTTGGTTGACCCAGGATCAGCCCATGGTGTCATACAGTGTGACTGAATCTGAACCCACACAGTTGAGAAGCAAGCTTCTTAACCACACAGCCACGCCTGTGCCTATTAAGAAGAAAAGAAAATAATCTTGATATAAAACATGACAACCCTTCTAATGCTGGTGCCACAATAAAATGCACTCATCATCATCATCATTGTTCAACCGTGGTCGAGACAATGGAATTTACTATGTTACACCAGACTTCACAGTCCATCATAGCATTACGGAGGTCCTGTTACTGGATGCCTGTATCCCTGGAGATTACATCAGGGTAGGAAAGTGTGCGCCCTCTGGTATCACGAGCAGATGGCTTCCAGAGAAGAAGAGTAGAAATTACCTCGTTTTCAGCTCTACAACAATGTCCAGCAAACTGGACTCTTCTACCTTTCACAAGAGATGATACAGGTGGTAATTTCCCATATATTTGTACTTTGGTTGGATGACGCTTCCATGAGAGATTTTGAGCTCTCATAAGGAGGTAAGTGTAAGTTCCATCCAACCGCCTCTCAAGCTTCTTTGATAACGTCCAGGTTTCTGAGCCATAGTAGAATTGGTTCGACTGTGGCTTTGAAGATTTTAAGTTTGAAATCTCTACTTAGATTTGATGACCAGATCTTATGCATATCATTACAGGCTGACCAGGCCATACCCTTTCTAATTAGAAAATCTTTTTCAGATAATGATATGTATGACCCAAGATATTTGTAATCAGAAACCATATTTAAGAGCGTATTACATTCTAAGTGATTGCTGCTGGGAAGAGCATCAAATCAAAGAGATCTCAAGCAAAATGTGGTCTCCACCTCATCAAAGACAGACTGTCATGGAAAAGTAGACCCAACAAAGTAAATTAACGATTTATTGGTTGGTTTTTAAAGGAAATAATTAAATAAAAGATTTAATCAATGACCTTTTGTTACGATATGTTTTGTTTGTGTTTGTACAATAACTCCTCCTCTTTTGTTTCCTTTTGTCCAGGGATTCACGTGTTTGTAACGTACTTCTCTCCGAACCCTTGTTCCAAATAAATTCTTTAAACTTCCTCCTGGGACAGGATGAATGTGCTGAGATTGATGTCACAACTTATAAGAAACAGTTTAATCTCAGAGAAAGTAGGTGTTGTTTGTTTTCTCTTTTTTATGCTTACACACACACACACACACACATACAAAGTTAGCATGAGACAATTGGGCACAGCTGTTTGGGAGCTGATGATGTGGCATGGCTGATTGGACATTCAGCCTGTTTTGATATCAGTACTTTTTGGCACTGGTGACAGGGCATGTCCCGGCACATCTTCGCCATCACCTCTCTCTCTCTCTCATTATCACTCTTTCTATCTTACTCTCCTGCTCCATCTGGGGTATCCATGTGTTTACTGCAAGGCCCCCATATCTGTCCCTTCTATACTTTAAATTTCTCAACTGACACAGAGTCACACTTGTTTCAAAGCAAAGTAATATTTCCCATGGCTAAATCAGAAATGAACAACACCTTGTATGACGGTGACACTCATTTACAACTATCCCATGATGTCAAGACACGGTTATACACACACACACACTCCATCAGTTATGATGATGAGGGTTCCAGTTGTGCCGATCAGCAGAACAATCTGCTTGTGAAATTAATGTACAGAACACTCCACAGACATGTGGGCCCTTATTGTAGTTCTCCGGGAGATTCGGCCTCACACAGAATGTGACAATGCTGGCCCCTTTAAATTACAGGCACAACACATTTTTGCCAGCCAAGTGGACTGAGCCACATGAAATAAACATCTCTCTCTCAAGGACACAGCATGCTGCCGGGTATTGAACTCACAACCTTCGGATCATGATCCAAATATCTCTAACACCTAAGCCACATGCCTTCACCCCACATATACCTATTTCTTTACTACCCACAAGGGGCTAAACACAGAGGGGATAAACAAGGACAGACACGTGGATTAAGTCGATTACATCGACCCCAGTGCGTAACTGGTACTTAATTTATCGACCCCGAATGGATGAAAGGCAAAGTCGACCTTGGCGGAATTTGAACTCAGAACGTAACGGCAGATGAAATACCACTAGGCATTTCGCCCGGCATGCTAATGATTCTGCCAGCTCACCGCCATATACCTAAATGCCCCACACACATACAAGCAGGTTCTTCCAGTTTGTGGTTTTGTAATCTTCACTTAAAATCCATGAACCCTTGAGTGAAACCCTTCTGGTGTTCAGACATGTTTCATCCTTTTGTCACAAGATATCATCTGATGAAAGCTCATTGGTTTTGTTGTTGTTGTTGTTTTATCAGTCAGCCAAGTAAACAGTGAAGAAATCAAACAGGTTGAAGACTTGATAGAATATCTACAAAATGAGATTGACAATAAGTCAAAACAACAGAAGGTAAATATGCTAATTATTTAATTCAATTAAACGTAACTGAAGTTAATTTTTCTTAGTAAAACATCGTCAGTTTACAGGCGTGGCTGTGTGGTAAGAAGTTTTCTTCCCAACTGCATGCTTCTGTGTTCTGTCTCATTGCATGGCTCCTTGGGCAAGTGTCTTCAACTAGAGCCCCAGGACAATCAAAGCCTTGTGAGTGGATTTGTGTTCTTGAGTGAAACACTTCATTTCATGTCGTTCCAGTCCGCTCAACTGTAAATGGGTCACCCTACAACAGAACAGCCCTCAGATCAGAGAGATGTTGACCTGCTCACCGAGCCAGCAGGGTAGTATCATTGGAAAGCTAAAACAATGCAAAGCACATTGTGATCAGTGATGGTTGATACCATGATAGATAAAGGGATAGATACAATAATCATCACCATCATTGTTTAATGTATGTTTTCCATGCTGCATGTGTTGGACGGTTTGACTGAGGTCTGGAGAGCCTTCCTACTTACTAAGACTTTGGTTTTTGCTAGGTTAACCCTAAGGCCTTTCAATTTTAGACCTTGCTTCCACACCCTAAACTTCGTCCAGTTCTGGCAGTGACTCAGCTTTTAGAGCAAGGTCATCAGCATAGAGGAGCTCCCAGGGGCAGCCTGTCTTGAATTCCTCTATTATTACCTGGAGGACTATGATGAATAAGTGGGAGCTGAGGACTGATCCTTGGTAAACCCCTTCTTCTGCCTGGAATTCTTCACTATACTCGTTGCCAACCCTCACCTTACTTACAGCATACAGGGCTTGTGCAGCTCTTACCAACCACTCATCTATCCCCAGTTTCTGCATCGCCCACCAGATAAGGGATCAGAAGACCCTGTCAAGGCTTTCTCCAAGTCAATAAAAGCCAAGTACAGAGGTTTATTTTTGGCTAGATATTTCTCCTGCAGTTGCCTTACCAGAAATATAGCATCTACCTGGCACAAAGCCAAACTGCATCTCATCTAGGCTAACACTCTCCCTAATTTGTGGGGCTATGACCCCCTCTGTAACTTTCATCACCTGATCCAATAATTTGATATCCCCTGTAATTATTTCTATATAGACATAGATAGATGGATGTTGTGTTCATGTTTTTAATTGAACTCCTTTATTTTCAGTCTTTAAAAGATGAAGACGTATGTGCTATTTGCTATGCAAATCCCATCTCTGTTATATTTGATCCTTGTGGTCACAAGTCATGCCGGTAAGAAATTTATTCTGTTTCTGATTCAGTGTTTTAAATGTTTTTAACAAATTTACATTTGACGGATATTTGTCCTCATCTTGTTTGTTGTTAACACAACATTTCAGCTGATATACTCTCCAGCCTTCATTAAGTATCTTGGGCATATGGTGTAGTGGTTAAGAGCATGCGCTACTAACCTCTAGATTCCGAGTTCGATTCCTGGCAGTGATCTGAATAATAATAATGATGATGATGATGACGCCGACGCTGACGACGACCACCTTATAAATGAGAACCCAGGTTTGAAATTTCCCCATGACACCTGATGGAGGCTGGAGGGTGTATCAGCTGAAATGTTGTGTTAACAAGAAACAAGATGAGGACAAATATCTGTCAAATGTAAATAATGTAAATAATTCCTCATCTCTTAAATATAGAACTGTTTTTAACAAATGTTTTAATGATTTGTTTTTGAATGAATTTTATAATCTTGATATATTTTAAAAACCTGCAACACTTTAGCCTCCAACATGTTGCACTAGTCGATTAGTTGTATCATGTTTCTGCTTCAATAATATGAGTTAAAAGCTAAAGATTTAAAGATACATCCCCTAACGCTTGTTCTTCATTATATTCACCCTGATCACTTGTTCCCCATTTTAACCCCCCCTCTCTCTTTCAAATGCTTTGCAAACCCTACTCACCCACATTCCCTACTCACCCACATTCCCTACTCCTATTCGCCTTGCACTTTGAGGCTGTACCCTGACACTTCATCATTACTATTTATATCTCTTTCCAGCTCTACCCTGGTCAGTCCCGCATGATCACTCCAACCATCTCTTCTCTAAGATGACTAACCATGTAACTCCTCAACCTGTACCCTTCTATCCCCTTCTCCATACTTTAACTCCTGATTCCCTAACACAATTCCCACTCCCCTCTCTGCTGTAACCCCACCCAGTTGAAGAGGATCTTGGTCCTACAGGCTGCATGGCTACTTTGCTAGTGCTAACACGATGAAGGAAAGTACTGTAAGGTGGTTGACATAAGGAACAACCTCGAGCAATAGGAACCATGTGAGAAAGCAGACACAGCAGTGGGATGCAGTCCTTGGACCTATAAAATCCTGTCAAACCGTCCAACCCATGCCAGCATGGAAGACATGAGTTTTGAAGCTGCCAACTGTCATCATCATCATCATCATCGTTTAACATCTGTTTTCCATGCTGTCATGGGTTGGATGGTTTGACTGAGGTCTGGAGTGCCAGGGGCTGCACCAGGCTCCAATTTGATCTGGCAGTGTTTCTAGAGCTGGGTGCCCTTCCCAACACCAACCACTTCGAGAGTGTAGTGGGTGCTTTTTACATGCCACTGGCCCAGGAGCCAGTCATGCAGGCTTAGCATCGATCACGTTCAGATAATGCTTTTTACATGCCACCAGCACGGGAGCCAGTCAGGCAGGCCTGGCATCAGCCACATTCAGATGGTGCTTTTTATGTGCCACTGGCACGGAGGGGGCCAATCAGGCAGTTATGTGTCTAAACAAAGTCATACATTTCCCTTCCTTGTTCAATCATCTCCAACTTCCTTAAATCTCCTTCTCTGTTGGTTCTTTTCCCACGATTCTTCACAAAACACTATTCTTGCAGCCAAATCTGTCATATTCACTTCTGACCTCACCCCCTCCCTTCTCTTCTATCTACGCATACCACAAATCCCCCACCAAATCCAGACACCCCCAACCACTTTTCCTTTGTCCCTCCACAAATAAACAAACGATTTTTGAGTTAACAACACAGAATAAGCTGATGAATCTCTGTCTTCAAGTCATCTCATGTTTGAAGTCAGGACTTCATTTGTATGTTTGAGTACAACATCAAAAAATCAAATGGAATTGTAGTTCTGATACCTGTGCCAGTGGCACATAAAATACAGCACCCATACGTGGTCAATGCCAGCGCCGCCTTGACTGGCTTCCATGCCGATGGCACATAAAAAGCACCAACCGATCATGTCCATTTGCCAGCCTCCCCTGGCACCTGTGCTGGTGGCATGTAAAGAGCACCCACTACACTCTCGGAGTGGTTGGCATTAGGAAGGGCATCCAGCTGTAGAAACACTGCCAGATCAGACTGGAGCCTGGTGCAGCCTCCTGGCTTCCCAGACCCTGGTCGAACCGTCCAACCCATGCTAGCATGGAAAATGGATGTTAAACAATGATGTGTGAGCAGCAGAGCAATGACAGATGCTACATGTGTCAATGCAATGAAACCCAACAGATTTACATCTTCAAAGATTCTACAAGTTGTCAGCTTTCTCCCTCTGGAATGAATTACCATTATCACCACCACCATAAATGTTGTCCTCCATTAATCTTTTAATTTCGATTCGTCTTATCCATTCAATCTGAGTTATTGTGTCCCTTTCAGAAACTGCATCACTTATCAGATGATGAACAAGAAGGAATGTTTCTATTGTATGACTCCAGTCACATCAGTTCGTGATATCGAAAGTAACGATGTCGATGTAACGAGCACAGCAGCCGCAGCTGCCGGCAAGGTGAAACCCAGCAGCAACAACAATACGGAGGACAAGTAAATTCACATCTCTAACTCATTGCACCGCACCCGTGAAATATCACCACCAATGCCACCAACGCCGCTGTCGCCATCTTTAGATAAAATCACAGAAAATTTTAGAGAAATAAAATTAAAGACATTGATTTTTCTCAATATTTTTCAATCTTTTAGCCACTTCAGAAATGAGGAAAAAAAAACATGGTTTGTGTTTTTTTTTAAAAGAAATTAAAGAACATAAAACATATGAAATGAAATGAAAACATCTATTTTTAAGTGAAATCTCAGAATAATATTTGGTGGGGAATATCAAAGAAAATTTTTTTTTTTTCATCTTCGGAAAAGAAAACAATATTTGAGGATCCTCGAACAAAAAAAAAAAAAACTTGAGGCTCTAAAAAAGCACAAATATATTTAACAACTTCTTTTGAATAATAATAAAAAAAGGAAAAAAATGTCATTTTCTTCTCGGTATTAATAAGTATATTCTGAATTCTATCCATGTGTAAGTATTCAACTAAGTCTATACACTGGATTATATACTCTCTCTTCAGGTCCTTGTAGAACAACAGAGTTAATTTAATAAATGGTTCATTGGTCTGTTTCTCCAACCAGCAAAAATATAGATTTTAGTTTTTAGTGAATTTTAGATTGGAAAAATAACCAATAAGCATTAAAAATTAAGTTTATAATTAATTGAGATAGAAATACATTTATGTTTTAAATGATATTTTAAAAATATATTTCTGTAAATTCACACACACCAAAATGAATCTTTATAACGATATTCTTAAATATACAATTGCTAAAATTGCATGTCCAAGTATCAGTTGCTCTTTTGCTCTTGAACACATTGGGCAGCAAGTTGATGCCACCGGTTTCTGTTGGCTTCACTTTTCTCTGCATCCAGCCATGTGTTATTGGCCTCAATCGTGTTGGTTATGAATGTTCTTTGTCAAAGACCTGACTCTTTCATGCTACTTCTGTATGAACCATAAAAGAACACTGTGGAAAGCAAGAGAAAGCTTGATGTGTTCCACCAAGGATGCCTGAGAAGACCCTGCTGGCAAGACCACGTAACAAGAGTGAATGGAAATGACGAAAAGATATTTGAAAATCGTTGAATATGTTTAGCAGTAAGAAACTCTCAAGAGAGCTGAACAGTAGAAGGTCTTCAGAGAAGAAACCTCCCCTCGGGCAAGTGTTTCAGCCCTTAACTTCTTACACTGTAAGGGCAGCGGGGGGTGGGGGGTGCACCCAGGTCACAATTCCTGGGTACCCTTCTGCTGACACTTTTTAGCTCTTTGGATATCGGAGAATTGTGCATTTAAACCACTTGGAGTTTCCATCTAGTTGGGACTCCTCTCCGTTGCATCCACTTTCAAACTTCAGAAATAATTAGTTTACATATTTTACCCTGACATTAGCATTATATACACACTCACCTCCTTAACTAATGTATTTAATATGCAACTCCCTTGCGTAAACAGATTTCTGCTTGACTACTTTATTCGTACAAAATCCTTTCTATATTTTCCACATCAACATTCTCACCTGCTCTCTCTATTTCCTTGGATATTTGTCTTTTATACGTTCAGACACAGATTTGGTTGCAAATACATTTTGTTTACCATTTCAAAACATTGACTTTTATTGACATAATAATTAAATTTTGTTTTAGGTAGCTTAATTTATAAATAAATTTCTAAAGAGACTGAAAGGACTTCTAGATGAATCCCCACCTCTTCCTGTCTTCAGAAATAATTCCATCTTTTAGATCATGTAGCCTCTTCTTACGTTTGTCTCTTAAATTGCCTTATAAAAGACTTCAGCTTTGTAAATCTTAGTTTCCTAGTTAATATGAAAATAACATACAAAAAAGCAAATAAAATATTAAATTTGTCTTTTTTTTTCTTTTTCAAAAACAGATTTAACTCGTGAAATATATTCGACATTTTAAATATACTTTTTTTCCTGTTCATAAATTTCTCTCTCAGTTTTTTTTTTTTAAGACTTTGTTGGATCTTAAAAAAAATAATGAAAATTAAAAAAGAAAGACTAGAAAATTATTTTCTAATTTCTCCCGGTTTTTTTTTTTTTTTTTCAAAAACAAAAATAGAAAAATGAATTCTAGATAATTAGTGCATGAGAAATGTGCATATCATAAACAAGTTGAAATCAATGCAACTCGTTAATCTTATTAAACAAAGAAACTTTCTTTTGTTATCAAATATTGGGATCTAGAATCAAAGAAAGGAAAAGTTCTTGGATTTCATTGACCTCCCCACCCTTCCCCCTTTTCTAGTCAAACTAGTCAGAAACTGTGATGTCAGGCATTGATAAGACTCATCTTATATCTGATGCCGTTTTCTTTTTTTTTTTTTTTCCAACTTTATTTTATTTCAACATTTTCTAAAAAATGAAAAACACCAACAAAAAAAAACATACCTTACGCTATTTATTCGTTTCACATTTTATCATCATAAAATCCACCTTTTAATATTCTTTTTCTTTTTATTTTACAAAATTTACCTCTGTCTATTTTTTTACATTTGTGATTTTTGCTACCATCCTGGGACATTCTGTTCCTTAACCCTCACAATTTTTTTCCTTGAAGGACAGAAATATTTCAGCAATACTTTATGGTGTATGTCTTTTGAATTATTATTATTATTATTATTATTATTATTATTATTATTATTGTGAAAAATCTCAGCTTCATTTTGCTGGGTGTGTTGGAAGTGTCAGCTGTTGACAACCAGTAGACTCAGGTGACACTTGTTTACAGATCATCATCATCATCATCATTATTATGATTACTATTATTATTATTATTATTATTCTGCTCGTGGTTGAGATGTTTCAATATTATTTATTGTTTTTGTTGTGTTTTTTTAATTTTATGTCTGAAAAAATGTTAAATGTAAACTTCAGTTTAAATGTAGAATTTTGCTGTATTTTTTTGTTTCTTTTTTGAATTTATTCTTAAAGAGTTAGTGTGTTTTTTAGTTTGTTTTTTTTTTGTTTTTTCAATCAATTCTCTAAGTGCTACTGCTCTTTGATATATATATATATTTCAAAAGAATTCTAAGTTGAAAGCACCATTTCCAGAAATACTATAAATTATACTTCATCAGGTTTAGAAAAACCAAATTCTGAAGACTTTCTTTCAGAGATGAAATTAAATTTAATTACGTTAAATTCAACTTACTTTGAAAGTCAAGAAACAAAGTTTGCTTTAGAAGCATTGAGATGTATTAAAAGATACAGATAAGGAATTTGTTGTTGGGTCGGTTTAGCTTAATGGTAAAGCACTGGATGCATAATCACAGGGACGTGAGTTCAAGTCTCATGGCTGGCCGCTGACAGATTTTTCCGCAAAATATGGGTAGCTTATCCTGTTCATGCTATATTATTAGCATTATCCTATGTTTGAGAATAAAATTATTTCCTTATCTGTATCTTTAAATTTAATTAACTATTAACCCTTTAGCATTCAGATTACATACCAAATGCAATGCTTATTTATTCACAATGTTTTCAATTATTACGCATTATCTTGTAGATCTCATAGATTTTGATGATGTGGTTGTTTATTTTTTAGGATAAGGGAGGTGTGAGAGGCCAGTTCTGGCCGGTTTAAATATAAAACCGGTCAATGTTTTGGCTCAATATGGCCAGTTTAAATGCTAAAGGGTTAAATTAAAAATATTTCTATTAAGTTTTGTCGTCCAGTATTTCTTCATACCAATTATATTTATTTCATGAGTGTATTGACAAAAAAATGCTTGCAGCTAATAGTGAATTAAATATAAATTATTTAGTAGCAATTCGTTAAATATAAATATAGTATCTTTATCATTAGAGGGGTTGATAAATGCAAAGTCTTCTACAAGTATTACTGTATGTTTTGGTTTCACCATATTCCAAGCCAATCCAACTGTGGTCATCTCTGTGATTTCAGTTGTTTTAGACCACAGTTGTCATCATCATCATTATCATTTAACATCTGTTTTCCATGCTGGTATGGGTTGTATGATTTGACAGGAGCTGGCAAGCCAAAGGACTGCACCAGGTTCCATTGTTCATTTTGGCACAGTTCCTGTAATTGGGTGCCCTTCCTAATGCCAACCACTCGACAGAATACTTTTTATGTGCACCAGCACCAGTGCTTCTTTACACAGCACTATTACCATCATTTTAATGTCCAATCTTCCATGCTTGCATGGATCAAATAGAATTTGTTGGAGCCGATTTTTCACAGTTGGATGCACTTCTTGTCACTAACCTTCGCCTGTTTCCAAGCAAGGTAATATTTCCCTATGGTCAGACATGTTTTTCATGGAAGACTGAAAATGAATAACACTACTTGTATAAGGGTGAGGCTCATTTACAACCGTTACATGAAACCAAGAGAAGAATTCACACAAACTCACTAATAACAGACATCTTTCAGTTCCCATCTATCCAAATCCACTTACAAGGCTTTGGTAGGCCTAGGGCTAAAGTGAAAGTCACTTGCTCAAAGTTCTATATAGGAGGACTGAACCCAAGTCTCTATGGTTGGAAAACAAGCTTCTTGACTGCATGGCCATGCCCTCGCCTATCTGCAACAAAAAAAAAATGGAAATTAGAGAATCTTTTCATCTCAAATAGAAACGGTTGATCTCAGAAAGAAGGGAATTACATTTCTTTGACAATAGTTTTTGTTTTGTTTCAAAATATTTTTTTTATTTTTACACTTTTATTAAGATACTCTCTTACCCTTTTTTGACTTTTTTTTTCTTCACAAAATGGGAAATGTCTTAAAATATCTTTAAGGAAATTACTAACATTTTAATATGAAATATTCTGGTCTTATTTGTGGAATCTCACTGATTTTGAATTTGAAATCTTTCCTTTCATTTGCTGTATATTATCAATTATAGATATGTTTAGGTGCTGTGCTAACTGGAGCATTACAGCATTGGAGAAAATATTATTTTTTCCAATTCAGTATATTCTGAGTTCAAATTGCACCAGGGTCGACTTTGCTTTCCATCCTTCTGGGGTTAACAAAATATGTATCGGTTAGGCACTACAGGTGGGGGGGGGTCAATGTGATTGACTTCCCTCTTCTAAAATTGCTGGCCTTGTACCAAAATTTGAAACCATTGATTATGGCTCTATTTTTCATTAAGTCCTTGATTCCATTTTAATTTAAAGAAATGGAAATATATTCTAAATATTTTCTCTAAAATTCAACAATGTTTCATTAATAGCAAGTATAAAATAGGTTAAAATTTACACCATTTCCCTTTTATAGAATTAAAATTAAAATATCAGAGCATTTTATATTGATTTTGTTACTCTTACATGTGACAATGGTCACTCCCATGATGTACGAGTGTTTGAAGGAAAGGATTAAAAACAAAAGAAGCTGCATCTATTTGCGATGGATGCTTGAATGTAATTAGAATCCAGGTTTGGATTTTGCTATGATTTTGATTTTGCCTGGGATTGGACAGATGTGTCTGTAGATTGCAGGATGGAATTCTTTTATTGTCCAGTTTCTTCAGTTCAAAATTGTTTAGATATATCATGACACATTTTACGCCACACAGATCGATCAAGGCAATAACTTTCCCAACATGTTAAATTACAAATGATAACTGCTTCTGCTCAAGGCCCAAAACCTGAAGTTTGGGGTTAGAGGGCAAGTCAATTACATCAACCTCAGTACTTAACTGGTACCTTATTTTATGGAAACACCACCACCCCGAAAGGAAGGAAGGCAAAGTCCACCTTGGCAGGATTTAAGCTGGAAAAAATGCCACAATACATTTTGTCTGATATGCTAATAATTCTGCTGGCTTGACACAACAATAATAATAATAATCCTTTCTACGAAAGGCACAAGGCCTGAAATTTTGGGGGAGAAAACTTGTTGATTACATCAACCCAGGTACTAGACTGGTACTTAATTTATCAACCCTGAAAGGATGAAAGGCGAAGTCAACCTTGGCAGAATTTGAACTCAGAATGTAAAGATAGACGAAACGCTGGTAAGCATTTTGTCCAGTGTGCTAACGATTCTGCCAGCTCACTGCCTTAATCATAATAATAATAATAATAATATCCAGCTGAATTAATGTTTATTACTTCAAAAATTTATATGAAACAGCTCTAGTTATTGCTTATTTCCCTCTTTATTGATCAACCATTCAATTCTGTCTATCTCTAATACATTCACATAGGAACACATTTTCTCCTTTAATTTCCTGGTTTATCCCACTATTTACACTTGCTGTTTTATACTGGGTGTGTAGGCGGATGAGGTAATTTTTGCCAATAAGAAACACTGATTCTGTATCCCCATTGAGGTCAACTTTACCCTTCATCCCTTTCAGGGTGAATAACATAAGGTACCAGTTGAGAATTGGGGTCAGTGTAATCTATTCCCACCTAAAATTATCGGCCTTGTGCTGAAACCATTATTATTAGTCAATTAATTAATCAATTATCTGCTCAGTTGCTTGATCAGTCGTTTGCTAAACCAGCTGATTGATTGATTGGATGATTGATCAGTCTTTTTGTCGTTATTCATGTCTTCATCAGTATTATATCCTTGTTATTCCATGGCCTGGACTTGTTACTCCAGTTCTGTTTCAGATGAAACAGACTGAGAATAACAACTAATAATGATAATAATAATGAAGAGAATCAGTGTGTTGGTTATTGGCACAATGACCCTCCTGGGGCACAATAAGATCTGTTTCAACCCAGAGGTTCACATCAAGAATCTACAAAATCAAGCAATTGTTGTAGTTTTATAATTTGTCTTCTTTTTTTTTTTTAATGTGATAATCTTAATTTCTTGTCCTCGAGAACTTGATTCCAACTCAGATCATTGCTTTATTTCAAGGGTCAAATAGGAATTACTAAATATATTTTTTTTCTAGTTAGTAAAAAAAAAAAAAGAAAAGAAACAGTGGTGCCCCAGCATGGCCACAGAAACTAAAGAGAAATCTTTATTGTGGATCCCATCAGCCAACATAGAATAAGAGACCTTTACACTACATTACTATCCCCTCCACACACACACACACACACACACACACCAGATTATGGAATGGGGCTGGGTTGGGTGACAAATTTTGGTCTCAGCAACTGGAAATCTTAAATCATGACTTCATTTTCTCTTCTCAGTTGAATTGACTCTACTTTCTGTGTACTAATATGCTCTTGAGAAGATAATGAATACCACAACATCTCTATTTAATTTTATTTATTTAAATATCAAGGGTTTTGTCTGTGTTTGATTTAACCCTTAATACCAACCTGGCTGAGACTTCTGCCCCCAGTTCTAGGTTACAAACTTCTGGCTGACCTCAACCAAAACTTTCCACCAAAATTCCAGGTTAATTTCTGTTCCAAACTCCAGCTTCATTAACGACAAAGTTATTCTACTGAATTCTTCATTGGTTTCAAAATTTCTCTTGAAATATATTATTTGTGTTTCAATCAGTTTTGAAAATAATGACAAATTCAGTAAAATAACTTTGTGATTACCAAACTGGTTCTCTGCTATAAAAGTTACCATGGAAGTTTGATGGCAAGTTTTAAATTTACTCTCTTTACTCTCTTTTACTTGTTTCAGTCATTTGACTGCGGCCATGCTGGAGCACCGCCTTTAGTTGAGCAAATCGACCACAGGACTCATTCTTTGTAAGCCTAGTACTTATTCTCTCGGTCTCTTTTGCCGAACCAAGTTACAGGGACATAAACACACCAGCATCGGTTGTCAAGCAATGTTGGGGGGACAAACACAGACACACAAACATATACACACACATACATATATACAACGGGCTTCTTTCAGTTTCTGTCTACCAAATCCACTCACAAGGCTTTAGTCGGCCCGAGGTTATAGTAGAAGACACTTGCCTAAGGTGCCACGCAGTGGGACTGAACCTGGAACCATGTGGTTGGTAAGCAAGCTACTTATCACACAGCTATTCCTGTGCCTATAGGTTGTTTTAAAACAGGAATGTTTGCATCATAGAAGCAGAGGTGGTCACAAGTGGATCAGTGTCAAAAGTTGATTAAAATTTTTTACTCTTGTCACGGTGGTCACCTCTTCCTCCTCTATATTCTGGCAAATTTCTTTTTATTTTTATTTTTCAGTATTTTGTTGTTAGACGGGTTGTGAGTTGGCCGAATGGTTAGCACGCTGGGAAAAATGCTTAGCGGCATTTCATCCATCTTCACATTCTGAGTTCAAATCTTGCTGTGGTAGACTTTGCCTTTCACCCTTTGGGGGTGAGGTCACTAAAATAAGCAACAGTTGGACAGTGGAGTCAGGTTAATGAACTGGACCTCCGACCCCAGAATTGTCAGCCTTGTGTCAAAAACTCCGAACCAGTATTTTGTGTTATAAAGATTAAATTTATTTCTTCTTTTTAATTACTACGATCTCGTTTATTCTGAATCAATTTCTCTTCAGTGTTATCTAATTGCTCCACTCAGAGACTCTCATGAAATGTCAGTCAGTTCTGAATAAGGGTTCAATTGACAATCCTTGCTTTCTGAGATCTGCTGTTTCTCTACAAATCTTTCTCTTTTGATATCTTCCAGTCTGTAAAGAAAGCTTCAAAGAAGCAATAATGTGTGATAGATTCAACAGCATTAAATACTGGAAGTGAAGTAGAACTGGTTAAGATTTAGGGATGAAAACCTGGTCACGGGATTGGCTTGTTGGGATTGTGTTTGTAGAATACAATGCTTACTTATTACATCGATTGCAATACACCCCTATTAAGTTTGTTATCAGACAGCAATATACCCTTAAATGAGTTTGCTAGCAGACCGCAATCCACCCCTTTAATTCTTATGAAACAGCAATAGAGCCCTATTAAATCTGTTACCAGACAGTAATGCCCCAGCCCCTATTAGATCTGTTAGCAGCACACTCCTATTAAATGTTATAGACTGTAATATACCCCTAATTAAATCTGTTACCAAAGTAGCTCAACATTTAAAGAATAAATGGAGGTTTTTTTTTGGTTTTTGTTTTGTTTTTCACAATTTAAAGAGCTTAATTTTTGTTGTTTGTTTATCTCTTTAATATATTAATCCCTTTTTGAATTTTTTTTTTTATCTCATTGAAATTAATGTAACGAATCTATTTTAGTCTTCCCTTTTTTTAAACACCTGTTTTTTTTTTTTTAAAAAAAAAGATTTTTTTAAAAACTTCTAACAAATAATTTTTTCATGTGTGTGCGCTTATGTGTCACCCTGGTCCGGAGTGAAATAAGAGACTTTGGTGACAAAGGACAATGGAGAACTAACCAACGTGCAAGTTTTTTTTTTTTTTATATTTTTCCTGTGTGTAGCAGTTTTCCAGCTTGATTAATTAGTGATAAATTATTTCTTAAAAATTTGAACGAACCTAATGAGATTTTGAAGGTTATGTGTTTAAAATTCTTTCTTTACCAGTTTTGTTTTCTTCTCAACATGATGAAATGTGTACCAAATTCTGTGTTAATTACTTGTTAATTACAATTCTTTTTTTTTCTTGTCCAAGTAATCTTTTTTTTTTAACTCTAATAATTTTGTTGTTCTTTTTATTTAGATTTTTGACTAAAACCAGGTTTATTTATAATCAATGTCTTTCAAGTTAGTGATGCCTTCTTACCTCGTTTTTTTTTTGTGAAATTTTTAAGATCAAAATTTCCCAACCCAAACAATGAAATAAATAAAATATTTCTAATTAATATTTTGTGTTGTTTTATTAATCATAGGTATGGCTGTGTGGTAAGAAGCTTGCTTCCCAACCACATGACTCCAGGTTCAGTTCCACTTCGTGATACCTTGGGCAAGTGTCTACTATAGCCTTGGGCCAACCAAGGCCTTGTGAGTGGATTTGGTAGACAGAAACTGAAAAATGTGGCGAGCTGGCAGAAACGTTAGCATGCCGGGCAAAATGCTTAGCGGTATTTCATCTGCCGCTACGTTCTGAGTTCAAATTCTGCCAAGGTCGACTTTGCTTTTCATCCTTTTGTGGTCGATTAAATAAGTACCAGTTACACACTGGGTCGATGTAGTCAACTTAATCCATTTGTCCCCTATGTGTGTAGCCCCTTGCGGGCAGTAAAGAAATAAGAAACTGAAAGAAGTCCATCATATATATATATATTTATATATCATCATCGTTTAGCGTCCGTTTTCCATGCTAGCATGGGTTATATATATATATGTGTGTGTTTGTACCCCCATCATTGCTTGACAACCGATGTTGGTGTGTTTACATCCCCGTAACTTATTCTATCGGACTCTTTTGCTGAACTGCTTAGTACTAGGCTTACAAAGAATAAGTCCAGGGGTCGATTTGTTCAACCGAGAGGCAGTGCTCTAGCATGGCTGCAATCAAAATGATTGAAACAAAAGAATGAAATATAAAATGGGGGCGGGGGGGCATATCAGTCTGGCCAGATCGTGTTGAAAGCCCCTGTTCTTCTCATCTAATCACCGTGAAGGCACATATCTTAGTGGTTGGAATATTCAGCTCACAATTGTAAGGTCGGAAGTCTGAAACCCAGCAGCACATTGTGGCCTTGAGCAAGTCACTCTGCTGGCAAAACAGAGTTATACCAGTAATTCAAAAGGAGCCAGCCTTGTCCCATTCTGAATCTCTCTCAGAGAATTACATTAAGGATACAAATATCTGTGGAGTACTCAGCCACTTGCACAATAATTCCACAAACAAGCAGTTCAAATAATCAGATCAGATCAACTGGAACCCTCGTCATAATTGATGGAGTGCCATTTTGTTTTTTTGTCATCTGATCACCAGAATTAATCCTTTTGTTATCAACCTGGCTAAAAGCAGCTCTGGCTCTGTAGTACAAATGTCTTGTTTTCATAAGTTTTGAAATAAAATCTTCCACCAAACCTTAGTCACAATTTATGTTCCTAACACTAGCTTAATGATAACTAAGTTATTTTACTAAGTTCTTTGTTATGTTTAAAATTAATTGAAAGAAACACAGCATCTCAAAATAAATACAGTAACAAAAGGGTTAATGTCCCTCAGAAATTCCATCCCTGTTCATATTTTTGTCATTTTACTTGCAACAGTTTCAGCAAAATGTTAACCAACATCAATCTTGAAGGGCACTGCCCCTTCTTCCAGAATTAGTTAATTAAAAATAAAAAAATCTAAATAACGAATATAAATCAATAGCATAACACCAGTTTTCAGGTTTTTTTTTTTCAAAATTTATTTCAACAAGCTATATTTAAAAACAAGGCATATTGTTGTTGTTGTTTTGCCTTTGCTTCACTTTATACAAGCTGTGCCCAAGTCTCGACCAGAGACCTATTTAGGGACAACAAGTTTCTGCATCTAAAGATGCAAATGGGAGAGATGCCATGCAATTGAAAAACTGATATAAAAAAAATTCTTTTAAAAAAAAATTTATAACAATAATGTGTAAGATTGCATTTACATGGAGAAGAAATTATTATTATTATATAAAGCAGAGCAGTGGGAATAGCTTACAACAGATATATGAGGGTGATGGCGGTGAAAAAGTTATAGAAAAATATGAGAATTTTAATTGTAATACATCAATTAGTTCAAAAATTAATTTTTACATAGATTTAGGCAAAATAACTTTAGTGCCTCTCACTCATTCTGAAAAATACATTACAATGTCATCACTCCCAAATTATGAGGTCATAAATATAAGTCATAACTCCCAAATTACATTATGATGTCACAAATGTGTTAGACTCCCAAACTACATTACTATGTCATAAATAAGTCATAATTTTTAAATGACATTATGATGTCATAAATATCTATCCTAACTCCCAAATTACCTTACAATGTCGTAAATATATGTTATAACTTCCAAACACTAATTATATAGCATAAAATGAAAACATGTTTATTTTATCTAAGATTAACTTGGACAGATTTCTCAACAATGCCATGTCTCTTGTGGTGGCTGCCAAAAGAAGGAACCAAATTGTTTCAAAGACAAAATGAATTTAATCAACAATATCTATGAAACCATCGTATCCAAGAAATCTGTTTCACTCACTTCATGGAAACTTTCTCAATTTTTAATCGAAATCACATTTCTCACAAAATACAATTATAGATTGTAATTATCTGAAAACTAGAAGATAGACAAACGGGGAGTAGAGAGAGCCTGTCATTGATTAGGTTACAGATGGTGATGGAAGGAGTGACAAACATGACCGGTTGACTGATTGATCATATGATTAATCAAACACTCAATTAGTTAATTGGTTGTTAAATGGTTAACAAGTTGATTAATAATAATAAAAGAAGTGAAACAGAACCAACATGTGTGTATTTATTGGTATAATGACCCTCCCAAGATAAAGCAAAATCTGTTTCTGAACATTGGTAATTGCAACTGTCCATTCATTTTGGACTTGAGAAACTTCACTTCATACATAAATGCTTTCTTAAACTGTTTAGTGATGAGAGTGAAGCATTTATAATCCATATATAAAAAAAAAATACTACTTTTAAAAAAATGTTTTGACTCTTTGGTTACCAAATTTCTAATGAAAATCACAACTGTGTTTTAATTACTTCTGAAAAATAATTAAGAATTTGAAGGGGTTTAATAAAATAATTAATTTTAAAGAATTTTTTAATAAGTCTATTAAACTAGAGTTTAAAGCATAACAAAAGACTCATTAAAAAAAATTATGATGGAAGGTTTATATTTAAACATGAACATTTCAAAAGTTAAGGAGTTTTGGCCAAAAGTGGCCCCAGGAAGTCAATAGGCCACTTTGGACTATTCAGTTAATATTTAATATTTTGCCAGACATAATTACGTGTAATGTGGTTCAAAACAAAATGGCATTGCAATATGTGTAACGCATATTAAATTTGTGCCACATTGACTCCTCATCTTCTTCCTTGACACACACACACACACATATATATATACATTATAACTAAAAGACTCTGACCATCAGCTAGTAATCTGAGCTTGGTTTTCTTTTGAAATATCCACTGCCTGAATATTATTTTTGAAATGTGAAATGAAAGTTTGAAAGAAACACTTATCATTCAGTTCTTTCGTTTGAGAACGACATGTAGGAAAATGGCTGTTTCGAGATCAGGCTCCGGATTCCATTTCTGGTTCTTGTGCTAAGATTATTACAAAACATCATAAACTGCATACAGTTGAAGTCACCAAATTGCATGGCTGTTTAAGCAATGTTCCAAAATAATACTTCTGATTAATAACTTTAATTAATACTCTCCATTAATGTTTTTAAAAACGACTGTGTATGCAGATGTTCATTTTGCATGCGCCTGCACAGACACATAATATAAATTTCTTTACTGCCCACAAGAGGACAAACAAAGACCGACAAAGGGATTAGGTCGATTACATCGACCCCAGTGTAAAACTGGTACTTTATTTATTGACCCCAAAAGGATGAAAGGCAGAGTTGACCTCGGCAGAATTTGAACTCAGAACATGTCGACAGACGAAATACTGCTAAGCATTTTGCCCGGTGTGCTAACGATTCTGCCAACTCGCCGCTTTGCACAGACACATAATATAAACACATAAACACTCATTTACTGAGCAACTGAGTACAAGAAATCAGAGCCTTTCACAACATGCTAGAGAATACTCTACACTTGTATTGAGTTCTTTAAGTTATAACTTCTGGCGAATCAAGAGATTTATACAAACACACACACACACATATATGCAATATAGAAGCTAGAAAAAGTCGTAATGGCCCCAGCAGGGTTCACACACAGGGTTTGCTGTACCATCGGCTGTGCTAACCACACAAAAGCAACATTACAGCTTTTGATCATCTAAATCAGTGGTTCCAAAACTTTTTCTGGCTGCCACCCCCTTGGCACCCAGGCCTCATTTCTAGCACCCCTCCCCCTCCCCATCACAAGTATAGACCACTTTCTGCAGCAAATTCAGATCAACTGTATTTCACAAATTAAACTTAAACCTAATTAATCTATTAATAGTTTTTTGGGGGTTTTTTTTGCATCTATCACCTCATTTTGGTGAATCCATTATCAACCCACTTTTCTTCAATGCCCCCCCTGAATCTTTCCACTGCCCCCTTTGGGAACCAATAATCTAAATCAAAAGACTTAAAGTGGTGATGATGCTATATAAAGGATATTCCATTGATGAAGGCTTTGTCAGACTTGCAACAGACCCAACTGCTAACGAAAACACTTCATAAAATATTTGATAAGTCAAGACCAGCTGATTTGTCCTAGCATCAAATCGTGATCTGTTGAAATCATTTAATATGTATGGTTCGGGTTTGTGGTGCAGGAGTGGCTGTGCGGTAAGTAGCTTGCTTACTAACTACATGGCACCTTGGGCAGACCAAAGCCTTGTGGGTGGATTTGGCAGATGGAAACTGAAAGTAGCCCATCGTATGTGTGTGTGTGTCCACCATCGCATGACAACTGATGGTGGCATGTCTATGTCCCCATAACTTAGTGGTTCAGCAAAAGAGACTGATAGAATACTAGGCTTACAAAGAATAAGTCCTGGGCTCAATTTGTTCGACTAAAAAGCAGTGCTCCAGCATGGCTGCAGTCATGTGACTGAAACAAGTAAAAGAATAAAAGAAAAAATTATATATGTGTGTGTGTGTGTGTATGTCCTCTTGTCTTGTCAGCATGTGAGTGTTGTAAATAAGCTGCTCCATTATAAAAGCAATGTTTTTCCTTTCTGGTATTTTGTGGAAAACATGCCTGGCCATGGAGAAATATTACCTTGCTTCGAAACAAGTGAAGGTTGGTGACACGAAAAGCATCTGGCTATATAAAATATGTAGCAACAAAATCTGACTGACCCATACAAGCATAGCAATGTGGACGTGTGTGCGTTTACATTTGTGTTTTTCCAAAAAAAAGTGATAACTTTGTTGACATTTCCCCTGGTAGCAGATTGTCTGCTGGCTTTTCATCTTTAAAGATATGTGGATGAGGAGATCCCTAACTTGAAAGACAAGGGTTAGCAGCAGGAGTGGCATCTGGCTGTAAAAATGATGCCCCAAATATATATATATTCCTCTAACACATGCTAGCATGGGAAAACAGACATAAATCAAAATGCTATAATGCTCTAGTCAATATATATGGTGCCGTCCAAGGCGGTGAGTCGGCAGAACTGTTAGCAGGCTGGGCAAAATGCTTACCAGCATTTTGTGCATTCCTATATTTTGAGTTCAAATCCCCACAAAGCTTGACTTGCCTTTTGGGGTCTATAAAATAAGTACCAGTTATGTGCTGGGGTTGATGTAATCAATCTTCCCCCTCTTCTGAAATTGCTGCCCTTGTGCCAAAATAGATATTTCGGACCCCATCCCTTATCTCCTATTCACTACATCCACCCCTCAACTCTACTCAATTTCTACAGTTGTCACCTACTCTTCCCTACTTCTCCTTCCTCAACCTAGTCTTCATTATATTCCACTCCTAAACCCATTCCTCATCTGTCTCTCACTCTCCCCATACACTCCTGTGGCCGATACCCAACCACACTCCCTTTCCTCACACCCCTACTCATTTCTACTCCCTTTGTACCTTCAGGGCCCATCCTGACACCTTGTCACCACTATTTTCATCTCTCTTTCCTACTCCATCCCAGTCACTTCCATCTCTTTCTTCTATAATGTGGCTAGCCATGTAGCTTCTCCACAGTAAAATGCCAGTCTTCTATCCCCTTTTCTCACATCAGCATAAAACCGCACCCCCTTTCTACTGAAGCTCCACTAAGTCAAAGGAGATCATAGTTTTGCAAGTTTTAAGGCAACCCCACCAATACAGGTGCCGTGAAAAAAGTACCCAGTGTACTCTTAAGTGATTGGGGTTAAGAAGGCTATTTTGTCCATCTTTACATTCTGAGTTCAAATTCCACTGAGGTTAAAGCCACCTTTCATCCTTCCAGGGTCAATAAAATAAGTAGCAGTTGAGCACAGGGTCAATACAATTGACACCCCCCAACACTCCCCTAAATTGCTGGCCTTGTGCCAAAGTTTGAAATCTTTATATAGAGATTAAAAAAAAATGAACCAACAGTTTTCAGAAAATGGAAGTTAAATCTGAAACAAGAATCAAAGAAAAGATAAATAATAGTAATTGGTGTAGGAAGAGAGAGAAATTCCAATGTTTTGGGGAGGCAGCAGTCTATGAATCACAGAGGAACAGTTTGAAGTCTGTCAGTGTGAAGAGGAAAAAACACCAACATCTCAATGATTTAATAGGGTCCATGAGGAAGTAGAGATTAGTGGTGGTGGAGTGTGGTATGGGCAAGAGAGCTGACATGCTTTTGTTGGGTTTTTTTGTGGTGTTTTTTTTAGAATTGTACAAAACTTGTGCTAAAGCAGTGTTTCACAACCACTTTTTCACACATGGAACTCCCCCCCCCTCTGATTCCTATTTTGTTCTACTGGACCCTCATAGCCATTTAATGCTTAAATAAAATCACCTTATATAAGATATCATTAGGAATTATTCTTTTACCCTTTTACTTGTTTCAGTCATTTGACTGCAACCATGGTGGGGCACCGCATTGAAGGAGTTCAGGTTCTACCGAGACTTGAACTTGGATCACTGGATTCAAAGTCCAGAGTGCTAAACATTACACCAAAAATTGCTAAAATATTTTCTTTAGTAGGAATATAGCAAATTTATTGCATATAAACTTTGGCAACAAAATCTTATATCGTGACCCCCAGCTGTGAATTACTGTAAAAAAGAGTGATCGAACGATCCAGTTCTCCCTCTCTGGATGCCTAGCCTCATCCCTTCCAATCTACTTCAGCTTCAATGATAAAAATATGTATCAGCACAGCTTGTTGCTTTCATTGACAAAAGTGTGTTTGTGTGGCAGGTATCAAGAGACTATGGACTTCTCCCATAAATGTCTCGCATCACCATCATTATTCCTTAGATAAAAGATGCTAGGCATTAATAAACACCAATTTGAAACAGAAAACAGCAGCAGATCCACTGAAGAGACTTAAACCTTTTGATAGAAACCCACCTCAGGCTGTTCGTTGGTTTTGTGATAGAAACTTCCTACTGTAAAGTGATCTGATTGAAAACCTTCCATCAAAATTTTAAATTCCTTGTTAATACATGGTCCAAATACCAGCTCAATAATAAAGGTTTTTTTTTTTTCATAATAAATTCTTCATTATTTTAAAATTGATTGAAATAAAGGCTGTGTATTTCAATAAAAATATGGTAACTAACAGGTTAAAGTGATCTACATTGAAATCGTCCATCAAAATTTCTTTCTTAATTTATGTCCCAGCTTAATAATGACAAAGTTATTTTGATGAATTTTTTGTTGTTTTGAAAATTAATTGACACAAAGGTAGTAAATCTTAACAGAAATTACAGTAACAAAGGGTTGTACCATTCTAAATTAAAATCTTCCATCAAATTTTCATAATTTATGCTTCATTAAAATTTACATGAAATTTTAATGGAAATATGGTAACAAAAGGATTAAAGCAGTATCTATTGGTAGCAGAACCAAGATCAAAAAGCCATCTGTTGCTCTTTTACTATCTCAAATTATTGCTTTTAATATTTTACATAATATATAATAATATAAATATATTTCATTTATATTATAAAATATTATATTATAAATATATTTATAATATTTTATGTTAAAAATCTTTGCAATTATTTATAAATTTTAAAATTTATTTATAATTCAACCAGGAGTTAATCCAGTTCTATATTTAAGAGATGAGGAATTATTTACATTATTTACATTTGACAGATATTTTGTCCTCATCTTGTTTGTTGTTAACACAAAGTTTCAGCTGATATACCCTCAAGCCTTCATCTGGTGTCTTGGGGAAATTTCAAACCTGGGTTCTCATTCCTAAGGTATTTTTCAATGTTATTATTATTAAGATCACTGCCTAGAATCGAACTCAGAATCTTAGGGTGAGTAGCCCATGCTCTTAACCTCTATACCATATGCCTGTGAGCCCAAAGGCATATGGCATAGTGGTTAAGAGCGTGGGCTACTAACCCCAAGATTCCGAGTTTGATTCCAAGCAGCGACCTAAATAATAATAATAATAACATTGAAAAATACCTTAGGAATTAGAACCCAGGTTTGAAATTTCTCCAAGACACCTGATGAAGGCTGGAGGGTATATCAGCCAAAATGTTGTGTTAAAAACAAACAAGATGAGGACAAATATCCATCAAATATAAATAATGTACAGAAGTTAATCATATCAATTTTCATTTTTAACATTGAAAGAAAATTTAAAACATTATCAATTTAATATAATCTGGACTCTATAAGAAATATCTGAGGAAATGTCAAAACTATGAAGAAGAAAAAGAAAACCAAAGCTTCAGAACTGTCTTAATTAGATCTTGGTTTTGAATTTCATAAAATTTCTTCATTCTGGGCAAATAAACTCCTGATTTATGGAACTCCTTTTATAGACATTTTCATACGTAAATTGCAACTCATTCTTCTCCAATAAAAATCAGAGTTTTATCTTTAAATATATTTAAAAATAAAAATAAGAACAGCTTTGAAAATTTGCCTTTGTATGCATTTTATTTTTCCATATTTTATTAGTTAAATATTCGTAAGTAAAGCTTACTTAAAAACTATTTCTTGTTCTAAAATATCCATAGAATTTTTTAATATAACAAACTTTATATTTTCTAGACAAAGAGCTGAACTAAATTTAATGAAATATTAGGAGAAAAAAAATTATAAATTCCTAAATATTTCTTTTTAATATCTGTTTAACATTTACTTAACATATGTTAAACAGTCTGTTTAACATGGTGTCAGGTATAAAGAAAGTAATTTGTCAATGAATGAAATTTAGTGCGAAATTCACAACTATTTCTACGAAATATTTCTATTTTCTGGCTTATCAAAAATCTTAAACATATTTTATTGGGTAATAAAATCTTTTAAAAAGAATTGATCAGACACAAAGGTCAATAAAATTGAAATAATTTCTTTCTTTTACAAATGTCTTCCAGCAAAATTTCTGTTACACCCATTCACTAACACACACACACACACACACACATCCCAGCACACATACAATTTGGAATGTACTCTTTATTCTACCAGTTCTACATTCTTCAGTAAACTTTTATACACCCACACACACAAAAACCAACAAACAAAAACCCGGTACCAATTTGGTGAATTATTTACAAAACAAAATATTTTGTTTTATAATGAAAACAAAATATGCTAATTATTCTTGTAAAAAATTTTTTTCTTAAATGCTTTGAAAATAAGACAATAAAATTATTTTGCAGACAAAACATCCCAGAAAAAGAAATGCAAGATGTTCTTATTAAAGGCTTAAAGAAAAGCTTCTGGCATTTAAATTTCACATTAGTATTTTAGCATTGAAGATTTTTACCATATTTTTTTTAAAATACAGTTCCGACATTATTGTTTACAATATACAAGTGTAGAGATTATTACAAAATAGGTAAGAGAAAGAATTATATCTCACTGATACCAACTTTGTTAATTATGAATCATGATCACAGCAGCTAAGTTATGGAAGATAATTAAGAGAAAGAGAGATTTCTCGAGTTGACATCTCATGTCTTTGAGTCATTGCTTTTGAATTGGTGCCGATATATTTGAAATAACTTGTGTGTAATATCCCTTATACCAAAAACCGAATATTCTGAAAGATAATGAGAAAATTTTTGTTATTTGTGACAAAAGCAGTATTAGTTCAAACTAGCAATCTGCGTATCATACTTAAAACAGACATCATTGTAAGTCAGCTAAACTGTGCTGTATGTCTTGAGAAATCTGTCAGCTATCAGATACAACAAGGCATCTAGCCGCTGCTCCCTCTAACAGCTCTCTTATTCCTCTGCCCTGCATCAGTAATTTTATTAACCAACCCCAGAAAGGAAGACAGGTAAAGTTGACTTCACTGCAATTTGAACAAAGACTGTAGGGAATCAGAATAAGCAGATGCTGTGAGATGCCACAGAGATAACCTACAATGGTCATGGGGTCACCCCATGCACCCTCCTTAACCAACTTATAAAACATCATCATCATCATCATCATTCAATATCCATTTTCCATGCTGGTAAGGATTGGAAGGTTAAACAGGAGCTGGCAAGCCAGACGACTACACCAAGTGCCAATGCCTGCCTTTGCATGGTTTCTATGACTGGAGGCCCTTCCTAACACCAACAATTTTACAGAGTGGACTGGGTGTGGCACCAACAGTGGGATCACCAAGTAACTTACAAGACAAGGCCCCTTGACAGTTGGATGCAGTATTGAGGGAGGTGGCACCATGTCAGGTTTAAAAAGAATGATGTAAGAAAGAGAGACAAGAACAGGTGTCTTGAGTAGCAGAGATCCGTGGTTACCCCAGTTGCCAAGGAAAGAGGCATCAGGGTGTCCCCTCTTGTTACAGGGAGGTGAATATAAGAGAAGTGGTACATGTCGGTAAGTCAGTTCATATTACATTATATAAATAATCAAAAGTTTTCTGCTACCATTACTAATAATTTTTATAGAATTTACTAAAAATGAGAACATCATGGGACCTTATGGAACCTTAAAGTCCAGCTGACCAGCTCAAGTTTAAAACTTATTTGGTCAGTATTTCATATTTGTCAAAATAACAAAAATTGAAAATTATTATTATTATTATTCAGGTCACTGCCTGGAATCGAAATCGGAATCTTGGGGTTAGTAGCCCGCACTCTTAACCACTACGCCATATGCCTGTGGGCATTATAAATAAAAATAGATACAGTGTTCTTAAGTATAAAATGTTATTTTCACAAATATTATTTTCAGCAAAAATAAACCAACACAATCAATATCAAAACATTTTTTAATAAAAATTAGTCAATTTATAAAGAAGTGTAAGATTTTTAGTTAAATGCACCACAAAAAGAAAAGCTATAATTACCATATTTGGTGGCATATAAGATATAGTTTCCCTCCCTCAAAAGAACATCACCCTGGATTCTATATGTGGAATTAGGTCTATATTGCATGCTTTCGAAAGGGAAAGAAAAAGGCTCCTTCCCAAGCCGTAGATTCATAAGGTTGGTTTCTTGGATTCTGTAGTGTATATATTCCCTCCCTGGGGCATGGTCTGTCACAAGATTACTCACTTTTGCCAGCTGAGTGGGCTGAAGCAATGTAAAAGGAAGTGTTTTGCTCAAGAACACAACACACTGCCCAGGCCAGGAATCGAAACCACAATCCGATGACCATAAGTGCAACACCTTAACCAAAAAGCCATGCACCTCCACAATGAAAACTTGAATTCTTTTCTTCTTTCAATGGTTTCAGGTGCAGAGCTGCAGCACTACTTCAATGCATCAAAAACGTTTCACCCTGAATATATGCCTCTGAAATTAGGGAGCACCTGATAAGCCAGTGCACCCTTTTTATGCCATCAAATATGGTATTGTGTTCTAATGAAACTGTATATCAGTCTGTGGTCTGCTTCATCAGAGTTTCACCTAGAGTACAAAGCAACAGAGTACAACACAACAGAGTACATCACAACAGAGTAAAAAGCAAGAGAATAGCAGCCAACATTTTTTGCACCATAATTTGAAATGATAATAATTAATTAAGAGAGAGGTTTAAGAGCAAGATGGGAAGCTAAATATGAAGTAGATTTAAGCAGAGGAAAAGAAAAACAAATGTCCAATGAGGAAAGTGGCTGTGTGGTAAGAAACTTGCTTCCCAACCAGATGGTTCCAGGTTCAGTCCCACTATGTGGCACCAAGGGCAAGTGTCTTCTACTATAGCCTTGGGCCAACCAAAGCACTATGAGTGGATTTAGTAGACAGAAACTGGAAGAAGCCCGTCGTATCTATGTGTGTGTATATATATATCTATATATATATATATATATATATATATATATACACATATACACACACATATACAGAGATTTATATATATATATATACACATACATGCGTGTGTGTGTGTGCTTGTCCTCCTGCCATCGCTTGACAACTGATGTTGGCATGTTTACGTCCCTCATAACTTTTGCAGTTCAGCAAAAAACACCCAATAGAATAAGTACTGGGCTTACAAAGAATAAGTCCTGGGGGCCGATTTGTTCGACTAAAGGCGGTGCTCCAGCATGACCGCAGTCAAATGACTGAAACAAATAAACGACCAAGTGTTAAAAATGAGGAAATGTGAGAAATATGGATTATGTAGTCACTGAGAGTTTGTGCTGTTGAAAGAGACGAGGTTACCAGTCTTCAATGGTCATTGTTTATGGAGGCAGGGCAGAACTAGCAGGTGTTTAGGTTGGTGATTGGTGGGAAGTGTTTAGAGCGGCATCTGGTGAAGGTGTTTAGCTTGATGTTTGGCAGGTGTTTAAACTAGTGTCTGAAGTGTTTAGGTAGGTGAGAAGTGTTTAGAGCGGCATCTGGTGAAGGTTTTTAGCTTGATGTTTGGCAGGAGGTGTTTAGACTGGTGTCTGATAAAAGATGTCTAAACTGGTGTTGGGTGAGAGGCATTTGGATTACTGTCTGGAAGATGTTTAGGATGGCGTCTAGCAGGAAGTGCTAATGTTTGGCTCCGGCATGCAAATACGTGACATGTTCAAGCAAGCTTCTCAGGTAAATCCAAAGCCATCATTAAATAGGAAAGTGAGATTTCAAGAGTGGAAGAGTTTGAATTACATAAGAACTTACCGACCCTGAGATGGAGGAAGACCAAATACAACGAGAGGCCAAGAAATAGGACCTTTCCTGTACCATGTCGGAAGTATGGTGACAAGGACTGGAAGAAGGCCTTCATTCTTTCTATCAGTGACAGCATCACATTCTGCTCTTCTTCTGAAAGACGGATTGAAATATTCTGCCCATTAACAGGTTGTATATTGAAAAAAGTAAACAGAAACACATTAACACACAAATAAATATATAAACGTTCGTTCATCGTTTAACGTCTGCTTTCCATGCTAGCATGGGTTGGACGGTTTGACTTAGGACTGGCAAACTAGATGGCTGCACCAGGCTTCAATCTTGATCTGGCAGAGTTTCTACAGCTGGATGCCCTTCCTAACGCCAACCACTCCAAGAGTGTAGTGGGTGCTTTTACGTGCCACCGGCACGGGGGCCAGTCAGGCAGTACTGGCAATGACCTTGCTCAAATCTTTTTACACATGCCACCGGCACAGGTGCCAGTAAGGCAACGCTGGTAATGATCACGCTCGAATGGTGCCCTTCTACATGTCACAGCACTGGGGCCAGTCAGGAGGTACTGGCAACGACCTCGCTCGAATCTTTTACACATGCCACCGGCACAGGTGCCAGTAAGGCGACATACATAAATAAATAAATGTGTGTGTGTGTGTGTGTGTGTTCTTGTTTCAGTCATTAGACAGGCCATGCTGGGGCACCGCTTAGGATAAGTGAGATGCTTACAGCACCTAGGTTTCCCAAGCAGTCACCCATCTAAGTACTTATCTCAGCTTGACGTTGTTTAACTTTAGTGATCGGATGAGAACTGGTGCATTCTATACACAGGGTGCATCAGTCTTTTGAGGACATCTCTTTCAAGAGCTCTAACATTCTTCTGGTTTACTTTTTTTTTCACCTTACTTTTCAGATAAACTAGCAGTATCGCCCGGCACTGCTCAGGTTTGTTTTGACCCTTTAGAATTGAAATTTTTGAAAAGTAAATATTTTGCATTATGTAGCTTGTTATTCTCTTTAAGTGAACATTTTTTCTGGTTGAAATACACTGAAAAATGGCGACACAGCAGTCAAAAAATCGTAAAAAATAGGTATTTTCATAGAAAAAAAAGCACCTTTTTGATGTAAATAATTTTTGGTGTTAACATGGTCTGATTTGAATTTTTTTCTTCTATGGAAGGAAGAGCAAGCCTTCTTCTATCATACTCTCAATTTTGGTCAACTTCCGCCACAGGGTCTCGGAGGAGATAGTGTTAGTTGGAGGCTACCAAACCTGCCATACACAGACAACTTCAGCTTTATATATAGAGAGATAATATCAGATATCAGGATGACTCAGCCATTGAAAGGGCTGTAATTGCTGCCTTGAGAGCACAGCATGATAATACAGAGATTGGTCACTTACTGAAAGTTGTCTGATCTTTCATTGGCAAAGTTCAAAAGGAGTTGGAAGCTGCCAACAGGGATCTAAAATGAGCAGCTAAATGCAAAATGCAAGCATAGGGTCCTAATAACATTAGAACACTTGACTTTGTACAAAATGTCCAAGAAATAATTGATAAAACTCCAGAAAGTCAATCACAACTATTGCAAAAGACCTCAAGTTTTCAGAATGGACCCTCAGAAGAGTTGTCTATGAAGACATCCGGTACAGTTGCATGTGATGTGGAGGGGTCAGTTCAAGTCAGATGAGGTAAGAGAGAATCATCAAATCTGTGCAAAGTGCAGGTTAAAGTCAAAACACCAACAGGTTGGAATGCTTTAGTTTTTCTCCAATGAGAGAAATTTCAATCAGGATTAAAAAGCAAACAGAAAAAACAAGAGATGGTCATGCAAAGACCAAGATAAGGTTTCAAAGGTCATGCATACTAAACCCCTAGCAACTGTGAAGGTGCTATGGTTCTGGGAGTTGTCAACAATGCAGGAGATGTTGTGCCTTTTCACTTTTTTTTTTACTGGGCTTAAGAGTCAATGCTGCTGTCTACACAGAGGTGTTGGAGAAAGTTGTGAGACCCTGGATAGACAGGGTTCACAATCGAAGACCCTACGTCTCCCAGCAGGATTCTTCACTGTCTGATAAGGCTAGGACAACCCAAGTGTGCTGGCAAGCCAATCTCCATAATTATGTTCTTCCAGACACAGGGCCTCCTAGCTCACCAGACCTCAATCCACTGGACTATTATGTATGGGGCATAGTTGAGAGAGAGAGAGAGAGAGGTCAGTTAACTCCTGCTCCATAACACCATACAATCTGCCATAACCAGCACAAGTCTGCCATAATCAGCACAAGTCTGCCATAATCAGCACAAGTCTGCCATAACCAGCATTATGTCCAAAATGGATAAAGATCATTTGAATCAGGTGTGTCAATGCTTTCGACCTCATACTGAAGCAGCCATTGATGGAGTCCTTGAATAGGTGTGATAAAAGCATTCTCAGATTTTTTTGTAACCATTCGTTTTCAAATGCTGCTTTACTTTAATGAGATCTTTTTCTAGATTCATACAAATGACCTCAAAAAATCTGATACACCTTGTCTGTGTGTGTGTGTGTGTTTCATCGTTTAACGTCCACTTTCCATGCTGGCATGGGTTGGACGGTTTGAATGAGAACTGGCAAACTGGGAGGCTGCACCAGGCCCCAATCGGATTTGGCAAGGTTTCTACAGCTGGATGCCCTTCCTAATGCCCACTAGTCTGAGAGTGTGGTGAGTGCCTTTTACATGCCACCAGCACAGATGCCAGTCAGGTGGCACTGGCATTGGCCACACTCAAATGGTGCTTTTTATGTACCATCAGCATGGGTGCCAGCATACATATGTGGCAGTGTGGTTAAGAAGTTTGCCTTCTAACCATATGGCTTTGAGTTCAGTCCCACTGCATGGCAATTTGGGTGTTTTCCACTACATCCCTGAGTGGGTTTCGTAGGTGGAAACTGAAAGACATCCATCGATAGCTGTGAAATTATCACTTTGCTTGCAAACAGATGAGGGTTGGCAATAGGAAGGACATCTGATTATTTACATTTGATGGATATTTGTCCTCATCTTGTTTGTTGTTAACACAACATTTTGGCTGATATACCCTCCAGTCTTCATCAGGTGTTTTGGGAAAATTTCGAACCTGGGTTCTCATTCCTAAGGTATTTTTCGATGATATTATTATTATTATTATTATGATTATTATTATTCAGATCACTGCCTGTAATCGAACTCGGAATCTTGGGGTTAGTAGCCCACACTCTTAACCACTATGTCATATGCCCGTGAGCATAGAGGTTAAGAGCATGGGCTACTAACCCCAAGATTCCGAGTTCTATACAGTGACCTGAATAATAATAATAACAATATCAAAAAATACCTTAGGAATGAGAACCCTGGTTCGAAATTTCCCCAAGACACCTGATGAAGGCTGGAGGGTATATCAGCTGAAACGTTGTGTTAACAACAAACAAGATGAAGACAAATATCCGTCAAATGTAAATAATGTACATAATTCCTTGTCTCTTAAATATAGAACTGAGCATCTGATTGCACAAAAATCTGCCTCAATAAATTCTGTCCGATCCATGCAAGCATGGAAAAGTGAATGCTTAAATGATGATGATGATGTTACTAAATTTTAAAGAGCTTACCTTTCTTTGTAGGTGTTTTGATATTATTAAATTTCTCCATTTTACTATCTTCGTATCTTTTTGCTTCCGAGACAAAATTTTGTATCTGTTTTCTTTCTTCAGGATTCAGTTTAAGCATCTTTTCAACAAAATGCGAAATTTCCAAGTATTTCTTTTGTGGTAATAAGACTTCTTCAACAACCAGCTTCCCTACCGTTGTGTGTTCCTTCTCCAAGTTCTGTGGATTCTCCAGCCACAGACATGCTTGTTTTTGAGCCACATCGTATTCTTTAACCCATGACAAAAGGCCAATGCTAAAAGCGAAACAACAAAATGTTATAAAAATAGATTTCATTTAAATGTCAAACGTGAAATACATTAAAAATTTATTAATTATTGCAAAGACGAGACCGACATTTAGGACCATCAAGAAATGAGATTTTAGAAATTTTTAATTTATTACTTGCTTCACTAATTAGATTATGGCCATGCTGGGGTACTGCCTTAGGGTATTTTAGTCAAATAAATCAATCCTAAGTGTTCTATATTTTTTTGAAGCCTGGTATTTATTCTGTCTGTAAATGGAGCAGGGTTGAAAAATTCATAAAATTTTAAAATTTTTATTGAAAAGGCATCCCCTATTGTTCATCGTAGAAAAGCATTGACCAAAAATCAGTACTAAGTGAAGGAGTGGGGTTGAAAAATTCACAAATTTTCAAAATTTAAAAAAGTTTTCACTGAAAAGCATCTCCCATTGTTTTTAAGTATGAAATACAAAAAAAAAAAAGAAAAATTGGGCAAAATTGGTCTGGAAGTGGGGAATTCATAAAAAGTTTCCCCTCATCATTTGCAAGGGTATGATGACAGAAAAACTCCCCCATTGAAATGGAGAAAATCCAGCTTATATGGGTGTGTTATTCCACAAGTCTGCCAAGGAATTCTACTGTGAAAATTACCTGGTAAGATAGGATGCTCAGCTAGTATGTATGTGTATATATATATATGTATATATCATCATCATCGTTTAGCAGGGTTGGACGGTTCAACTGGGGTCTGGGAAGCCAGAAGGCTGCACCAGGCCCAGTCTGATCTGGCAGTGTTTCTACGGCTGGATGCCCTTCCTAACGCCAACCACTCAGTGAGTGTAGTGGGTGCTTTTTACGTATATATTTATATTGCCAATGATCTTAGTCACCTGTCATGGCCTCAACGATGCCATGACAAGTGACCAAGATGACTGTAGTCATGGCCGATGTTGGTGTCAGCTCAATGGCATGTAAAACACCAACCACTCTGCAGAGTGGACCCAGTGCTTTTTATGTGGCACAAGCCCAGGCGAGGTTAGTTTTGGCAAGATTTTCACAGCTAGATGTCCTTCCAGATACCAACCACATTACTGTGTGTGATGGATGCTTTTAACGTGGCACCAGCACTGGCAGGGTAACCGAGTAACTCACAAGACAAGGAATTATGAGAGGGACAGAGCATTTGAGGAGGGGAACTTGTGTCAGAGTGGGGGTGAAAGGTTAGAGTGTGATGAAGAGACAGGAGCAGGTGTCCTGCCACAACAGAGAGGGAGATCAGAGGTGATCCAGTAATGAAAAGGTTAATGTCCACTTTCCCTGTTTGCATCAGTTGGATGGTTTGATAGGAGCCAACGGAACCAAAAACCCCAAAACAAAACAATCACTAAATCGGCTTTGGACTTACCAAAGTTTTATCACTGTGGGAGGACACTGACTGATGTTTCCATAGATTTTATCAATGAAAGGAAGAACTTCTTTCCATTTATTCTGTTCACCGTATGCTTGTACTGCCAAAATTACAAAACTTTCATAACAAATTCTGAAATAAAGGGAAACACAAGATAAATTTAAATATCTTCAATATACATCACAAACTGTGTGTATATATTATGACCATGTACACATACAAACTGTATGTACATGTTATCAATATGAACACCTAAAGCACATCATTTTAACACTAATACTTTTACTGGTGATGTCATGTTGGTCCTGGATATCTAAAGACATCACTGCAGTCTTTGTTCTTCGTATGCTTAACATAGAGGGGTTGGACAAAATAATGGAAACACATAGCATCATAATTTTGAAATATCTATAAAACCATCGAAAGCTTGTTTATTTTTTTGTGTTTTTTAATTTATTATTAGTGTTGCTTAATATGTTTTGCTAAAATTGCTGTTTCTTTTCAGATATCATCAGAAAAAGGTAATTAAAATTCATTAAAATGATAGATCTATCGGACTTTCAAAGAGGTCAAATTGTTGGTGCTTGTATAGCAGGCCTTAGCGTAGTGAAAACAGCCAAAATGTTTGGTGCATCAAGAAGTACTGTCTCGAAAGTAAAGACAGGCTTTGAGAAAGAGGAAAAAACCTCATTGGAATAAAACTCCAGAAGAAAACCAAAACTTTCACATAGGGACTGTTGGACTCTTACGCGAATTGTTAGAAAATATCACAAAATTGCCGCAGAGCTTAATGACCACCTCAAGAACTCAGTTTCCACAAAAACTGTTCGCTGGGAGCTGCACAAAGCCAGACTTCATGGGAAGGCTGCAATCAGAAAACCACTACTTTCAAAAACAAACGTTGCTAAGCATTTAGAGTGGAGTAAAAACCTACAGAATTGGTCCCTAGAGCAGTGGAAGAATGTTATTTTCTCAGGCGAGTCATCCTTTACCCTATTTCTGACCATTGGCCGAGTATATGTGTGGAGACAGCCAAAAGAAGCATTTGGCCCAGACTACCTTCTTCCAACTGTTAAACATGGAGGAGGGTCTGTGATGATCGGGGATGGGGGTGTTATATCTTGGAAATCTGCCAGCCCAATGGTTTCCCTTCATGGCAGAATTAATAGTCAAGACTATTTAAGCATTTTATCTGATCAAATTCATCCTATGGTTGCAGAACTGTTTCTGGAGAGAAATGCAATCTTTCAGGAAGATGATGCACCAATTCACACAGCTAAAGTTGTTACTGAATGGCATGAGGAACGTTCTAGTGAAGCTGAAAATCTTATCTGGCCACCACAGTCCCTAGATCTCAATATTATTGAACATTTATGGTGCAATTTAGAAAAACAAGTAAGGAGTTGATATCCTCCACCATCATCACTACAAGAACTGGAGACTGTTTTAGCTGAAGAATGGACAAAAATTCCTTTGGAAACAATTTAGACTTTGTACGAGTCCATACCTCGTAGAATTCAAGCTGTAATTACTGTCAAAGGTGGTCCTACCCCATATTAAAATAAATTTGTTTGAAATTTTCAGGTATTTCCATTATTTTGTCCAATTTTGCTTGGATGCCCTTCCTAATACCAACCACTGCACAGAGTGAGCAGAGTGCTTTTACACGGCACCACACGTCTCCCTTTTTCTTTGCTTCATAGCTTCCTAGTTGCAAAGAGACGATCTTCTTTGTGAATCTTCTCTGGATTGCTAGCATGGGTTGGACAGTTCGACTGGAAAGTCATGAGGCTGCACCAGGCTCCAGTCTGATCTGGCAATGTTTCTACAACTGGATGCCCTTCCTAACACCAGCCACTCTGAGAGTGTAGTGGGTGCTTTTTTACATACCACCGGCACAGGGGTTAGAGGGGCCTTGCATCGACCACAATCGGATGGTGCTTTTTACATTCCACCGGCATGGAAGCCAGTCAGGTTGGCACTTGCATTGGCCACGTTCGGGTGGTGCTTTTTACATGCCACTAGCACAACTACAATTTTCAGTTGATTGTGATTTGATTTGATTTTGATGTCCTTGACTCAATAGGTCTCCTCAAGCACAGCATGTTGCCCTACAATCCAGAGAACTTTGGAGTGGGATGGTTATGCAACACTGATGTGAGTCACAGCTGTGAACTCACAGATCGAGCAGGACCACCTACCTGAAGGGATGTGTGATGTGTTTGCCTTCCTACTTACTAGAACTTTGATCTTTGCGACATTGACCCTAAGGCCCTTCGATTCTAAACCTTGCTTCCACACCTGAAATTTTTTCTCTAGTTCTGGTAATGATTCTGCTATGAGGGACAGGTCATCAGCATAGAGGAGCTCCCAGGGACATCCTCTCTTGAATTCCTCTGTTATTGCCTGGAGGACTATGATAAATAGGAGGGGGCTAAGGACTGAACCTTGGTGGACCCCCTACCTCAACCCAGACTTCTTCACTGTACTCGTTGCCAACCCTCACCTTATTGACAGCATCCCTGTACATGGCTTGCACAGTTCTCACTAACCATTTATCTATCCCTAGTTTCCTCATTGACCACCAGATAAGGGATCGGAGGACCCTGTCAAAGGCTTTCTCCATGTCAACATATATATATATATTATAAAGTTACAAAAAGTATTCCTTTTTATTTCACTAAATGAATCCCCAAACAGCTGTTAGAAATTGCAGCTAAATCTCCCAATAAGCACATCCATCTTAAACAACATGTTTTCCATGCTAGCATCACCAAAAATAATTCATAATTTCACCTCTGAAGTATCCTCTAGAACAAGTCCATCACGAAACAGTTTCAAAATAGATATCAAAATACTTCTGGGCTCACAGGCAAAAACTGCTACGAACTTCAGTTTGATGAAGTGGAAGCATATTTTAATCAAAGACTGCTTGGCTTTGTTAGGAGAAGACCCAGAGTGGGGAGGGTGAAACCTGCTTTGCATTAGGATTACATTATTAGACTTGGTAGAGCATATTAGCAAGACCTGAATTTCAGGGGAGGGGGCAAGTTGATTACATCAACACCAGTGTGAGCATTTAATTTATTGACCCCAAAAGGAAGAAAGGCAAAGCTGACATTAGCAGAATTTGAATAATAATAATAACTAATTCGTTTATTGGCCACAAGGGCTAACAAAAGTCAAATAAAAACATGTAAGGACAAAATACAAGACGAAAGTTACAAAAGGGTTTTGTCTGTTTGGAAAGTCCGTGTAAAAATGCAAGTTAACAACAAAAATATATAACAAGTAAAACTCCCAATAGGGGGAGGCACTTCGAAAAGGTTACTCGTGGAAAAACCCATAATAATAAAATGTCCTGAAATAATGTGAGGCAGTGGCTCCCATGGCTTTCAATCTTAACTGATTGGAAGTATTATCATGTACGTTTTGTCTTGGTATAAAAAGATGGGCTACAGAAAAATACTCTGTTCAATAGCACAAATTTGCTTGACCATAACCAGCTGAGCATGTCCCTTGGTGGTTGATGATATATGCATCTCTGATCATGAACAGTGGGGGAGCATTATAGCCATGTGTTGAGATGGATTCTTTAGGGTTTCAATCATTTACCCTAGGAAACATAGGTGCTTCATTCATTATCATTAAACAACCCTTATTCAAGGACCTTTTAAGCAGGATGGGCTATTCAGCCTGAAGAAAATTGTAACTGGGCCCCCACCTGCAAGGTCATGTGCTGTTTATCTTGATATGCGGTCACCATATTGCACATGTATGGTTGTGATGCATGTGCCTGTTGTACCCTTATCAGACGAGTATATAGGACTTGGGATATTTGTACCCCAGTGTCACTTAATGGCAAACATTGCTCTCTCACTCAATAATAGGCACAAGGCAATATGGAATTTGGGGGGGGGGATGGGGCTAATCAATTATATTAACCCCAGTGCTTGATGGTACCTTATTTATCGATCCTGAAAGGATGAAAGACAAAGTCAACCTCAGCAGAATTTGAGCTCAAAATGTAAAGAATCAGAAGAAATGCCGCAAGGTAAATTGTGCCAGCTCTCTACCTTACCATGAATAATAATAATTCTTTCGAATTTGGGCACAAGGCCAGCAATTTGGGGGGGGGGGGGTCAAGTCGATTACATCAACCCTAATGTTCAACTGGTACTTATTTTATTGACCCCGGAATTTGAATTCAGACCATAAAGACAGACGAAATGGTGCTAAGCATTTCGTCCATCGTGCTAATGATTTTACCATCTCAAAAATAATAGAACGAATTCTTAATGAAATCTGGGTATTCTGACGTGTGTGCCCCCACCTCCACAAAAATTGATGTTTTTAATGAAATGTTCTAGAAATACGTTTGAGGGTTCCAATTATGTCGAATTTGTTGTGTAAATTTTTTTGTGGTGGGAAGAGGAGTTTCAGAAAAATTTACACGAATCGGCTGTTTTGTTTCCTCGTAACTTCCAGAAAAATGGGTATTTTTTTAAAGAAATTTTCTACAAATACTTTTCAGAGTGTGTAAATTACGATTATATCGGAATTTGGTGCATGTGTGAGCATGCACACATCATACTTTTTTCCTCGAAACTTCAAGTTTCGTTTTGTAGATATATACGTGATGTGTCAGAGTCCACCAAATTTGTTTTTTCGTATTAAATTCAGATATAATTGTAATCTAAACACACTGAAATATATTTACAGAAAAATTTCACCAAAATAGAAATTACCAATTTTCCTGAAAGTTAGGACCAAACAAAACCGACTCGCGTGAATATCCCGAAACTCTTCACAGCACGATCGGAATTTTTTTTCTTTTTTTTTTTCACAATAAATTCCGATATAATCGGAATTTATACGACTGTCGGTGGGCACATATGTAGGAATGCATAAATCTCAAGCTAAAAGTTAATATAGGGCGTAACAAATATCAGAAAATCAAAAAAAAATGTGTGTAATAGGTGTAAAACAACTTCCTATGAACGAATATGAAAAAAAAATTTCGCGCACGCGAAAGGGGGGTGGGGGAGAGGCCTCGGAAAATTCACATCGGGAAGTTCCGAAAGCGTCTGAGGAGCTGACCCGGGCACCAAAACAAAAAATTCCTTAACTCGTTTCCATTCTTTTCGTTCATCAAATTCCAGGTGAACAAGGAAATTTGTGAACAAGGATATTTGAATTAGGGACGCTTTGTCGGGGGTGTGGGACAAATGAGGTTAGAGAATGGTTTATAAAAAGAATGAAGATCTATTTTACATTTAAAGTGATATTTAGAACATGAAAATGAAACTGCTAAAAATTTCTCGCAAAATACGAAATAACTTCGAATCACTAGAAACAGCAGTTAAATCCCCCTTTAACCATACCCTACTCTGCCGTCTTACAAAAGAAGGAAGGACACATTGAATAACGTTGCTTTTGATATAACACCTGAATAAAATGTGTGGGAAGTAGTTGTGGCTAAAACGCATTAGATCATAGGCCTGGTGACTCACTGACCTGGGGCTAAACAATAACAGTGGAATAATAATCAAATAAATCGATATAATTCTTTCAGTTAATATGTCCTCGTTTCAAGTCACCAAATAATTCGAAGCCTTCAAAATACTTTAATTTTTAATTATTTACAATATATTTCATAAGTTCAAGAGACAGTTCCTGCTTTAAGCTGACAGGTTTTAAAGTAAATATCCAAGTTGTTATGGCTACATTGTAAGTTTAAATAAAAGTATAGTTATGATGTAAAAAATCTAATATTACTAAAAGTATCTCATTGGGCGTTGTATTTCATTCTAAACTGATGCAACATTATCGACAGAGACAGTTACGAGTCGCCAGAAACAAAAGTTAATAAAAGTTTCTTAACAGAGAGAGACATGAAGAAATTTCCTTGTTTATGTATTTTAGTTTGGAAGCGAAAATTTGCGTTCAGGCATTTGTAATATAAACACCCAAAACATTAGAAACTTTTAGGCCTGTATTTTTAAAATGTTTCCTAGCTTTTTTTGGTACCACTTGAGAACAGTGGTCCCGGTGCGCGCACTCGCGCAAGCTAGTCGATTCTACGACTACCTAGCAAAGTAAATAAAACACAAACTAAATAATTTTCGTTAAACAAAGTAAATAAAACACAAAGGATCGACTAGTCATGGCTAGCTAGCTCGGATGCGCGAGTGCGCGCACCGGGACCACTGTTCTCAAGTAGTAACCTTTTTTTTCTCCCCCTAATTGTGACTCTGAATATAAAATAAATCAGAGAAACCATTCCAAATAAATAAATAGTGGATGTTTACGCACCCGTCATGGGAAAGCCGTTTGCATTTATCAAGCCCTTCAAGACACGTCGTGAGGCATTCAGAAAACTCCCGCAACATCAAGTGGACTTTGGCCTGATCGATAACATCTTTGCAATCCTTATTAATGAAATGAGGTTCCACAATCTCTACAGTTTCCTTTTCTGAAGAACTAAAGAAGACATTATTGTATTGCTTCACAACAGCTGTCATTCTTCATCACATGCTTTCCGGTGAACAGGGAGAGAAGTTCTCCTCTAAACAAATGACCTGAAATTGTAAACAGCCTTGACATAATGGTGCTAAATATAAAACGTTTTGATGTTTAGCATAAACAAAAAACCACGAATTTGATTGGTAGCCTTGGAAGAATGTAAGGCAAAGTTGACTAGTGAGATAGGTTGAATAAAATGAATGCATAGCTATATCATTGGTAATATTTTAAATGATAAATGCGTTTCTGGTTAGTATTCTTGTTACCTTCTTTTACAGTCTGACATCCTAATTTTTTAGGGGAGGATTAAACGAGAATAGTATATCTGACATGTAGATTCATCAGTCCTTGTCTCATGACTTTATTATAAGATTAGCAAGACCTGTGAAAATAGGATTTTGAAGGTACTCGATAATTTTAACTGGGATTTAAATATTTGAAAGTTATTGATCGCACTAAAATTGGTTTTTTTTTTCTTTTATAAATTGTGTTATGCGGAATTAATGTATAAAATAACTATATTCACTTGAAAAAACAATTATCAAACTCTGATGTGTATTCAAATATTCATTCATCTTAAGATCACTCTGCACACAATATTCTTGGTCAGGGTTTTCGTTCCTTTTTTCCCATGACTGTCGATATCCACTATTGAATTTGAACGCTCGATTACTTGCAAACTCTTGACAATACGGCATACAGCTGTTCACAGCAACTGTATCAAAAGTTTGTCATTGCGATTTATTCATTGTCGTAGCATAAGACAAACTGGGAACTGAGTTCTTTCGAAGTTAAAGAGCAAGTTGGGACCACTTTGTGTGAGCTTGACTCAGGGAATGAGAACACACCAGCCAATAAGAGTGCCAGTTATTTGCTTGAATGTTCATAAATCGCTAATACAAGACTTGTTCTATTTCTTTACTTCATCCTAAATCAAAAGGCCACGTAAAAGCATTATTATCAAGCTTCCCGCGCCCTTAAATGTTATTTATGAGAGTGGCATTCCTGAGAGTTTGAGGAAATGATGAAAATAATTTATTGTTGCAGGTGTTCCTGCATTACAAGCTAAAGAAATATTCAGATGAAACAACGTATATGGCAAGTGAAGAAAGTCTTCATTAGAAATTCGACATTCGGCAAATTTTTTACACATTTTTGTTGCTGCGGTGTTTTCTTCGATCGTTCCAAGTTGTAGCTGTACAAACAGCTATTTGTGGAGAGTGAACACCACCAGGAACTGAATCACTCTGGGGTTTTGATGCTCAATTGAACTGTATTTGTAGGCTGTGTTCATGAAAGGTTCTAGTCAAACTATCATGTGAACAACAGCTGTTGATTGGACAACAAATGGGTTTGTGCACATGATCAAATTGTAATTTCTATGTGGCAAAACGTGGGGTTGAAGCCAATTGTCACAGGTTTTAATAAATTGAGGAATTCAACTAAGTAATGACCAGATTAAATGGGGTCACCAGAGCGTACTTTATCTGGATTATAATAAGTAATAATATCTCCTAGGATTTCACTAAATACTTCTTCATTTATTGAGAAGCAACCAGAATTCTTTGGCAAAAGTATTACATGTCTTCAGCTCTCTTCATGAGATGTATTACTGAAGATATCTTTAAACAGAGAGCCACTAACAAATGAAATTTTCAATGCCATTATCTGATGCATGTGGCTCATTGAATTGGCTAGTAGTTCCATAGCCAAGTTGTCACCAGGAGACAAAATATCTTTGCTTTTTGATGCTCTCAAGTTCTTGCTTAGCTTGTTTGAAGCATTATCATAAAGTATATTTCTTACTTTGAATGCCAATGATTGCTTCTTGAGTTCCTATAAGCAAAAGGAGTAATAATTGTCTGAAAATGCCTCCCAAAACTGTAAACTTCCCTCCAAATACATCATTGTTATCGGCGATATCCTTCAGGCATGTAATGCAAACACAGGAATCATTAATGTGTCAGTGAGAATGATTGAGTTCACATATTTCAGATAGGATCCTTGATTAAGAATGGTGGATATAGCATATACTTGTCTCTGTCAATGGAGCAGGCAACCTGAACAAATTGTTCCGTCCTTCTAGTAGCATAGCTGAGGGAAAGTTTGTCCTTTAAGTGGGCTGCATTTTTGGAACTGCTGTGTAAGCCTGCAATAAGTGGCAAACTACACAATGCACACACAGACACAGAACATGTCCAGTTCTACCTCATTGTATTGACACAGTATTTACTCTGTTAATTCCTTCTTGGCCAGCTTGAAGTAAGTTGGTAATATCATGTAGTGAATTTTTTGGTGTATACAACAAGTAAATGCAAGTGTCGTTTAGATAAATTATTTAAACCACAATCAGATACATTCCCATTGTTTTACTTTGATGTTGTCCACATAACTCTTTCATCTGCTACCTCAACATCTTTTGCTACATCTTTCCTACTACAATTGGTGACCCCGAGCTAAAAGATCTACAGCCTTCATCTAACAGCCATTGCTGCATATGCTTCTCGATGTTCTAATACATGACTGTCTCTGCATCACCAACTTCATTGCATTTGGAAAATGAAGACAATTTTTTGTTCTGCGGTTAAATTTTCCATTTCATCATTACGTTCTGGTGACCCGAGCTCAAGAATTACAGCTTTCACATCATGCTCATCACATTGAAGACAAGAATAACAACTTTCACTACACAACACAAAGGAAAAGAACTCGCTGACACAATGGACACCCACAATTCACTTTCGACATGCCAGAGAATGCACTGCAATCCGATGCACAGATCCACCACAGAAACCACTGACATAAGTAAATTCAGCATTTCAAACAGTTATCCAACCAAGAATTAATCGGATAACTCTATGGAAGCCCACACAGGCAACTTTTTCGACAGCCATAGATTTGAACTTTCTTTGCATGCACCTATTTTTGCATTTCAAATGCTACTTTTTAGTTTTTCAGGACCAGGGAACTTTCTAGCCAAGTTTGTCATTTTCGCTTATTTCATTCTGTTTTGTTTGCGCTGCACACCTTCATTTTTTTACACATAACACTCAATTCTGTGATGACTCGCTTCACTAAAACAACTGGATTCATATGTATAATGGAAGGCAAGGTTTATGATATTGGGAGGATATCACCTTCTCCCATTATATCTTGTTCTTCGTGTAGTTCAGGCTCCAGCAGGCGAAGAAAGAAGTCTTTAAGTACAAATGCAATTTACAACTGGTTTATTTACAAGTTTCACAGAACAGGTGAAGTACGTGGCTCTCAGCAACCATCTCAAGCTGTGTGGGTGGTGTTGTATCTCCATTAGTGTGGGCACATTGCTTCTGGAGGTACAACATGCAGACAGGCCCAGCCAGTGAAGTGTGCTCAGCAAGCGCTGCTGCGTAGAAGCGGAGAGAAAAGGAATGAATCTGTTTCTGTTTTGCCCTTATATACAGTTTGCCAATTGCGAGCCTGATTGTGATCTCACGCATGGCAAATGGATGCAGGTGAGGTCTTGCTCCAGTCTCAGAAATGGCAATGGCTGCCACGAGATCTCATCCAATATGGCACTGACTGCTTGTGCCGCTACATATGCATATGTTTTTGAATGTTCTATATTTTTATATTTTTTCTTGTTGGCCATTAGCATTTCACATTTCATGCACACGCATTGCTCACCTGTTTTAATTGCATGGTTTCTGCTACAAGTTCTTTTGAATGTCTGCAATTTCTCTCTTGGCACATACCCAGTTCTACACATGCACCATAATGTTATGCCTTTAGAACTGTTCACATCATGTCTGTGCCCACTCAGCTCTTTTTCCCGACTCTGTGTATGTCGGATGTTGACTCAGGCTCTTTGCGCTCTTGCCTGAAACAACTTGTTCCTGTTTGACCCCAGGTTTTTCTTTATTCTTTTATTTGTTTCAGTCATTTGACTGTGGCCATGTTGGAGCACTGCCTTTAGTTGAACAAATCGACACCAGGATTTATTCTTTGTATGCCTAGTACTTATTCTATCAGTCTCTTTTGCTAAACTGCTAAGTTATGGGGCAATAAACACACCAGCATCGGTTGTCAAGCGATGTTGGGGGACAAACATAAACACACAAACATATACATATATGTATATATATACGACGAGCTTCTTTCAGTTTCTGCCTACCAAATCCACTCATAAGGCTTCGGTCGGCCTAATGCTATAGTAGAAGACATTTGCCCAAGGTGCCACACAGTGAGACTAAACCCAGGACCATGTAGTTGGTAAGCATGCATGCTACTTACCACACAGCCATGCCTGGTTGGTCACAAACTTAATAGAGAAAATTGTCTGTCCATTGCAATATGCCAGCATGCCACACTGTCATTATTCTGGCTAAGGTTAGCAAATGCTCACAACAACACCTGACACAATTCACTTCCTATTTTTTTTCAAGGCATTTTCCCACAAAATGCAATCCTGCAAGACAACTTTTGCTGATATCATGGATAAAGAATGCACACATCCACTTGCCTCAGCTTATTCCCACAGCTGCAGGACTTTCTCTCGCACTCATGTATACACCTTTGCATGCTCACTGCCTCAGTTTCTGGCACATTCAGCATTCATCTGCACACTCATTCATTCTGCCTCTGAGGAAGAGGATGAGAACAGAAACATCTGAGGAGAGGGGTTTTCTGGAAAAGTCAATGAAGGGGGATCAGAACTTCTTGAAAAATTCCATGGATGAAGGACTTATTGGAAAAATCCAAGGAGGGGACTTCCTGGAATATTCCAAGGAGGTAGAGCTTCCTGGAAAAATCCGAGGATGGGAACACCTGGAAAAATCTGAGTGCGGGGATAGGGAGAGATGAAAGGGAGAAAGGACTTCCTGGAAAATCCGAGGAGGGGGATGTGGACTTCTTGGAAAAGTCCGATGAGGGCCATGGTAACTTCCTAGAAAAATCCAAGGTTGGGGATGGGGTCTTTCTGGAAAAGTCCGAGGACAGGGATGGGGACTTCTTGTAAATTTCCAAAGAGGGGAGACGAGGGGAGGAAGGACTTGCTGGAAAATTCCAAGGAAGGGAGATGAGCAGAGGAAGGACTTCATAGAGAAATCCGAGTAAGGGAATAGAGACTTCCTGGAAAGGGAAAATTCCAAGGAGGGGAGATGTGGGTGGAAAGGGAGGAATGACATCCTGGAAAATCCGAGAGGGGAGATGAAAGACTTCCTGGAAAAATCCAAGGAGGGGTGATGGGGACTTCCTGGAAAAGTTCAAGTAATGGGGACTTTCTGGAAAATTCCAAAGATGGGAGATGACGCGGTGGAGGGACTTCCTGGTAAACTCCAGGGAGGACTTTGTGGAAAAGTTCCAGGAGTGGGGATGGGGACTTCCTGGAAAATTCCAAGGACGGGTAGATGAAAGGGAGGAAGGATTTCCTGGAAAAATTTCTTCAGTTAAATACACGTCATTGGTTGGTTGTAATTACCCAAATATGACAACTTTAACACGAAATAACTTCTAAAATACGAAATTTTGTCAAAAATGTTCAGAGTAAACTGTTTTACATGAGAAATTCTACCAGTATTCGAAGTCTCTAACCGTTTAGTTAAAAAAAATTAATTAAAAAATCTGTGATTGAGATGGTATTACTCCATCTCAAATATCAACAACTGAGTCAAATTCTGTCGAGGTCAACTTTGCCTTTCATCCTTTCAGGGTCGATAAATTAAGTAGCAGTTACGTACTGTGTTCGATCTAATCGATTGGCCCCCTTCCCCTAAAATTTCAGGCCTTGTACCTAAAGTAGAAAAGAATATTTGCTTCATTCTAATAAATTTCATCATTTTTTGCTCATACATGTGTTTTCTTTGGTTTTGAATTTGTATTTTAATGTGGTCTTGTATTATATATATATATATAGGTGCAAGGAGTAGCTGTGTGGTAAGTAGCTTGCTTACCAACCACATGGTCCTAGGTTCAGTCCGACTGTGTGGCACCTTGGGCAGGTGTCTTCTACTATAGCCTTGGACTGACCAAAGCCTTGTGAGTGGATTTGGTAGACGGAAACTGGAAAAAGCCTGTCGTGAGCGAGATTGTTGCCAGTGCTGCTGGACTGGCTCCTGTGCAGGTGGCACGTAAAAAACACCACTTGAGCATGGCTGTTGCCAGTATTGCCTGACTGGCCATCGTAAAAACACCCACTACAATCTCGGAGTGGTTGGTGTCAGGAAGGGCATCAATCTGTAGAAACTCTGCCAGATCAGACTGGAGCCTGGTGCAGCCTTCTGGTTCGCCAGTCCTCAGTCAAATCGTCCAACCTATGATAGCATGGAAAGCGGACGTTAAACGATGATGATGATGATGTATGTGTGTATATGTTTGTCCCCCCAACATCGCTTGACAACCGATGCTGGTGTGCTTATGTCCCCGTAACTTAGTGGTTCGGCAAAAGAGGCCGATAGAATAAGTATTAGGCTTACAAGGAATATGCTCAGTGGTCGATTTGCTCGACTAAAGGTGGTGCTCCAGCATGGCAACAGTCACATGACTGAAACCAGTAAAAGAGAGAGTATATATACATATATATATATGTATATATACATATATATATATGTATATATACATACATATATACAACGGGCTTCTTTCAGTTTCCGTCTACCAAATCAACTCACAAGGATTTGGTCGGCCCGAGGTTATAGTAGACACTTGCCCAAGCTGCCACGCAGTGGGACTGAACCCGGAACCATGTGGTTATATACCTACGTGTTGTATATGTAATTATTAAATTATCAAAATTTTCAGTTAATGTGTAACGTATAAATGTATATATTTGAAATAAATCACGAGATGTTAGCCTGTTAATTTCAAGGCAGTTTCATTTTCAAAGACGTCATTAAGTGAAAAATGACGTTATTTGCTTGTTCGTTTATTCGATTCTCTGTTCAAGAAATCCCCAATCCTTGCTTTGGAGTGAATATTCCATTGGTGTAGAACGTTCACTGACATCAAGTATCCAGCGTAGTAACAATCATGCCAGCTCACTCTCTTCTATATAATATCGGTTACAAATTTGGGCCCATGGCTTGCAAGTCTGCGGAAGGGGGTTAGTAGTTTACATCGACCCCAGTACTCAACTGCTAATTATTTTATCGAGCCCGAAAAAATGAAAGACAAAGTCGACCCCGGTGGCATTCAAACTCAATGTAAAACGGACGAAATGCTGCTTGACATTTTGCCCGGAGTGCTAACGATTCTGTCAGTTCGCCTGTCGCTCGATCAGCTAGAAATAGCAGCCTCATTTCTTCTAATCACAGTCCACTGTCTTATTTTTTTTTAAAAAGAAAGAACTTTGGATAGTGTAGTCCTTCGTATACAAAAAGATGGAACGAACACGTTTAATGATTAAACGTATGTGTGGTCATTCAGGACTGGCCTAGGGCTACACAACATTTTGACAACAATTTCTATTTTTCTTTTCCTTTGTAAAAAAAACTTATATTACGGAAGACTTACGTCTATTGTTTAGGATTTGTGTTTTAATGCGGTTTTGTATTATTCCTATATCCTATATACACACGTGTTACATACGTAATTCCGATCTTGCTGGCGCGACTCTTAAAGCGTTCCTCGTTACCATGGAGCTTGTTTGGTCGCTTATGTAATCTAACCGTAGAGACTGCAACTAGCATAAAACCAATGCCCAACTAGTACACATATATCCATTTCCGTATCTATCCATACATCCACCCGTCCCTCCATACATTATATGTATGAGGGAGGGAGAGAAAAGTGAAAGATAACGGTAATACCTCAGTTTATAGCTGGTCATTGTAGCATGAACTGTATGTGAAATTTGTTTTTCTGCTTATACACCCCACCCTCACACACACACATGCGCACACACATACTCATACACACACACACACATGCACACACACACGCACACATATACACACACACACACACACTCATATATACACACTCACACACATTTAATACATAATAATTATATTATACAATAACGATATTGTGTTATAAATATACCCCGAGAAATTACAATAGGTTTAAGGTAAATTAACAAACGAGTCAACGAACGACTGGAATAAGTCGATAATCACTGAAACCACCCTCAGGTTCCCATCATCCCTGTGTTACTCATGACAACCAAAAACTTATGTCGCTGGAAGACGGAGTATTCCATGTCAGGTAAGTCTTTCTCTGATTTTTTTATTTCCTCTTTTGAATTTTCGTTGTCAGTTTTGTTTGTTATCATTTATGTATGTTGAAATTATTGTTTTAACATTATTTTTTTTAACAACTATTCTTGTCTCCAATTAATTCTATTTAATTGGTCTTAAAAGAAGGGGAGGGGAGAGTTTAGTTCTTAAAACTTCATAAATTCAGCTTAATTTATGAAGTTTAAATTGGCAAAAAAGTTTGGGAAATATATTTCAAAATGATGATACATGATACCAAACAGCTATTGTGTGTGTGTACACAAACATATACGTTTATGTGCGTATATGTATGTAAGTTTACCTTTTCAGAGTTAAAATAGGGACAAATGGGGAATGCCTCGCAAACTCTGAAGAATTGCAGCGTGATATTAGCGTTTTGCCTGTCCTGTGTATTACATGTGATACGACGGAGATTTTCCCCTGGTATTTATGCATCATATATAAATGCACATTCTCGTTTATTTTTTCAACCACCAGAATTAAAATTTTTATTGCCTTCACAGTGTTTACCGTTTTACAAAATTAAATTAGAAAACTGGACAAAACAGAACACAATTGAAAAAATTTAAAAAGAAAAAAAGAGAAATAAGAAAGAGATAAAGGGAAAAAAACAAAAAAAAAAAGCAACAACCACTTCACCATTTTCGGTTGAAAAGGTGGGGCGCTGGGAAACCTTTCTAATGGCAATGGAGACCTGCCAGCATGCTTGCAGCGTTGCCACGGGTAATGGCAAAGCTGAGCCTCACCAGTTACCTCTACAAGGCATGTTGCCAGTGAAGACAGGAAACTTGCGAAGTCCCATTCACAGCTAGGGTGACGTGGTGGAATGATGCTGTAGACAAGGCCTTTAGAGCAAAGACGCAGGCCTGGAGGGGTGGAGGTAGTATGGAACTGTACCAGATAGCCAGAATAGAAGTTGGGAGAAAGATATATATAACCATGGAAGAAGCAGAAAAGAAGAATTTTGCCAATGTTCAGCGACGCGGTGAGGGGGGACCAAAGAACTGAAGTATTTCAGATTGCAAGACGGTGTGTGACAGAAAATTGTGATGTCACAGGAGAGAAATTTGTCTGCATGGATGATGGTGCCCTTGTGTTTAATGATTGTGCAAAGAAAAAGGCTTGGAGATGCCATTATGAAAGACTGCTGAACGTGGCAAATGAATGGGAGGAGGAGAGTCTGCCAAATGTTGACTCAGTTGAAGGACCAGCTACCTGAATTGACAGTACCTGGTAGATAAAACAATTAAGGATATGAAGACAGGGAAAGCACCTGGCCCATCAGGAATCACTGCTAAGATGCTTAAAATATTGGGTGGTGTGGGTTAAGGTCACCCATATTGTAAATCAGGTGGTTCACGATGGAGGTATACCCAATGACTGGTGTAGCAGCACCATAGTCAACTGCTACAAAGGTAAAGGCAATGCCTTAGAAATAATTACAGAGGTATCAAATTGTTGGACCAGGTGATGAAAGTTACGGAGAGCATCATAGCCCAACTAATTAGGGAGTGAGTTAGTTGAGATGAGATGCAGTTTGGTTTTGTGCCCTGTTCATCATAGTCCTCCAGGCAATAACAGGAATTTTAGACAGGCAGCCCCTGGGAGTTTCTCTATGCTGATAACCTTGTTCTAATAGCTGAATCACTTCCAGAACTAGAGAATAAGTTTCAGGTATTGAAGCAAGGTCTAGAATCGAAGGGCCTTAGAGTTAACCTAGCAAAATTCAAAGTCTTAGTAAGCAGGAAGGCAGACAAATCACAAATCCTTTCAGGTAGGTGACCCTGCTTGATCTGTAGAAAAGGCATAGGTAGAAACTCCATAAGATGTACCCGGTGTAGGCTATAGGCACATAAGAGGTACAGCAATATCAGAGGAAGGTTAACAGGGAAAATAGCTTTTGTGTGTGGAAAATGCACAGGGACAATTAACACTGAAGATGTGCTGAAAATAGACTCCATCAACTGCCAATGGGGTAAGCTAGAAGTAGTAGCTTCTGTTATCTAGGTGACGAAGTTAGTAGTGGAGGTGGATGCTCCAAGAGCATGGCTGTGAAAATAAGAATTGGCCAGGCTAAGTTCAGAGAGCTCCTACCTCTGCTAGAAGCAAAGGGCCTCTCCCTCAGAGTGAAAGGCAAATTGTATGATGCTTGTGTGTAAACAGCTATGTTACACAACAGTGAAACATAGGTTGTGACAGCCGGGGTCATGCATAGGTTTGAAAGAAATGAAGCCAGTATGGTTCACTGGATGTGTAAGCATCTTGAGAGAAAAGTTGGACTTAAGAGGCATCAGATGTGGTGTGCAAGAGAGATGACTGTGCTGGTATGGTCATGTGATGCATATAGATGAGGACAGCTATGTAAAGAAGTGCCAATCTCTAACTGTGGAGGGAAGAATCTGTGGTAGATGTAGACCGAAAGAAGACCTGGGACGAGGTGGTGAAGTATGATCTTCGAATTTGGGCCTCATAGAGGCAATGATTTGTGACAGACCTTTGGCGATATGCTGTGCTTGAGAAGACCTGTCAAGCCAAGTGAAATCATAGTTATGGCCAATGCTGATGTCACATAACTGGCACTCATGCCGGTGGCTCATAAAGAGTACCTATCAAGTGTTGGGCCTTACAGAGGCAAGGTGGCATGTGAAAAGCACCTTTCAAGTGTTGAGTCTCATGGAGGCAATGATGAATGACCGAGACGTTTGCCATTATGTTGTGCTTGAGAAGAAGACCCATCAAGCCAAGTAAAACCATAGTCATGGCAGATACCAGTGTCATGCAAATGGCCCCCCGGGTCATAGTGCTAGTGCATGCATATACAGCTGCGTGCGTGCACACATACACGCGAGTACTGTCCAAATCTCCGACCAATCACATACATCTAGCTGGCATTCAATTGGCGTATCAAGTTTCGGGCATTTGGATAGAAAATTCACAAAAAAGTCACTTCTATTGATTTCTTAATGGCTTTGCAGGGTGACTGGGGAAATGTAAAGATGTGCACGACCACCCTTGGATGGTTTTGAATGACCATAGAAAGTGCGAGTCCTCTAACTGAAAAATTGTAGATTTATATAAAGGACACACACACAGACAGACATTTTGCTGTTTATATATAGAGATGCCAAACTGTTGATGTGCATTAAATGTTCATCTTGGCTGAGATGATTATCATCAGTGCAACCTGGTTGCCTGATGAAAAACTGTTGTGATGGGGTTAAAGTTGTAATTTGACTTATATTATTTTCTTGCATTTTTCAGCTGTTTCAGATAATTTAAAATATCACGTGAATTGCAAAAAAAGGAAAATGATAAGTGTTATTGATAATGATGTTTTGTGCCCTCAGTATGTCTCAAAAGCTATGGCACCAAGAAATCCTAAACTTGTCAAAGAGCCCGAGGAAGAGAGCCAAGTAAATATTGATGAGTTCATATAATTAAAGTTTTGCATAATTAAAATGTTCTTTCTCTCTCTCTCTCATCTTTCCTCTGTACCATCAATACCATTCTGCTCCGCTTCACTCCTATACATCATTGGTTACCTGCCCCATCTTCTGTCCAGATGTACATCCCCCGCCACTTCAACATTTGTTCTTCATTCATTATATTACACCCCCTTCTCATCCCTTCATCTCCCACTCTCCAGTACACTCTTGCAATCACTACCCACCCACTCTCCCAATCCTTCTTCCTCCCCACTTCTACTCCCCACTTACATTGAGGATCTACCCTGACACCTCACCACCACTGCTTTTATCTCTTTCAAGTTCCTCCCAACTTCCCCCCCCCCAACCGTTTCTTTTGATACTGTGGCTCCTCTATCGCAAGCGACCTATTCTGTTCTGGCCCTTTTCTCTCATATTTTAATCCCTGATCATCATCATCATTGTTTAACGTCCTCCTTCCATGCTGGCATGGGTTGGATGGTTTGATAAGAGCTGGCCAGGCAGGAGCCTGCGCCATATAAAGCCACTTCCAATCTCTACTGTTGACTCACTCAGTTGAAAGGGTTCACTTGTGCCCGTACTAGTAGGGTGCCAAGAGCACCATCCAAGCATGATCATTGCCAGAGCAGCCAACTGGCTCCGTGCCGGCAGCACATAAAAGGGCACCATTCGAGCATGATCGTTACCAACATCGCCTTACTGGCACCTGTGCCGGTGTCATGTGTTAAAATATTCAAGTGAAGTTATTGCCAGTACCGCCTGACTGGCCCTGTGCTGGTGGCACGTAAAAAGCACCCACTACACTCTCGGAGTGGTTGGTGTTAGGAAGGGCATCCAGCTGTAGAAACTCTGCCAAATCAAGATTGGAGCCTAGTGCAGCCATCTGGTTCGCCAGCCCTCAGTCAAAATCATCCAACCTATGCCAGGATGGAAAGCAGACGTTAAACGATGCTGCTGCTGATGATGATTGATTGAAACAAAAAGGTGTATTTCAACAGAAATATGGTAACAAAAGGCATAAAGTGATCTAAATTAAAACCTGCTATCAAAATTTCATAAGTTTATGTTCTCAACACCAGCTTATTAGTGACTAAGTTATTTTACTAAATTCGTTATTTCATTAATTAACTTCATTAATTCAAACAAAGTGTATTGCAGCTGAAATTTGATTGTGGCACTCCGTTGGTTACGATGATGAGGGTTTCCTGTTGATCTGATCAACGGAATAGCCTGCTCGTGAAATTAACGTGCAAGTGGCCGCACACTCCACAGACACGTGTACCCTTAACGTAGTTCTTGGGGAGATTCAGCATGATACAGTGTGTGACAAGGCTGGGCCCTTTGAAATACAGGTGCAACAGAAACAGGAAGAAAGAGTGAGAGAAAATTGTGGAGAAAGAGTACAGCAGGGTTCGCCACTACCCCCTGCCTAGTAGAGCTTTGGGTGTTTTCGTTCAATAAAAACTTACAATGTCCGGTCTGGGGAATCGAAACTGGGATCCTATGTCCGCGAGTCCGCTTCCCTAACCACAGCGCCATTGCGCTTCCACTGAAATATAATAACAAAAAAGGTTAAAGGAGTTTGTTCATTTGAGGTGATGAATATTCCAAGGAATATAACATCATTCAAGTTTTGATTTTTGTTTTGATATTGGATGATTCTTTCAATTTCCTTTTTCTGATTTTTTCTTTTTTTCCTTTCAGCTTATTCCAAGTGTCTTCCTAAAGAACATCTCTATGACAACAGAAGAGAGATTGACCAATACACGTACAATGAGGATTCCAGAGAAATTGCAACTCCTTGAAATCGGAGATACAGTTCATCACAAAGTAATACATATATATATATATATATATATATATATATATATATAGGGTGTTCAAAAAGTCTCTCCGCAGTGAATTTTTTCCTCCAAGATGTATTTCAAAACATGTGTAAAAGAGTCAACTTATGTATTGAAAATGAAGGACGACATTTTCAGCACCTCTTATAAGTTTTTGTAAAGTCTAATATATTCTTTTGTAGTCTTATACCATCTTATAAATATTTATTTTGCAATAAAATACTTACTGCAGAGAGACCTTTTGAACACCCTGTATCTACACACACACATATATATGAGGTCTGATTAATAAGTTTCCGGACTGTTGTCATAATAATAAAGCTAAAGCATGCAGAGTGAAGCCGCATGGCATACAGTGACCTTGAACTCCGCTGTGCGTGTGCACTAAGTTTTAGCATTCTGGCTGATTTCTGCTGTTTACAGCAGTGTTTGGAAGGAAGGGGTGTAGTGTGTGATTGTCACATTGACCTTGACAGAGAAAGTTGTCATGGTGATACCTGCTCAGAGGCCCATGCAGAGTTGTAGAAAGTGTATGGAGAGGAGTGTATGAGCTGCACACAAGTGTGACGAGCGTTTGAGATGTTTCCAACATGGCCAAAAAAATGATGATATTGATGAACGTTCTGGGAGACCCACAACCAGCAGAACTTAGAATATCATCACTAATGTGTGTGCAGGTATGAGGGAAACTTGTCGAATCACCATCCGTGAGTTATCAGAAGATGTGCAGATTAGTTAGGGTTCAGTCCATTATCACTGAAGATTTGGGTATGAGACGCATGTCTGCCAAGTCTGTGCCCAAACTGCTTTCAGCTGACCAAAAAGACACTTGGGTTTCAGTTGCACAAGATCTTGATTTTGTCGAGAATGAAGAAAACTTTTTGGAAATTTTGCATAGGCCTCTGAACAGGTATCACCAAGCTTTTGGCAAAATCTGATGCAGATTCTCTGCTCAACTTTCTCTGTCATGGTCAATGTGATGATCATATGCTACACACCTTCCTTCCCATTGCTGTAAATAGCAGAATTCAGCTAGAATGTTAAAACTTAGTGTGTATGCACAGCAGAGTTCTAGGTCAATCTATGTTAGCAGCTTTACTATGCGTGCTTTATCTTCATTATTATGGTAACGACCCGGATACTTCTTGATCAGACCATGTGTGTGTATATATATATATATATATATATATATATATATATATATATAAACGTATGTATGAACTTTTACGGTACGCATGTGTGTGTGTATGAGTTTGTATAAATATGCGTATATATTTGGCGAAAAATGCGAGTGAAGATGTGTACGTTTTCATAGTGACGTATAAGTATGCACGTGGGTCCGCAAGCAGAATTATAATACAGTAATTTCCCTTTATATAACAGTATTTTTTCATAGTGTTTTTCAGATAACCGAAGAGATGGTGTTGTGGATTTCCACTTCGGCATCTGAAACTCAGAGTTTTATCTTGACTATTGAGTAAATGTAACATATTGTTTTATAGATAAATTTCCTCTATTTACGTAATATTGAGGTCTCTTCCTTTCTTTTGTTATATATAATAATAATAATTAATAATAGTAGGGAATATAATTCCAAAACTTACAGGGAAAAATTCAATATAACAAATTTAACACACACAAAACTATTGTTGTTATTTTTGCTATTATTAAAAGGGAGGTAATCTGGTATAATAATCAGCATGCCAGACTGAATCCTTAACACAATTTCTTCTGGTTTTATATTCTGAGCTCAAATTCTGCCATGGTTAACTTTACCTTTTGGGGTTGATAAAATAAGTAGCAGTTGAGTACTGGGGTTAATGTAATCCAATAATTTCCTCCCCCCAAATTTCAGGCCTTGTGCTTACAGCAGAAAGCATTATCATTATTACTATAGAAAGTGGCATGTTGGCAGAATTGTTAGCATGCCGGGCAAAATACTTAGCACTATTCTGCCCGTTGCTATGTTCTGAGTTCAAATTCCACTGAGGTTGACTTTACTTTTCATTCTTTTGGAGTCGATAAATTAAGTACCAGTGAAACACTGGGGGTCGATGTAATTGCCTAGTCCCCCCCCCCCAATTTCAGGCCTTGTGCATATGGTAGAAAAGATTATGACAATTCATATTTTAAATGGTATTTAGTGTGTATTCTTCATTCCCATCTTTATTGTTTCTTACTTGTGAATTCTTAAAACTTTTTCAGATCTCAACTGTAAATATTAATGAACCCATTTTCCAGCCTTTCCCATCAGAAATATTTTTCCAACAATATGAACCTTTCAAGGTTTATGAAGTATCTTTGCTTCTTGAAAATAAAGACCGAGTAAGTAATGTTATCTGGTTTCCAATGCACAATCTTGTACACTTTTATTCAACTCAGGCATGGCCATGCAGCTAAGGTGGATGTTTCAGAGCCACATAGTCAAGGGTTTGGTTTCACTTTATGGACTTTGTTTCTTCATATTTTATGCGGCTGCCCCAGCTTCATCAATCTCTAGTGAGAGAAATCGATAAACAGAAATTAAAGAAGCATGTCCTATAATATATATGTATATATATATATATATATATATTCTTTAATTCTTTTATTTGTTTCAGTCATTTGACTGCGGCCATGCTGGAGCACTGCCTTTTAATCAAAGAGATCGACCCCAGGACTTATTCTTTGAAAGCCTAGTACTTATTCTATCGTCTCTTTTGACGAACTAAGTTACAGGGACGTAAGCACACCAACATTGGTTGACAGGCGATGGTGGCAGGACAAATGCACACACACACACATATAACACGCTTCTTTCAGTTTCCGTCTACCAAATCCACTCACAAGGCTTTGGTCAGCTTGAGGCTATAGTAGAAGACACTTGCCCATGATTCCATGTGGTTGGTAAGCAAGCTACTTACCACACAGCCACTCCTGGTACTGTGAAGCATGACTACATACTGATTGCAGAACACTGATGAGGTGAACTTGCAAGATTGCACAATGTTTCTACTTTTATTATGCAATTATTAAGGCATTTCCTGAAACACGTGTATGTTCTATTAATCACTGAATACCATACCTGTTTTCTACAAATTATTATACATATTTATATGTGTGTTTGTGTAGACTTCACTAGAGCTGGTGTCATAAATAAAATCACCCAGTACATCATCATTTAACGTCCATTATCCATGCTGGCATGGGTCAGATGGGTTGACTGAAAACTGGTAAGCTAGGGAGCTGCACCAGCTTCCAATCTGATTTCGCATGGTTTCTATGGCTGGATGCCTTTTTTAATGCCAACTACTCCAAGAGTGCGGTGGGTGCCAGTTATGCAGTACTGGCATCTGTCATGACTATGATCTCACTTGGATTAGCTGGTCTTCTCAACATGGCGTATTGCCAAATGTCTTGGTCACTTGTCACTGCCTCCATCAGGCTCAATGTTCAAATGGTGCCTTTTTCATGCCACCAGCATGGGTGCCAGTTATGCAATCCTGGCATTGGCCACAACTACAATTTTACTTGGCTTCGTGGGTCTTCTCAAGTATGGCATATCACCCAATGTTCGTGGGTGCTTTTTACGTGCCAGTTACATGACACCGGCGTTGGCCATAACTGCAATTTCACTTGACTTGATGGCTTTTCTGAAACACAGCAAATCGCCAAACTTTTCGGGCGCTTGTCATTGCCTCCATGAGGCCCAACATTCAAAGTTCATGCTTCACCACCTCTTCCTGTGTCTTCTTGTATTGACCTCTTCCACAGATTTCCTCCACAGTTAGAGATTGGCACTTCTTCTCATTGCTGTCCTCATTCATATGCATCACATGACCATACCAACGCAGTTGTCTCTCATGCAACCACATCTGATACCTCTTATTCCCAGCTTTTCTCTCAAGATGCTGACACTCAGTTGAATATGCACACTGACATTGCACATCCAGCAAAGCATACTGGCCTTCATTTCTTTCAAGCCTTTGTGGTGTCCTCAGTGGTCACAACCCATGTTTCACTGCTGTGTAGTATGGCTATTCGCACACAGGTATCACATGATCTGTTTTTCACTCTGAGTGAGAGGCCCTTTGTTACCAACTGAGGTAGGAGCTCTCTGAATTTTGCCCAACCTGTTCTTATTCTATCAGCTACGCTCTTGCAGCATCCACCCTTGCTACTGACTTAGTCACCTAGGTAACGGAAGCTATCAATTACTTCTAGTTTTCCCCCCAGGCGTTTGATGGAGTCTATTTTCTGTACATTTTTAGTGTTGTCAAATCCATGCCAGCATGGAAGGCAGATGTTAAACGATGATGATGATGATGTCCCTGTGCACCTTCCACATGCAAAAACTATTTTCCCTGTCAGAACTTCCTCCTGCTATCAGAAACCTTGCCAAAGCAGACATTGGAGCTTGACACTGTAGCTCTGGATCCTGTCCAACTATCCATGGCAGCATGAAAGATGGATATTGACTGTAGGCATGTGTCTTTGTGTGAGTGTTTGTATTCCCCCCTCATCTTCTTGTGTGTTTGCTGTTTGTAAACAATAGCTTCACTGTAAATACAGACAATACAATAAAGTGAGCTGAATTAAAACCATCTTGCCTCTTTCTAACCTCCAGTTTCCAATATAGCACTTTCACTACTTGATCGCTAATTGAATGCTGTAGACTTTTGGGCTAGTCTAGGGCATTCATTCGTGATATGGGCTATGGTTTCAGCCACTCTATTGCAGATGCAGCACAGCAGAGACACTTGCTCATTCTTAAGGTTGACCTCCGGTTCGAGGCCAAAGCTTGGTCTTGCAATGCCAGTATAGTGACCTCGACCCCTTTTTTTTTTATTGTTCCTTTCATCAGCCAATCCCACCTACTTTTTCCAGCAACTTCTGTTGTGGTTGCATGGAATTGATTGTGTAGTCCCTTCTTGCGTAATTCTGCTTCATGTCTTTTTTGCACTTCTTCCTTTTGTTTTCTCTTTCTTCTCTGCTTATTATTATTATTATTGTTGTCATCATCATCATCATCATCATTATTAATATCATGTTGAATGTGTGGTGTGGAATCATGTGCAATCGAATAATTGGTCCGTTTTTCTTTAACGAGGCAACAATTACTGCAGATGTTTACCTCAACCTTCTGATCGAATATGTGGCACCACAACTGATTGATTTTCCAGCAAGATGGTGCACCACCACATTGGGGATGGCATGTTCGTCAGTTCCTCAATCAAACATTTCCAGACCAATGGATTGGAAGGGATGGGCCAATTCCATGGCCACAGCGTTCACCAGATATCACTCCCTTGGACTTCTTTTTATGGGGTTATGTAAAAGATATTGTGTATCAAACAAAGATAGTGGACATTGCTGGCTTGAAGCAAAGGATTCGTAATGCCATTGCCACCGTTGATGAGGCTGTCCTACAGCGAACATGGCAAGAAATCGAGTACCATCTTGATGTGCTTCACACAACTAATGGTGCCCATATTGAGGTCTATTAAATAACAGTTAAAAACTCTTTAATAAACAATTATTACAATAAAACAAATCTGGTTAAGATATCGTGTCAACTACCTTTGTAATAAAATTTTAAAATTGTAAAGAGACTTTATGGACACCCTGTATTTTTGTTCTTTTTATTATTAATTTTGAATTTCTATATTGTGTGATTAAAATATTTTAAATGAAGTACAATTATACCATTTATTATTTTTTTGATCAGATCCCACGTACTGTAAAAGTGAATCAAGAAGCCTCTCCTTACTTCAAATTGATCCCTCCTCCTGATGCACACCACAAAGTGGCCCCAGGGCTGGCACTTGTATTCAAGGTTCAGTTCACCCCAGAAGAAAATAAGGTAGTATTTCTTTTACATTCATATATGTTGTTGACATCATAAGAATTTAATAACTTTCAAAAGTGAGTGTGTGTGTGTTTGCATATGTGTGTGTGTGCGTGCGTGTGTGCATGTGCATTATATATATTCTTTTATTTGCTTCAGTCATTTGACGGTGGCTTTGCTGGAGCACCGCCTTTAGTTGAGCAAATCGACCCCAGGACTTATTCTTTGTAATTCTAGTACTTATTCTATCAGTTTCTTTTGCTGATCTGCTAAGTTACGGATACGTAAAACACACCAGCATCAGTTGTCAAGCGATGTTGGGGAGACAAACACACACACACACACAAACATATATATATACAACGGTCTTCTTTCAGTTTCTGTCTATCATATCCACTCACAAAGCTTTTGTTGGCCTGAGGCTATAGTAGAAAGCACTTGCCCAAGGTGCCACGCTGTGGTACCGTACCCAGAACCATGTGTTTGGTAAGCAAGCTACTTACCACACAGCCAGTCCTGTGCCTTTGGCGATTTTCTTTCTCCGTCTTCCCTTCTTTGGACTTTTTCTATATTTCTGATGAAGAGCTACACTTGAAACATGAAATCGTCTTTCTTTTCTTTCTTTTCCTGAGCGTCCAATAACACTGTACTTATTCCATGTCCTCGCGTTGTTGTTTTTTCTTGCTTGTTCATGTTTGGATTACATATATATATATATATGTATATATATATATATATATATATATATATATATATATAATTAGGGTTAAGTAACAAGTTGCTTAACCACATACTGAAAATTTAGAAATAGCAGGCAAAGACCGCTTATTCCTATTTACTACAGATATAGCTCCACATATAACATTACTTGTTGTTTGACCTTATATATATATATATATATATATATATATATATATATATATTTATATATATATATATAAAACTTTTTGTTAAAGTTCCTACCGATAATGGTTCTCTTTCTATACAGAAAATACTTAGTAATAATTATCAATTTTAAAATTAATAATTATTTACCCTTATATTAGTAAATATATATATATATATATATATATATATAGGCCTGCCTTTGAGAAACAGACATGACAACTCTGGTTACTCAGAAGAGACTCTTTTGTGACCTTTTCAGGGAGTGGGTTCACATCATTCACATATTTAACAACTCACACCAGCTTGGCGTTTGCAACCGTGTTCTCGAGTTCTTTAACACCAATTGAAACCAAATCCCTCCTGTTAGTATCAGTTTAGATCTTTCTCGGTGTTTCTTTAAGATCGTCTTTGAAATGCTTGCATTGCTTGCACTGAGGATGTTTTCCTTGCTCCAGCTCACCATGCAGCACCTGCTTTGGCCTACAGGTTTCCTTTAAATGGACAAGATGACCAGACCCTCTAAACTAGTGTTTCATAATCATGGATCTCATAGTGGTCATTTTTGCCATCTGCAATACTACTCTCTTATCAACCTGTGGTAGATTGTCCAGGTCTCTTTTGGGAGAGAGGGAGAGAGAGAGTGCGTGTGTATACATGGCACATAAAAAGCACCATTCGAGCGTGGTCAATGCCAATGCTGCTTGACTGGCCTCTGCCAGTGACACGTACGTAAAAATCACCCACTACAGTCTTGGAGTAGTTGACATTAAGAAGGGCATCCAGCCGTTAGAAATCTTGCCAGATCAGATTGGAGCCTGGTGCAGCCTCCCAGCTTGCCAGTTCTCAGTCAAATCATCCAACCCATGTCAGCATGGAAAGCGGACATTAAACGATGATGATACATACTTAAATACATCATCGTCATCATTTAATACAGTGTGTACTGAGTGCTCTTTGTGTGGCACTAGGATGGGTACTTTTTATGTGGCCCCAGTACATACATATATTTAATGGTTTGTGATGATTAAATGAGTGTGTGATGAACCTAGAGCTTCATCTTGTAAACGAGCAAGGCTTTTGCAGTTAAGGAAATTATTTTAACGTCCGTTGTCCATGCTGGTTTGACTAGGACTGGCAAGCTGGAAGGCTCTGCCAGGCTCCAGTCTGGTTTGGTATGGTTTCTACGGCTGTATGCCCTTCCTAATGCCAACCACTGCAACAGTGTAACAGGTGCTTTTATGTTCCACTGGCACAGGTGCCATTTGCATGACACTGGTATCTGCCACAACTGCGATTTTGCTCGGCTTGATGGGTCTTCTTCTCAAGCATGACATAATGACAAAGGCCTTGGTCATTGCCTCCGTGTGACCCAACACACGAAAGGAACTCAGTCTGGTGATATTTATTCTGTGGACGAAGAGTTTACTCTTACACAGGTAGTGATAATGATTCAGACAATGAAACTGGTGAAAATGATGAGGAAAATAGTGATTCAGGTGAACAAGATCTATTTTTGTTATTCTTCTGATTTTTTTTGTTTTAGTGATTCTGTCCATTAGTTTGCCTGCAATTGTTACTCTTGAGCTGTATATGCAAATATTTATTTTTTTACTCAGGAGCCCAGATAAAGATAGACACAGAGGCCCAAGTCTGAAAATGTAAATTCCTTACATGCTTAGGGGGCTGAGTTTCATCTGGCTACCCCTCTGCTGCCATATCTTATATCTTTATTGCCCACAAGGGGCTAAACATAGAGGGGACAAACAAGGACAGACAAAGGCGTTAAGCCGATTACATCCACCCCAGTGCGTAACTAGTACTTAATTTATCGACCCCGAAAGGATGAAAGGCAAAGTCGACCTTGGCGGAATTTGAACTCAACACGTAACAGCAGACGAAATACTGCTAAGCATTTCGCCCAGCATACTAATGTTTCTGCCAGCTTACCGCCTTCAATATCTGCTGCCATATCTTGTGCTGTTGTTTGCATTACAACCTGCACCCTCCTAGGTAGTCAAGGTGCCCCAGCACCAAGGTGTCTTGGATGTCAGAACCATGTCAGTCTAAGATGCCAGTTGCATGGAGTGTAATTTGTACTTCTGAGACTCACTTGTATTCCTCTGATCAGATCTAGTTAGAACTTTTTTCAGATCCTTCTGCCATTGCATTCAGAGCCCTGGTTCTTTTTTTCCTCAGAAATTGAGAGCCATTTCATTTGATCATCAGCAGATTTTCCCACCACACTCTTTGCTTCCATCTCTATGGTGAGGACTTTTGATTCCTGATTTTCCTAGTTTGATGGCTCAACTGTCAGGTTTCTCAGAGCTTGTTACCCATAAGCACAGGTATAGCGGTGTGGTAAGAAGTTTGCTTCCCAATCACATCGTTCTGGGTTCACTCCCACTGCTTGTCACCTTGGGAAAGTGTCTTCTGCTATAGCCCCAGGTCAACCAAAGCCTTGTGAGTGGATTTGGCAGACAGAAACTGAAAGAAGCTTGTGTGTGTGTGTGTGTGGGAGCATGTGTGTGTCTTTGTGCCTGTGTTTGTCCTCCATCACTGCTTGACAACTGTTGGTGTGTTTATGTCCCTGTAACTTGGCAGTTTGGCAAAAGAGTTCAATAGAATAAGTACCGGGCTTAAAAGTACTGGGATCGATTCATTTGACAAAAAATTCTTCAAGATGATGCTCCAGCATGGCTGCTATGTAATGACTGAATTATGTATTGGACGTTAAACGATGCCGCCGCTGCCGGCGTAAGAGGTGAAAGAAAAGCGATAGTCTTATAAGATATTCCCTTATTTCAAGAGAAATTCCTGTTTTTGTTATATAATTGCAGGATTATGAACATGAGATTGTATGTACAACAGAAAGAGAGAGATACGTTGTACCAATAAAAGCCATTGGAGCCCGTGCCATTGTGGACATCCCAGATGAGATCCACTTTCCAACCTGTCCAGTATTAATGGCATCGACCAAAACTATTCTTCTTAGAAATATTGGTAACAGAGATGCCAAGTTTTCTTTCTTTACACTTCTGTAAGTTTCACCTAAAATGAGATTGACTAGAAATAAGGGGAGAGAGAGAGTAATGGGAAATAGACAGTAACGGTAGGGGGTAATGGGAGAAAGACAATAATGACTATGGATAGTCATTGGTAAAGGAGAGAGAGGGAGTGGTGGATAGTTGTGATGTAAAAGGCACCATTCGAGTGTGATTGTTACCAGCGTCGCCTTACTGGCACTTGTGCCCCATGCTAGTAGGGTGCCAAGAGCACCATCTGAGCATGATTGTTGCCAGAGTGGCTAACTGGCTTCCGTGTCAGTGGCACGTAAAAGGCATTTGAGTGTGATCGTTACCAGTGTCGCCTGACTGGCCCCGTGCCGGTGGTATGTAAAAAGCACCCTCTACACTCTCGGAGTGGTTGGTGATGATAGTGATGGTGATGATGGTAGTGGTGGTGATGGTGGTAGTGGTGATGATGGTGATGGTTGTGGTGGTGGTGAATGTAGCAAAAGATATATTTGAATTGTTATTCTTTATTGTTGATGAGAGGATTGATTTAATTGACTTTTTTTATCTTCCCTGTTATACAGACCTTTCAGTGTTTCACCTGTTCATGGAACTGTTGCTGTAAATGCCAATAGCCAGGTAGATATAGAGTTTTACCCGACAGAAGTGGGCAACCATCACGGCCAACTCTACCTGAGATATGACACAGGTGAGTGAACTTCATTAATGTTACATGTGTGGCTCTTTCCCCTCATTCCTCTCCCCCCTTTCCTATCTTCTCTGCCCATTCTCTCCTCTTCCCCCTGTACCTGGTGAATAAGAGAGACAGTGATGATCTTGTAATCCCAATGTGCAACTGCATGTGTAGGCTGTGTCATGTTTCTGTGGAAGACATTACGCATATGATTAGCAGCTGTCTTAAAATGACATCATGGTACTACCTCCCTATGTGACATGATGTTGTTGCTAAAACAATCTACAATGCCACCTGCAAAAAAGACTGTCCTGAAATAAACTTAGAAAATCCCTCTGTTATGGAATCCATTTATAAACACCAACTCAAGGAATATTGGTGGAATATTCCCATCAAAACTTGTGTCAAATGTAAACATAACAGGCTGGATATTGTTGTTTGGGACAGAGAGGCAAAGGTATATACCATCATAGAGGTCAGCTGCCCTGAAGATATAAATATCTCTTTGAAAATCAGAGAAAAAGAGGATATCTATGGACAACTGCTTCGAAACCTCCAGCTTCTCTATCCAGACTATGGATTCATATTCATACAAATAATAATTGGAGCACTAGGTTTTGTTAGTAAATGCTTAAAGGAGGATCTGGACAAACTGGGATTTTCAGAAAGAGAAATTAATCGGCTCATTCATACATTACAAGTGCAATCTGTGAGTGGAACAGTAAAAATATGCTAGACTTTTCTCAAGTTCCAAATGTGAATGTGTCTTTGTTGAAAACCGACTCCCTCCTCAGTGGAAGATTTATAATAATTAAAAGACAGACATACATACATACAGACAGACATATACATACATACTTACATGCATACATACATATATATGTCATCATGGTATTATCTACCGATGAGTAATGATGTAGCTAGGACACTCTAAATGAAATTCATCAGAAGGATAATCCTGAGGTCAAAGAAATAAGGACCCATGATATGGTAGAAGCCAAAGCCACTGATAATAAAAATGAGTACTGGTGTTATGTCCTAGTGAAGACCTCAATAAAATGTAAGCACAACAGACTTGATATAATGATTTGGGATCGAGAAGAGAAACTGTGGACAGTTGTGGAAATCAGCTGCCCAGCAAATGTTAACATAAAGCTGAAGATCAGTGAAAAAGAGAATACCTATACTGAACTATTGAGAAATCTGCAGTTACTCTATCCAAACTACAAGTGCAGGTATATACCTGTAATTATTGGAGCCCTGGGATATGTAACACACTGCCTAAGTACCAATCTTGAGAAATTAGGCTTCTCAAAACCAGAAAGGAGAAAACTAATTCGAAGACTAAAGATCCAATGCATCAGTGGAACTGAAAAAATCTGTAAAAGTTTCCAGAAGTTTTTCATTTAAATATATATGAGTATGTCTAGATATGTAATAATATGTATGAGAATACATACATAGAGCAAAACATACAAATCTGCATGCATGCACATACATACATACTCTGTTGTTGTTGAAATTCCAATAAAGGAGCCTTGGATCTAGGTTAGAAACCAGTTCTTTATTGGCAACTAATCTTGAAATAAAGTGAATAATGACACACACACACACACACATCTAGGCTGCTCACCCAGTTTCCTCCTCAAGCCTTCACCACCACCCACTACTTCTCCACACTGACTCCTCCATCACCTACCTAACTGTAATATTCTGCTGCTGTAATTAAATTAGATGAGAACTGCTAATTTCATCATTTTTTTTCTCTGATACCAGTTATCTTTCTCACTACCTTGAACCACATCACTTGACATCCAGTCTTCATTCTTGATATTGTCCCTCTCCTCTGACATTTTACATTGATCACACTACTGTGCTCCCAAGTTGTCTTTCCTACACCACCATACATTTCTCACTTCCCCATACACTGTTTGCCTCTCCCCTCACACTCTTTCAACCCATATGTCATCTCCCTTGTCCACAGTATAATTATTACTATTCTACTGCTTTTCATCCCCTTCTGTGCTGTCAGTCATCACTTACTCTCCCCCATCTTCCCTTCATCTCATATGTATCATTGCTCACTCCCTCCATCCTTGTCACCATTCACTACATCCACTCTACTACTCTAATCTCTACAGACACCACCTGCCCTTCTCTACCTTTCCCTTCAGCTTATATTCATTGACCCCACCACCTCCCTCAGCTTGTGGTGGTGGAGATGATTTTCTTTTCCTAAAAAGGATGTTTCTCTGTTTATAGGTGAAGTTTTGTTCATAGAACTGCATGCTGTTGCCCAAGACATAAACATACGCTTGGACAGAAACTCGGTTCGTATTGAAAATACTTTTATCTCTCTGACCAATCAGAGAAGTGTATTTATTCACAATCGGACAAATGTTGTTGCCAAATACAAATGGACTAATTTTCCTACGTGGATTGATGAGATAGAGCAAAAAGAAAGGTATGGTCTTTTTTATTTACCCTTTTCATACCAACTACCCTGAGACTGCCCCTAGTTCCATGATAGAATCATCTCATTTTAAAATGATCTATATTCATACCTGTAGTGTGATTGTTACCAGCGTCGCCTTACTGGCACTTGTGCCCCGTGCTAGTAGGGTGCCAAGAGCACCATCCGGGCGTGATCGTTGCCAGAGCAGCCAACTGGCTTCTGTGCCGGTGGCATGTAAAAGGGCACCATTTGAGCGTGATCATTACCAACGTTGCCTTACTGGCACTTGTGCCGGTGGCATGCGTAAAACGATTCGAGTGAGGTCATTGCCAGTACCACCTAACTGGCTCCCATGCTGGTGGCACATAAAAAGCACCTACTACACTCTCAGAGTGGTTGGCGTTAGGAAGGGCATCCAGCTGTAGAAACTCTGCCAGATCAAGATTGGAGCCTGGTGCAGCCATCTGGTTCACAAATCCTCAAGTCAAAATCGTCCAACCCATGATAGCATGGAAAGCGGACGTTAAACGATGATGATGATGCTGTTGTGAGTAAAGGAATCCCTATTTTGTTTTTGCGGATTAGCAGGGTTGTGCTTTGGCAACTGCAGCCAATTGGAGATGATCACACAGCTATAAAAAAAGGAATTCTGCTCCAGTCAGCCATTAGTTACCAGGAAGGCGCTAGGCCTTCAACACCACTTTTCCATAACATACACCTTCAGATATCTTTACCAACTGTGGGATTACTTTAAGTTCACTATGCCATCCATCCATCACCCACTTCATGCTACTTACTCACTGTGGAATTATGATATCTTGACTTATCAACTCCTGAACAGTCAGTGTCATGCAGTGTTCATTCTAGAACATGTTAACTCCTCAGGTTCTTCCAACAGCTAGTGGAAGATTTCAGGATTAGAAATTGGAGAAGGTATAGAACTGCTGTGGAGGTGCAATGGTCCAGTGGTTAGGGCAGTGGACTCGCAGTCGGAGGATCACGGTTTTGATTCCCAGACCGGACGTTGTGTGTTTATTGAGCGAAAACGCCTAAAGCTCCACGAGGCTCCGGCAGGGGGTGGTGGTGACCCCTGTTGTACTCTTTCGCTCCAACTTTCTCTTACTCTTTCTTCCTGTTTCTTGTCCCTGACTTCCTACGCAACCGCTGAGCCTGGATGTGCATTCATCCATCCGTCGATGCCCTCGGTGTCGGGGGTTGACCTGCTTTCTCTTCTGCAGGTCTTACGAATAGCAAAGGACCACATTTTGGACTTCTCCCACCACAGACAATCCTGAGGTGCGATCTTGCGAGGCCTGGGATGAAGACCGCTTCGCTCAACAAGAAAACAAACAGCTAGTGCAGTACCACCGCCTGCCGTTATATATCGGTTTAAAAACGTAAATTATGGCTTCCCTGAGTAACTGCATGCATATTCTGGCCACATATGATGATTCTTATCCGCACATGTGTGCATATAATAAATAACAATGTTTTGCCTTCTGATATTACTTTCTACAAACGAACATGTTATTTTACTAAAATACTTTACTTTACTATACTTTTACTTTTTTCAGTCATTTGACTGCGGCCATGCTGGAGCACTGCCTTTAGTCGAGCAAATCGACCCCGGGACTTATTCTTTGTAAGCCCAGTACTTATTCTATCGGTCTCTTTTGCCGAAACGCTAAGTGACGGGGACATAAATACACCAGCATCGGTTGTCAAGCAATGCTAGGGGGACAAACACAGGCACACAAACATATACACACACATACATACATATATATATATACATACTAGCAGTATCGCCAGGCGTTTCTCGGGTTTGTAAAGGAAATAACTATATAAGCATTTTTAGAGATGTAAAGTATAATAGCCATCTCATTATGGCTAACCACAAAGGGGGGGGTGTTACTGTAGCTTTTTACGTTCTGAGATTTAATAATAAATTTTTAGAGAGTTACTTCCCTTATATATGCCAAAACTGCATTAAAAATGGGAAAAATTGATGGTAAATTTTTTTTTAAATCGTAGACTCATCGTAGACGCGCGCTAATACCCAGAAGGGCTTGATATGAATCACGACTATAAGATACCCGGTTTTGGTTAAACTGCACCGCAAAATGTGGTAGTAGTTAGGAATCTAAATCGTAAGAGACAGACAGCACACAATCTCACTTTTATATATAAAGATATATACGACAGGCTTCTTTCAGTTACCGTCTACCAAATCCACTCACAAGGCATTGGTCGACTCGAGGCTATAGCAGAAGACACTTGCCCAAGATGCCATGTAGTGGGACTGAACCCGGAACCATGTGGTTGGTAAGCAAGCTACTTACCACACAGCCACTCCTGCGCCTAAATCTTCATTATTTTAAAAATTAATTAAAAAAATTTTGTCTTTCAACAGAAACATGGTAACTGAGGGATTATTAATCAAGTTAAAATCTTACAACCCTCCCTCTCCCAGCTGAGAGGTCTTTGTCTTGCAGGTCACTTGGCAACCCCCTGGTGCTGGTGCCACATAAAAATCACCAGTGCTGGTGCCACATAGAAAGCCCCCCCCCCATACACTCTGTAAAATGCAAAGCACTGGTGCTAGTGCCATGTAAAAAGTATTGGTGCTGGGTGCCACATTAAAGGCATCCTGTACCCTCTGTAAAGTGGTTGATGTTAGGAAGAGCATCAAACTATAGATTTTCTCATTAGTAAAATTAAGATTAAATCATTTAGTTTGAGGGAAGAAAGACAGAAGGTTGCTTTAGTATAACTTGCAGCACATCTCATTTACACAAGGTATGTGGTTCCGATCCTACTGGCAGGCCTTCTTGCCATCCAAGGGCATTTAATAATCCTTTAGCATTCAGATTTCTCTGTTATTTGGAATTAATCCTGCATTGTCTTGTAGCTTTGAAATTTCAATGATGTGATTGCACATTATTTATCTTATTTACATTTGACGGATATTTGTCCTCATCTTGTTTGTTGCTAACATGTTTTAGCTGATATACCCTCCAGCCTTCATCAGGTGACTTGGTATAATTTCGAACCTAGGTTCTCATTCCTAAAGTATTTTCTGATATTGTTGTTGTTGTTGCTGTTGCTGTTGTTGTTGTTGTTGTTGCTGCTGCTGCTGCTATTTTTATTCAGGTCACTGCCTGGAATTGAACTCGCAATCTTGGTGTTAGTAGCCCGTGTTCTTAACCACTATACTATATGTCCGTGGGTGTAGTGGTTAAGAGCGCGGGCTTCTAACCCCAAGATCCCGAGTTCAATTCCAGGCAGTGACCTGAATAATAATAATATAATAATAATAATATCGAAAAATACCTTGGGAATGAGAATCCAGGTTTGAAATTTCCCCAGGACATCTGATGAAGGCTGGAGGGTATATCAGCCGAAATGTTAACAACAAGCAAGATGAGGACAAATAGCCGTCAAATGTAAATAATGTACATAATTCCTTATCTCTTAAATATAGAACTGCGATGTCATTGTATATGTTTCGAATGATACTGTAGGGTAGGTGCGAGAGGCCATGTTTGGCCAGTCTGAACATAAAGTAGAATATTTTGACCAGATATGACCAGTTTAATTGCTAAAAGGTTAAACCCATGTAATATAAATTATTATATGAGGGCATTCCTAAAAGAAACCAGAATTTTGCAATAATCTTTTATTCACTTAGTTTTACATGTTTACACTTTTACTGCCTTCAAAGTCTTCTCAATTTGAAGCAATGCATCGGTTCAGACTTGTTTTCCATTGTTTGAAGGAATCCTGAAACTCTTGCAATGTGATGTCTTTTAATACCTAGCCTGGTGCAGCCTCCTGGCTTTCCAGGCCTCAGTCAAACCGTCCAACCCATGCCAGCTTGTAAAACGGATGTTAAACAATGATGATGATGGTGATGATGATGTTCTCTTTTTCTTCACCTCTTCCACATCTGCAAAACTTTTTCTTTTAAGGACATTTTTCAATGGGGGGAACAAAAAAAGTTGCAAGATCAGGTGAATAGGGAGGATGGGTAAATGGGGGTCATGCCATTTTTGATCAAAAATTGTCTCACATTCAAGGCAGTGTGCAAAGGTGCATTGTCCTGATGAAACCACCACTCTCCACTTTGCCATTGGTTGGGGCATCTTCATCTCACCACATCTCACAAATGCTTCAGAACTGCCAAGTAAAATGTCTGGTTAACAGTTTGACCAGGAGGAACAAATTCTGAATGAACAATTCCTTTCACATCAATGAAACAAATTAGGATCATCTTGACATTGGACTTCACTTGACATGCTTTTTTGGGAATGTGGTGACATTGAATGCTTCTGTTGAGTTGATTGCTGCTTTGTTTCCAGGTCCTAGCTGTAACACCTGGTTTCATCACCTCTGATGACCTTTGTAAAAAGGTTCAGATCAACTTCCAAAAGTTCTTTCAGTTCTCAACACATTCAGTCTTGACTGCTGTTGATCTTCCGTGAGTAAGTGAGGCACTAAATTTTGCTGCAACTCTTTTCATTCACAATTCCTCACTCAAAATTCGTTGGGACCATCCGCAGGGCACACCAGACATATCAACAAGTTCATCAACCGTTTGGTGATGGTCCTCCAAGATCAGTTCATGAATTTCCATGATGTTTTCATTTGTTTGGGAGGTCGACAGTCACCCTGTATGAGGTTGGTCTTGAAGCAACAAGTCACCATTCCTAAAGTGTGAAAATCACTCGTAAACTTGTTTTGATCATGGCGTCATCCTTATAGGTTGTTTGAAGCATGACAACTGTTTCAGCTGCTGTTTTTCCCAGCCGAAAACAGTATTTCACGGAAGCATGCTGTTCCTTCATTTCAGTCATAGCAAAAATCAGGAGAGAAGCACTGTAAAACAAAGATGCACCACATGGCAGAACGATTCCACTTGGCACCACTGGTTGGCAGACTGATGCCTGAGGGCTGCATCAAGTGGCTTCTAGGGGCAGAAGCCTGAACCACAATGGGCTTGCCCTACAGAGAATGTTTCCACTTATATTTGGGTACCCCCTCGTATGTAACTAAATTCACTTCAAGATACATCATCAATAAACACTTAATAATTTCTCAGTGCTTCTGTTTTTGCAATCTGGATGAATGTAGACTCATTATGTTTCTATTTTGTTTTTGAATATATATATATATCAGTTTTTCCTTTTTCCTTTCTTTTGTATATTTCAAGATTTGTCTCTGATATTGAAGAAACAAGGCAAACTGAGATAGAAAACTTTATACAAGATTATACTGGAGATCCTTCATTAAATGACAAGATCTCTGTAATGAACCGTTCCTATCTGAACAGGAGAAAGGTAAGTCTCTTCAATATAATGAAAAACCGTATTGTAACCATTTCCGTCTACTAATTAGAAAATAAAATCAAAGTGAAATTCAGTGACGGGCACGAGCACCATTCGAGTGTGATCGTTGACAGAGCGGCTAACCGGCTTCCATGCCAGTGGCACATAAAAGGCACCATTTGAGTGTGATCATTACCAGCTTTGCCTTACTGGCACTTGTGTCCTGTGCTAGTAGGGTGCTAAGAGCACCATCCAAGCGTGATCGTTGCCAGAGTGACTAACTGGCTTCCGTGCCAGTGGCATGTAAGAGGCACCATTCGAGCGTGATTGTTACCAGCGTTGCCTGACTGGCACCTGTACTGTTGGCATGTGTAAAAAGATTCGAGCAAGGTCATTGCCAGTACCGCCTGACTGGCCCTCATGCCGGTGGCACATATAAAGTACCTACTACACTCTTGGAGTGGTTGGCATTAGGAAGGGCATCCAGCTGTAGAAACTTTGCCAGATCAAGACTGGAGCCTGGTGCAGCCATCTGGTTCACCAGTCCTCAGTCAAACCGTCCAACCCATGCTAGCATGGAAAGTGTATGTTAAACAATGATGATGATGATATATCTATTGTATATTCTGTACGCTCTGTAAAGTGATTGGTGTTAGGAAGGGCATCCAGCTGTAAAAACCTGTAAAAACAGACAATTGAAGCCTGGTGCAGCTCTCCAGCTTGTCAGCTCCTGTCAATCCGTCCAATCCATGATTGTATTAGAAATGAAGTGTTTTTTTTTTCAATTTTCTAGCAAGTTACTCATTGATGTTACGGAGATGTACTTGCATAACGAGTGACTTGATCTGAGATCGTGTGCTGGAACGAAAACAATTGCTGCGTGGAAGGTGTTTATAAGCCATTTAAGAAGTACACAAAAACCGTTAGATTCATTTCAACATTTAAATTTAATTTGTCAAAATATTTTCGGCAATTTGAGACTGCGACCTGTTCACTGACAAAACTTCATGCTGCATCTCATTGATGGTTTTACTGGAAATAATTGTTATCTTGAAATTGTTTGTATCACAAATATGACTCTTGTTATTACTTTACAGTTGATTGAAGATGGCAGTGGTCTGTTTTACGATGAAGTCTTCAAGATTGAACCAATTGAAGGAGAGATTTGGCCTAACCAAACGATGCAAATAAATATCATGTTCAAACCATTGGAAGCAAAGTCTTATATTAAAACTGCATATTGTGAAATCACTGGTCGGGAGAACCGTCTTCCATTGCAGTTGCGTGGTGAAGGGAAAGGACCCAAAGTTCAGCTGTCTGTGAATATCATGAATGTTGGACCGATTTTCATTGGTTCCTGTCATTACTATGAAGTGATTTTAGCCAATCACGGACAGATTCTTGCCAGTTATGTTATCCAAAAGAGTTTCTCTGCCTTTGCTTCCTATTTCACTTTCAACCCGAATAATGGCGTAGTACAACCGGGAGGTCACCAAGCAATACGAGTGAAGTTTCAAGGAAGTAGTTTAGGAGATTTTGACGAAGTCTTCAAATTTCAGGTGGAGGGTCTACCTCAACCTGTGGAACTCAAATTCAGGTGAGTTTGAAAATAAAAAAAAGTAGAAATGGGTTTTTGATTTTCATCATCTTCATTGTTTTAAAATTTATTTTTTCATGCTTGTATGGGTTAGATGGAGTTTGTTGAGGCAGACTTTTTTTGAAGCTGTGTTGTGTGTGTGTGTGTGTGTGTTAAATGTAGGCTTGGAGAACTGAAAATTCCCAAATGTGGAAGAACATTTGACTAGAAATTTCACCATTCTCTATTTTGTCTAAGAACTACATATTGCAATATTTTTGTGTTGAAGGAATCACTGCTCTTCAGAAATCACATCATTAAAAGCACATCATCATCATCATCATCATCGTTTAACGTCCGTTTTCCGCGCTAGCACGGGTTGGACGGTTTCGACCGGGGTCTGGGGAGCCAGTGGCTGCCCCAGGCTCCAGTCTGGTCTGGCAGTGTTTCTACAGCTGGATGCCCTTCCTAACGCCAACCACTCCGCGAGTGTAGTGGGTGCTTTTTACGTGCCACCTGCACAGGTGCCAGAGGGGTCTGGCATCAGCCACGGTCAGTTGGTGCTTTTTATGTGCCACCTGCACAGAAGCCAGTCGGGGCGGTGCTGGCATCGGCCACGTTCGGATGGTGCTTTTTGTGGGGGGGGGGTGCAGAAATATAGGGGAGCACCAGTGGGGAGGGGTGTTCGGAGAAACGATGACAGGTTCTAGACAAGTAGAACGTAGGATATCACGAGAGGGGTAATGCATGGTGAAATAGCATATTGAAGAGGGGGGTTCGAAGAGTAGACACCTATAATGGTGGTATGAGAAGCGACATCCGGTATATATATATATATATATATATATATAATTTTTTTTTTGAGAATGAGATAAAAAATCAAGTGTGTGAAGATTTTAGAACATTTATAAATAGGTCTTACAGCTGTTTCCAGGATATTTATTATATCATGGAAACAACTGTAAGACCTATTTATAAATGTTCTATATTCTTCACACCCTTGATTTTTTATCTCATTCTGAAAAAAATAATTTTTATATAAAAAAGCTGATATATGACCTACGTTGGACTCACCGAACCTGGAGCTTAACTATGGTCTATCCATAGCACTTACTCAGCATTACCTGACACATTTGGGTCTTACTGACACCATTACCTCTCTCTCTCTCTCTCTCATATATATATATATAAGAACACAAATGGGGCTTCAAATTTCTGACTGCTGTTTTGGTAGAATTTTGTTGATGTATTCACAGATTACATCATAGCATATTGTCTATAATGAATCCAACCAACATTCAGTATGTTGGTTAGATTCATTATCATCAAAGTATTATCTCACCTGTTCATACCTGTTGAAAATTTTACCTGAAAATGATGCTTTATATGCTATGATGTAATCTATGAATACATCAACAAAATTCTACCAAAATGGCTGTCAGAAATTTTAAGCCCAATTTACGTTCTTTTTTTTTTATACCTATGCCACACTTAGAACCAGCCCTGAGTCAGATCTTTGGTTTAAATTAGATTTGGTACTTACATGTCTACAATATCTTACTAACACAAAATACCTTCATGGTTGGTTTACATCACTATGAACCCTTTCCTATTGCACCTAGCCTTTCTGGTGTCCAATGTGTTGATGTGCCTAGATTCTATTCAATCCTATATATATATATGTAAAAGTGTCCAGAAGTTTTCAAGCCGATCGCACGTGTCTCGAGGTGTGCTGGAGAATTTCTATTTTGGATATATTTGGGATACTTAAGTGTGCTCATGACTTAGTGTTTGCTTTTTTCCATGGGTAAGTATTTCATTTATTTCTTACTGTATTTATCGCTGACGAGGAGAAAATTCTTATGAATTAACTCTGAAATTGGTACCAATACGATAATAACAGAATTTTTTCGAAATTTCTGTCAGCTTACTTTGAGACGCATACTTATAGCGATAAATTATATAGTTATTGACGAATTGTCTATTTTCGGAATATTTGGCATTAGAATTTATTTCTTTTGCCCTTGTTTATAAGTTGTTTATATATATATATATTGACGTAAGAGAAGCGAACGAAGTTGACTCCCAACATAAAATCTCAGACATAACCTTCACTGCCACTGACATCGTAGCAGCAATAAATGTGGTCAAATACTACTCTGCTGTAGGCCCTGATAGATTCCCCGCTAGTCTCCTGAAGGAATGTAGACACCAACTTGCAGCCCCTCTGACCAACCTCTGGAGAAATTCGCTAGGCGCAGGTTATATACCGAAACAGTTTCTATCCCAGTCGGTCATCCCGGTTTTCAAACAGGGGAAACAGATCCCTCGCAGTTAACTATCGCCCAATCTCACTCACCTCCCACATCATTAAAGTGTTTGAAAGAGTGTTAAGATCAAGGATAGCTGACTTCCTGGAGACCCACAAACTCCTAAATGCAAATCAGCATGGCTTTCACTGTGGCAGGGACTGTCTAACACAGCTCTTACACCACATTGAAGATGTACTCAAAGCCCTGGGAACAGGTTCGAACTCTGACATCATATATCTTTACTTCAGTAAAGCGTTCGACAGGGTTGACCATAATATCCTACTCTCAAAATTGGCAAATGTTGGAATCCGTGGAAAAGTTCTACACTGGATTAAGTATTTCCTGGCGAATAGAACACAACATGTTGTAGTTGATGGAGTCCACTCAAGCCCAGCAAAAGTCACCAGCAGTGTTCCCCAGGGGACTGTCTTGGGTCCGCTACTCTTCATAATTTACATAAACGACCTTTCCAGTGTCGTACATTACTGCAAAGTGAAAATATTTGCTGATGACACTAAGCTCCAGCAAATCGTCAATGAAGAAGCAGACCGAACTCAACTCCAGTCTGATCTATATGCTGTGAGTCAATGGGCAGACAGAAACAAAATGTAACTGAATGAGGGAAAATTTGAGCTGATGCATTTTGGAAGAAATTCCTCACTAAAACAGCCATACTCTCTTCCTTCAGGGGAACCGCTCACAGCCTCTAACAATTTCAGAGACCTGGGTGTAATTGTTGATGACGATCTCAGTTGGAGTGCACACATCAACAAGAAGGTCGATATAGCTCGTAGGATGAGTTCCTGGATCTTAAGAAATTTCCGGTCCAGAGAACAAGGTGTCATCATACCACTTTTCTCCTCCTTTGTACGGCCACACCTCGAATATTGCTGCCCACTGTGGTCTCCCCATACAAGACAAAACATCTCCAGTATTGAGTCACCCCAGAGGGCACTCACTAAACGAATTGAAGGCATGGCTGCTCTCGATTATTGGGATCGCCTTAAAGCCTTGAAACTTTACTCTCTCCAGCGTCGCCGTGAGCGGTACATCATTTGTACGATATGGAGAATATACTGCCAAATTTGCCCAAACGACCTTAACATTAGCTTCAAGGTTCATCCAAGACTGGGACCACGGGCCATATGTCCCCTGTCCAATTCAAGATCACAACATACATGTACACTGCAACATAATTTCTTTTCCTCAACAGGCCCTGCCCTATTTAACATTGTCCTGAGGGAGATCAAAGAGGAAAAGGATCCCATCAACTTTAAACGGAGTCTGGATAGATTCCTTCAAAGAATACCAGATAAGCCACCCATAATTGGATACAACTCACCCAACAAGAACTCACTACTTGAATGGACCATAAACAAAACTTGACTTAAACAGGATTCGAATAATCCTATCAGGTGGTGCTATTAAGTTAGACATGGCCTGGACCAATCTTTGGTCGAAACATATCTAAATTTATCTAAGTTTATATACATATATATTCACATCATCGTCTGGTTTTTTTTCTTGTAATATAATTACCGAAATTTTTTATTGTTTTATTAAATATTAAAGTTTGTCATTTGTTTAATAATTAAGGAAAGTCATTAATGCTTGTAAAGATAATATTTTTTATTTCCATATTAAAATGTTTGCTCTTCTTTTTGTAGAGGATCTGTAATTGGTCCAACTTTCCATTTTGATGTGGCACAACTGGAGTTTGGCAATGTATCCTATGGTAAGTCTGTTTTTGGCTGTAATTTTTTGTATTTTTTTATCTTTTACTTATTTCACTCATTGGGCATAGGCCATACTGGGGTATTGTCTTTGAAGGGTTTATTTGAACAAATTAACCTTGTTTTTTTAAGTCTGGCATTCATTGGATTGGTTTCTTTTGCCAACCTACCAAGTTATAGGGACCTTCTTTCCTGCTACGAGGTGGTATCAAAAAGTTCCCAGACTAGTTATGTTTAATAAAAAATAACTTATTTACCAAAATTTTAACATCATCATCATTATCTCCTTTGAAATAGTCACCTTGTGCAGCAATACACTGGTCCCAGTGTTCCTGCCACTTTTGGTATCCAGCCTGGAAGTCATTTTCCGTAAGCAAGTCGAGGACCTTCTGCAATTTGTTCTGGATTTCGACAATGGTGTTAAAATGGTGACCTTTGAGCTGCATTTTCCATCTTAGGGAAGTTATGGAAGTTCACAGGTGCTAAATCTGGTGAATAGGGTGGGTGTGAAAGCAATGCCATGTTGTTTTTGGCAAGAAACTCATGGTGACAGGGTGCATTGTTGTTGTGAAGAATCCAATTCTTTGTGCTCTACAGATCCAGTTGCTTTCACCGAATGTCCTCCCTCAATCACTTCAAAACATCACTGATTGTCCTCCGACGATCCTCAGGCACAAGCTGATGAATTTTCTCCACATTTCCGGGGTCAACATTTGTGGTAGGTCTTCCATGGACATTCTTCTGCTTTTGAAGCACCCATGCCACTTGAAACATTGCATATGCCCCATTGCCTCATCACCAAAAGCTTTCCAAAGAATACTCAATGTCTCTGTAGCAGACTTCCCAAGTTTCATGCAAAATTCCACGTTGGCTTTTTGTTCCAACTTCCTGTCCATGACTATCTCGGACTACAGCATACACATGATCACAAAAACACAAATTTCACAACTTGCAAAGTGAACATAGCAATGTCACTCTGCACACTGCCTCATGCTAGCTCTCACTGTGCACACAACTGTGTGCTGCCATCTGTTGGCATGCTACATAACTAGTCCAGGAACTTTTTGATACTACCTTGTACATGTTTCAGTCATTAGACTGTGGCCATGCTGGGGCATTGCCTTCAAGTATTTAGTTGGATGAATCGACCCCAGTACTTATATTTTTAAAGCCTGGTGCTTATTTTATCGATCCCTTTTTATCAAAGTGCTAAGTTATAGGCACATAAACACACCAACACCAGTTGTCAAGTGGCAGTGGGTGACAGACGCAGACACAAAGATGCACAAATGCACGCATGAATGCACACACAAACGCACGCACGCACACCGAGGAAAAGAAATCCTTCAAAGGGGTGTGTTAAACATCCAATTTACTGGTATGGTTTATAAAAAACATATTGGGCTTCTTTCAGTCTCTGTCTATCAAATGCACTCACAAGGCTTTGGTCAACCCAAGGTGCCGTGTAGTGAGACTGAACTCAGAACCATACGACTACAAAGTGAGCTGCTGAACCTTGTAACCATGACTTCAATTATGTGAGTTTGGCTCAGACTATACTGTAAGATTCAACAAATTACTCCACACCCACCCTTCACCTTGTTGAGGGGTGGATGTACAGATCCCATTCATTTCATACACAACATGTAATATGACTGAGCTCCACTCATCTCACTCGTGATATGTAAATATGACTGAGCTCCACTCATCTCACTTATGGCATTTAATATCACTGAGCTCCACTCATCTTACTCGTGACATGCAAATATGACTGAGCTCCACTCATCTCGCTCGTGACATGTAAATACAACTGAGCTCCACTCATCTCACTGGTGACATGTAAATATGACTGAGCTCCACTCATCCCACTCATGGCATGTAATATGACTGAGCTCCACTCATCTCACTTGTGATATGTAAATGTGACTGAGCTCCACTCATCTCACTCATGGCATGTAATATGACTGAGATCCACTCATCTCACTGGTGACATAAATATGATTGAGCTCCACTCATCTCACTCATGATATGTAATATGACTGAGCTCCACTCATCTCACTCATGATATGTAATATGACTGAGCTCCACTCATCTCACTCATGACATGTAAATATGACAGCTCCACTCATCTCACTTGTGACATGTAAATATGACAGCTGCACTCATCTCACTCGTGACATGTAAATATTACTGAGCTCCATTCATCTCACTCATGACATGTAAATATTACTGAGCTCCACTCATCTCGCTTGTGACATGTAAATATGACAGCTCCACTCATCTCACTCATGGCATTTAATATGATTGAGCTCCACTCATCTCACTCATGACATGTAATATGACTGAGCTCCACTCATCTCACTGGTGACATAAATATGATTGAGCTCCACTCATCTCACTTGTGATATGTAATATGACTGAGCTCCACTCATCTCACTTGTGACATGTAAATATGACAGCTCCACTCATCTCACTTGTGACATGTAAATATGACAGCTGCACTCATCTCACTCGTGACATGTAAATATTACTGAGCTCCACTCATCTCACTCGTGACATGTAAATATGACAGCTCCACTCATCTCACTCGTGGCATGTAATATGACTGAGCTCCACTCATCTCACTCGTGGCATGTAATATAATTGAGCTCCACTCATCTCACTCATGACATGTTATATGACTGAGCTCCACTTACACTCAATGAATAGTATGACTGAGTATCAGGATTCACCAGCAAGGCCAATCAAGACAAGGTCAAGCTTCCGCTGCATTGATCTGCTGTTTATTCTTTCCAATAAGTTGAACAGCCATAACATGATAAAACAACTAAGTGACCGGCAGTCAGTTTGAACCCTTGTTCTTTAAGCCCATTAATCCAACACCCTATTGTACCACTGAGCCAATTTGTTCAAACATCCTTTTACACTGGAAATTCATTGGATGTTTTACACTGCTAAACACAGCCGTGTGGTTTTAGGTTCAATCCCATTGCCTGGTACCTTGAACAAGAATTTTTTTGTTGTATCTTTGGGTTGATAAATACATTGAGAGTTAAATTCATAGATGAAAACTGAATGAAAGCCTGTTGTGTTTACTCAGCTTTGTATAATATGAAGGAGCCATGTATCTTGTCTGCAGCAAGGCCCCTCTGCTTGTCCATCTATCATACTTTAGTCTTTCAACACATGGCAAATAACTCACCTCCCGCTTTTCGCCCTTAGTTGTGGGTTTTTTTTCCTTGTGTTGCAGATTTCTTGGCACTCTCACTTGTGTTTGGTGCCATATAAAAAGCACCCAATACACTCTGTAAAGTGGTTGGCCCCAAGAAGGGCATCCAGCCATAGAAACTGTACCAAAGCAGACATTGGAGCTTGACACAGCCCTGCAGCTTGCTGGATCTTGTCAATCAGTCCAACTGATGCCAACATGTAAGAGAGACATTATCAAATGATAATGATGATGACTGTCACATTACATGCAGATTATATAAGTCATAAGGAGAACATCATCATCATCATCATCGTTTAACGTCCGCTTTCCATGCTAGCATGGGTTGGACGATTTTGACTGAGGGCTGGTGAACCAGATGGCTGCACCAGGCTCCAATCTTGATCTGGCTGTGTTTCTACAGCTGGATGCCCTTCCTAAGGCCAACCACTCCGAGAATGTAGTGGATGCTTTTTACGTGCCACCGGCATGTATTTTAATATTAGTTTCAAATTTTGGCACAAGGCCAGCAAGTTTGGAGGAGGTGGTAAGTTGATTACATTGACCCCAGTACATGACTGGTACACATTTTATCAGTTCTGAAAGGGATGATGGGTAAAGTCAGCCTTGGTGGCATTTGAACTCAGAACATGAAGATGGACGAAATGCTGCTAAACATTTTCTCCAGCATCATAATCATTCTGCCAGCTTGCTGTCGTAGAAAGTATTTCAGTCTTAATTATTGCTTTTTTCTCTATATTTTATCAACAGATTTTAATTATTTTGGTGATTAATTCCAGGCTTCCAGTACATGAAAACCTTTCAAATGCACAATACTTCATTGATTCCAATGAACTTTCGGCTCCATGTGCCAGGAGATGGCATTGTTGACAGTATTCCAAGTATAAAAGGAAATTTTTATCCAAAGAGAGCTGATAAACAAACCTTACCACCCAAAGAATTTAAAATCATCCCATCAGAGGGCGTTGTTGAAGCAATGAGTTCTCTCCAAGTGACCGTTCAATTTGTGTCCAACACTGTGTCTCGATATGAAATGGCTCTTGTCGTGGATGTCATTAATGTCGCAGATCAAGTGTTCTCAATGCCTATTACTGCCAGGTAATCATAAATGAGTGCATTTAACCCTTTAGCGCGTAAACCAGCCATATCAGGTTCAAACATTCTTTCTTGTTTTATGTTGAGACTGACCAGATTCAGTCTCTCACACCTACCCTACAATGTTATTCTAAAAATAAACAATCACATCAAAATCGCAAAACTACGAGATAGTGCATGATTAATTCAAAATAATGTACATCAATAAGTATTTCATTTGAGAGAGTAACCATCATCATCATCATCATCATCATTTAACGTCCGCTTTCCATGCTTGCATGGGTTGGACGATTTGACTGAGGACTGGCGAACCAGATGGCTGCACCAGGCTCCAATCTGCAGAGTTTCTGCAGCTGGATGCCCTTCCTAATGCCAAAAGGTCTAAACTTAATACTGAGTCTTAGAAGGACTTCCTCCTGCTTCCTGTAGGTGGTGCCACTTGCCACCACATACTTCTTGAGCTATCTCTTCTACCTTCTCCCTCTTACATATTTTTTCCATTGACCACACCTTTACCTCCATCCCTAATCACCTCTAGCTTTTCTCTCACATGCTCTTATAAACTTATCCACCTACCCCCCTCCTCCTCACTCTGTATTCTCTCTTATAGTCACCTTTTTGTATCAAGCGTTGAACCTCATGGAGGCAAAGTGGTTGAGTTCCTTTTGAACGTTGGGCCTCACAAAGGTAATGACCAACACCTTTGGCATTATGTTGTGCTTGAGAAGAAGACCCATCAAGTCAAGTAAAATTGCACTTGTGGCAGATACCAGTGTCATGCAAATGGCACTCGTGCCAGTGGCACGTAAAAGTGCCTTTTGAGTTTTGGGCCTCACAGAGGCAAGGACCAAGATCATTTGGTATTATGTCAGGCTTCGACCATTGGACCTCACAGAGATAATGTCTGAGTCCATTTGGCATTATGCTGTGCTTGAGAAGAAGACTCATTAAGCCAAGTAAAACCACAGTTGTGGCAGATACCAGTGTCACACAAATGGCACCCATGCTGGTGGCACATAAAAGCACCCATTACAGAGTGGTTGGCATTAAGAATGGCATCCAGCCATAGAAAACTATGCCAAAACAGACTGGAGTCTGGTGCAGCTTTCCAGCTTGCCATCCCTGGTCAAACTGTCCAACCCATGCCAGCATGGACAATGGACGTTAAATCATGATGATGATGAGAGTATGCTCTGACATTTGTCACCAACAACTTCATCTTCTTTCCCACTACTCTTATCCACTCCTGTATAAGGCATGGTGGCCATTTATTCCTTCTGCAGTGAGACATTTGTGCCAGTCTTTCTATCATACTTTAACCACTCAGCACCTGCCATGATGCCACCTCTCCCATAGGGTGCAGTTGGGGTGGGGGCTTCCTTTTCTTTCTATATTTAAGCGATGAGGAATTATTTACATTATTTACATTTGATGGATATTTGTCCTCATCTTGTTTGTTTTTAGCACAACATTTCAGCTGATATACCCTCCAGCCTTCATCAGGTATCTTGGGGAAATTTCGAATCTTAGGAATGAGAACCCAGGTTCAAAATTTCCCCAACACACCTGATGAAGGTTGGAGGGTATATCAGCCGAGATGTTGTGCTAACAACAAACAAGATGAGGAGAAATCTTCTTTTCTTTGTCTAGTAAATTACTGGGTGACCTCACTTGTGCTGGTGTCATGTAAAAACCACTCAGTTCACATTCTGTAAAGTGGTTGATGTTAGGAAGGGCATCCCACTGCAGAAACCCTGCAACAAACAGATATTGAAGCTTGAGACTATCCTCTGACACATTGGATCCTGTCAAATTAGCCAATGTGTAAAGTAGGCATTAACCCTTGGCCATTCAGATTACTCTGTCAAATATAATATTTATTCTCATTGTTTTGAATTAATCATGCCTTCATCTTGAAGCTTTGAGATTTAAATGATATGTTTGTTTATTTTTAGGACATTGTAAGCTGGGTGTAAATGGTCACATCTGGCGAGTTTGCTTGTAAAACATTTAGAATCTTTCAGCCTGATATGGTTGGTTTAAATGCTAAAAGGTTTAATAATAATAATAATAATAATAATGATGATGATATAATAGTGATGATGATATAATAATAATGATGATGATGATGATATAATAATAATAATGATGATGATGATATAATAATAATAATAATGATGATGATATAATAATAATAATGATATAATAATAATGATGATGATGATAATGATGATATAATAATAATAATAATGATGATGATGATATAATAATAATAATGATGATGATATAATATTGATGATGATGATGCCGGCGATGACGTAGTAGTATAGTCAATGGAGAAAACACTTTTTGTAGTATTTGAAGCACTTATGTTATGGAAGAGACGCTTAAAAGAATACAAAAATCTCTTAAATTCATTTTCCTCAGACAAAGTCTTAAAATTCAAGTTGCAAATATTTCAGAAATTGCAAACTTTTGTTTTTAAAGATTACAAATGATTTTATCATCAAAATATTAGATTTGAAAGATTGCAGTTTCTCACAAAACCATAATTTTACAACTTCTACATATATTCTCTCTCACTTTCACTTTCCTCCCTTTCTCTCTCCCCTATTTCTCTTTCTTTCTCTCTTCCTCCTCTCTCCCTCTTTCTCTCTTTCTGCCTCCTTCTTTCTCTCTCTCCATGTGGTATTCCTACAGGTATCAGCAAACATGGACCTCCTTGCCAAAGTCTGAAGACTCCTGATTTTTCTTGGAATCACCTCACAGTGTGGTTCCCTGTTGCCTTCTACTTTCTCCACCGTATTTGCTCTGCTAGTCTCCTGCCCTTCAGAGTTTACCCTTGAGGCACGAGGCATATTAAACCCATAGGCAGTTGGGCACTGGTTTACATGACATCAGGGCATGCCTACACATCCAGTGGGCCTGTGTGAAATATCTAGAGTCCAGCCTCTTTCTGGACCTTTGTAACCTGTCTAGGACCCAGCCCCCTGTCTGGGCCTGTGTGACATGTCTAGGGCCCAGCTCTACTTTGAATCTTGTATATTTTAGTCACAGGATCATCTGTTATTTGACCCCTAACTGAGACCCTTGACAGTACTGCCTCCCCAGGCCAGAGTGAACCTGGCGGGTGTGATGACTAAGGAGTAACCCCAGACTCCCTCAAAACTCCTGAACTTCCAAGCTGGAGCTTCTCCACTTGATGCACTTCAATGTCGTGATTAAGAATATCCATTTATTTGCCAAGATTTAGCCACTAATCTCTTAATCCTCAACACTTATAAAAACACACAAAAATTTCTTAATCTTTAAAGAATATATTAAATTAATTTCCAGATGCTTGGTTCCCACAGTCGTTGTAGCGAATCCAGTTTTGATGTACCACCGATGTTTCTTGAACTATCCTTACACACAGTATGTCAAGCTGCAAAACCTCTCCAATCTCCGAGCTCGTTATGATCTTGAGCCGCAAGACCCTGACAAATGGTCAAGCATTTCATACTGTAGCAGTGAACCATCAGTAAGTTACTTTTGTACTTAGGATTGTCCTGGCACATCTCGGCCATCATCTCTCTCACGTATCACTCTATTTATCTTACTCTCCAACCCACTCTACTTTGTTTTGCAACTGGGGTATCCCTGTATCTACGTTACAGCAAGTGCCAGAGCAGCCAACTGGCTTCCGTGCCGGTGGCACGTAAAAGGGCATCATTCGAGCGTGATTGTTACCAACGTCGCCTACTGGCACCTGTGCCAGTGACATGTGTAAAAAGATTCAAGTGAGGTCATTGCCAGTACCGCCTGACTGGCCCCCGTGCCGGTGGCACATAAAAAGCACCCACTACACTCTCGGAGTGGGTGGCATTAGGAAGGGCATCCAGCTGTAGAAACTCTGCCAGATCAAGATTGGAGCCTGGTGCAGCCATCTGGTTCGCCAGCCCTCAGTCAAAATCGTCTAACCCATGCTAGCATGGAAAGCGGACATTAAATGATGATTATGATGATGATACTGTAGCAATAACCATTTTAGCCATTTTGAATTATGGCACGAATTGGCAATATGACATAATGTCTTTGCCGAAGAATTATCATTTTCGTTTTTTCCATTGGTTAATATAACTGCTCATATAAATATTCTAAAAGTTTCGTAAAGGATAATTGTCATGGATTTTGATTCTTTTTAGTCAAGTTGAGCAGTTATAAAAACCCTGGATTTTGGGAAAAATATCAGTGTTTGTTGGATGTCACTGAACTCCACGACACTCACTCTTTTGAGACATCGGTAAATTTTCATGCCATGTCTAAGTTAATCACAAATCTATTTTGATTTGTTGGTTAATGTATTAGCTAGAATTGAGAAATTAGTTAATGAAATTATAGTTGTTCTTCACGACAAAGTTATCTTTCCTACTGTAAATAATATAAAATGTTATATTTATATAATAAAAATAATTAAAAAGAAAATGTTTCTCTTCATGTTTGTTTTTCAACTGAGCATAAATAAGTATGCATTTCTGTAATCCTTAATTTATGTTTTCTTATAGCGGTTTAAAGGACACAAAGAAAATATTTAACATACATGTCGTTAATATTCATAGCGTTTCATGCATATATGTTTCTATGACGTTATAACTGTAGTTAGGGTTTTAGGTATAATGATAACACTTTAGTATAAGTGACGTTGAATCATTATATTCTCCCTTACTCAGAGAAAAGCCAAATAAAATAATATAACCTAAGAGAAAGCCTAAGGTAGAATAACCGAAAACCGCCATAATACCTATACCTGTCCCCTCTCAACTGGCACAAAACCACAGCCCATCTATACTACTCACCCCACTCCCAGTTGAGGGTTTTTGTCTTGCAAAGTACTTGGTGACCCTGTTGGTACTGGTACCACATAAAACACATTGGTGCTGGTTCCACATCAAAAACACTGGTGATGGTGCCATGTAAAAAACACCCAATACACACTGTAAAGTGGTTGGCATTAGGAAGAGCATCCAGCTTTAAAAACCATGCCAAAAATGACAATTGGAGCCTAGTATAGCTCTCCAGCTTGCCAACCCATGCAAGTATGGAAAAAATTGATGTTAAATTATAATGATGATCACATGAAACCAGGGCTGGCTGAAGGTACTGGCAACTTGGGCAGTTGCCCGGGGTGCCATATGCTTTCAGGTCTATATTTTCAGTTTTTCTCTTTGTGAAAGTTTTTAAAAATTATACTTGTAAGGGCACCAAAGTTCAGCTTGCCCAGAGCACCAACAACCTTAGGGCCTGCCCTGCATGACATTGAGGCTTTTCAAGGATTTTGTCAACATGTTGCATATTTAGGGTAAGCCCGCAGAGCAAAACTCATTGCTCTCTAAAGCTGTATTATCTGTAATTTGGTAAGTTTCATAAAATTCACACAAATCACCATAATTATACCTGTTCCAGCTGCTTCTTCATAGCACTTGTTTACTGAATTATTAATTAGCAATTAATGATTAGTAATAGACACTGTAATGGTACTAATGACCTGGGGGACTTTGTTATCATTCACTGTTCAGTCTGGAGTCGAGCATCAGAACTCAGATACAAAGTAATTGCATGAAATCAATAATTCTTTTGAAGATTTTTCATAATGTAATAATGTGAGGACAAAAATCCAGTGGTGTGTGTGTATGTGAGCTGGCAGAAACGTTGGCACGCCGGGCGAAATGTGTAGCCGTATTTTGTGTACTGTTACGTTCTGAGTTCAAATTCCACCAAGGTCGACTTCGCCTTTCATCCTTTCGGGGTCGATAAATTAAGTACCAGTTACGCACTGGGGTCGATCTAATCGACTTAATCCGTTTGTCTGTCCTTGTTTGTCCTCTCTGTGTTTAGCCCCTTGTGGGTAGTAAAGAAATAGGTGTGTGTGTGTGTACAGGTACATACATATGTCTGTCAAATTATCTTAAATACAAGCTTAACATGATTTATTCGTACATATGTTTTACCATTCCAAACAACCATTGTTTGGAACTCTGCATGGGGTGTTCAGAGTGCAATTGGATGTTTCATAACACTAGATCATCAAACAACCACAATGGCATAACATAATAGGAACATTATCATCATCATCATTTAATGTCCACTTTCCATGCTAGCTTGGGTTGGACGATTTTGACTGAGGTCTGGTGAACCAGATGACTGCACCAGGCTCCAATCTTGATCTGGCAGAGTTTCTACAGCTGGATGCCCTTCCTAACACTAACCACTCCAAAGTGTAGTGGGTGCTTTTTACATGCCACCGGCATGAGGGCCAGTCAGGCGGTACTGGCAACGACCTCGCTCGAATCTTTTACACATGCACATATATATATATATATATATATATATGAGAGTGAGTCAAAAAGTAATGCCATTTTGTTTAGGACTGGTATAATTACCAATACAGGAACATGTATCATACATCAAAATGAAGCTTGTCCTCTGTGGATCACATCTCTACTTCTCAACATTGTCACCGTTTCTCTCAATAGCAATGTTCCACCTTCGAATGAGAGCATGTATCCCTGCTCCATAAAATTCTGTTGACTGTTCTTGGAGCCACTCCTTCACTACAGTTTTCACTTCCTTGTCACTGGAATAATGTTTGCCTCTCAAACCCTCTTTCATGGCGCCGAAGAGATAATAGGCTGAAGTCACTAAATTATTCCAGTAACAAGGAAGTGAAAACTGTAGTGAAGAAGTGGCTCAAAGAACAGTCAACAGAATTTTACAGTGCAGGGATACATGATCTCATTCGAAGGTGGAACATTGCTCTGGAGAGAAACAGTGGCTATGTTAAGAAGTAAGGATGTGATCCACAGAGGACCAGCTTCATTTTGATGTATGATACATGTTCCTATGCTGGTAATTATACCAGTCCTAAACAAAATGGCATTACGTTTTGACTCACTCTTGTATATGTATATATATATATATATATATATATATATAAAACTGTAGTTGTGTGAGTGTCTGTCTCCTATGATTTAGATTCCTAACTACTCCCACATTTTGCAGTGCAGTTTAACCAAATTCGGGTATCTTATAGTCGTGATTCATATCGAGCCCGTCTGGGTATTAGCGCGCGTCTACGATGAGCCTACGATTTAAAAAATAATTTAACATCATTTTTTTCCATTTTAACGCATATTTTTCCGTGTGTCGATGGCGGCGGAGTTGGCGTCCATGGTCACACCTGCACCTGTGTTGCTTCTCCCCCTTCTTCCCTCCCTCGTGAAGCTGTGGGGAAGGGAGTGTAAGGAAATCAACGTCGTAAAGCATTGTCAAGGAGACCAGCGTTCTTTTAGAACGACTTCATTGCTTGAAGACACCAAAACAGAAATGGCTAAGAAAGCGTCTACGATGAGTCTACGATTTTTAAAAAAATTTACCATCATTTTTTCCATCTTAATGCATTTTTTCGCTATTATATAAGGGAAGTAACTCTCTAAAAATGTCTACAATGAGTCAACGATTAAAAAAAAAATTACCATCATTTTTTATTCCATTTTTAATGCATTTTTTTTGCTAATTTTTTTGCTATAACTCTCTAAAAATGCTTATATAGTTATTTCCCTTACAAACACGAGCAACGCCGGGCGATACTGCTGGTATATATATATATATCTGTCTGTCTGAGAGGAAATATCTTCATTGACATATTTCGTTCAAAACCACTGAATATCACAACAAAATGAACAATGTTACAACAGTGACATACTAAGATGACAGATATATTTTGCCCTGCTTTTGATCCATTTGTCATCTGCTAAATGTATATACACTGATGGCTATTTTAATTTAATGCTGTTCCAATTGTAGTCACAGAATTTTATTAAAGCCTAGCAAACATTCTGCAATATCAGTGAATACATTTTTTGCTGGTTTTAGTATATCAAAGCAGAAATTTCGTCCTTCAATTTTTGTTAGGTACTGACCTCCATGTTATATACTTCTCATGGTATTTTCGCTGCATAATGCCATGTTTCTCGTTTCTAGTACAATCAATTCAACCTGTTCTTCATGATATTGAAATTGTTTATGTATCTTAAGAATTCTTTATTGAATATTTTCCTGTTTTAGGGAATCCTTGAAGCTTTTAGCTCTTTTGATGTACCGCTGACTATAAAAACTGGATGTCTCAGAGAGTTGGTGGCTCCAGCCTATTTTAAAGTCTTTGGTAGTTCTGAATATATTACAGTAAGTCATTTTACTTGAAATTATTCTGATATTTCAAAACTAAAATCACACACACACACACACTTTTATGTTAATTTGTTGCCATGTTCTATTTTAATGATAAAATTATTTTGCTCAGTTCTTCATTATTTTAAAAATTAATTGAAGCAACGGTAGAATATTTCGAAAGGTTAAACAGAAGCTGGTGAATGGCTGATAAAAGACTTATTCAGTGATGCTAAAAGACCTTCAGCATTTTTGATGATTTCAGAAACGTGGTTTGTCCAGTACTGATTATTGCTGGCAATGATGCCAATAATGGTAATAATTTTTTCTTTTAGGTTGAGATTTCATGTTATGGGGAAGGACCTGTGGTACATGTCGCACCACTTGAGGTTGACTGGGGTACCATTACTGTACTGAAGGACGTAGAAAGGAAAATCACTTTGTTAAATGAATCTCCAATTCCTGCTACCTTTGAAGCAAGCATGGTGAGTTGTGCAATTTTAGAAATATTAATTAATACTACAAGTATTAATATTTTAACGTAGCTGGTGCCATGTAAAAAGTGCCCGTATTGGTGCCACATAAAAAGCACTGGTGCTGGTGCCATGTAAAAAGCACTAATGATGGTGCCATGTAAAAAGCACTGGTATTGGTGCCACATAAAAAGCACTGGTGCTGGTGCCATGTAAAAAGCACTAATGATAGTGTCACGTAAAACGCACCTATATTGGTGCCACATAAAAAGCACCGGTGTTGGTGCCCTGTAAAAAACACTAGTGATGGTACCATGTAAAAAGCACCTGTGCTGGTGTCAGATAAAAAGCACTGGTACCACATAAACAGTACCTATTGCACTGTGGTGTGGTTGGCATTAGGAAGGGGACCCAGCTGTAGAAACCCAACCAAAACAGACGATGGAGCATGGCCTTGTCAGCTCCTGTCAAACCATCCAACCCATGCCAGTATGGATGATGGATGATGATGATGATGTGTACACACGTGACAAATGATGATGATAAATGATGTACACACACACACAATGTCAACATCCAGAATTTTTTTATGAGAAAAATATGAGTCATTATTTAGAAATGTTTCCTGATTTAAAGCATAAAAATATTTTGGTTTTAGAAGATCAATATTGCTTTAAATAACTTGGTATAATTTCTCTTTCATAGTTGAAATTATGAAATATGTTTTATATGTTTTGAGAATTTTAATAATTTATATTAACAACATGGGAATCTGTTATTTTCATATATTTTTTTTTTACCAAAATTCAATAAGGACAACATGAAGTTTTTTTCATCTTTTTACTTTGTTAAAATTTTAATAATTTGTGTATTCTTTTCATTTGTATTTTAATGGCCTTCTCTAAATTGTTATTTTGCTTCTGTCTCAGCAGAGCCGACCAAACTCATTCTTTCATGTCAGTCCAAAGGATGGAGTGATTTTGCCTGAAGAAAAAATGATTCTAACATTGACTGCCAACATTAATGATATCATTAAGTATGGATTCAGAATTTTTACACTTTCATATTTAAAATTCATATTATATTTCATACTTTGAAATTGTTCTTGTCTGACAAATAATTTGATCTGAGGCTGTGTGTTGAAACTAAAACATATACACAGTGTGGAAGACACATTTTAGCAATTCATGCAAAGACTGTTCATTTAGTCATTATTACCTCTGCCTTAGCAAAGGTGGATTCATATGAAAATTTCAGGGATGTTCGATCTCGTGACTGGCATGAACTGATTTGATTTTGGGATCATTTCAGTACCAGACAAGGATTCTGGATTATTTTTGTGAGAGCAGTCAAGTTTATTTCAGATATTCTCATTTTAAAAATCATCTCCCGTTAATTGTTGAGAGGACATTGGTGTTGCCTTGGCAGAGGATTGCACTCTCTGAGTGCTCTTGTTTTGTATTAAAATTGTCGTCACACTATCTGTAATTTCCCTGTCTAGATTTCACCATTTTCTGTATAGACTAACAATTTCTTGACTGTTTACTTCTGATGAGGAGCCTTCGTGCCCAAAATATAAATGTTATTAATCTTTTTCAGTTTTGCATTGTGAGAAGCTCTCCCTCTTCGTAATTTTGTTATTTCACTTCTTTATCATAATGCTCCAAATAAACTACAATGTTCTTCCTTCAAATTTTAGTTTTGAAGACAAAATTAATATTAAATTTGGAGACAATTCAGAAAGATTTGTGATCTTGAAAGCATTTGGTGAAGGCAGTACCATTGTAGCTGACCCACCACTGTCATCTGTCTTAAACCTTGGCCCACATTTCAGGTAAGTAAATTTTAATGAGCACTCTTTAGAGCAATTGATTTGTGGTGCATCTGAGCACACTTGTGGTGCACCTGAGCACTGTATACAATAATTCATTATTATAAAATTCATTACTCTGCTTGAAGGCAATACGAACTGGTATTGTTATGAAACTTAGCAAAATGAAGTCGATTGGAAGAAATTTCATCTGAAAATGCAATATATTTTGATAAATTTTGTATTATAATTGTATTATAGTATACTTGAATACACACAGACACATACATATAGATAGATACAGATATAACATGTATATAGGTATAAATATATCATAAGCTGACATTGAAGCTTGATGCAGCCCTGCAACTTGCCAACTTGTGTCAAATCATCCAACCCATGCAAACATGGAAAACAGATGTTAAATGATGATGATTATGATGAGGATATATATATATATTATATATATATATATATAGGTATGTGTATTTTTCTCTTGTTAAAAATTAACACGGAAAAAATAGAGTACCTGGATGGCAAAAAATCACACAAGTAAAAAGGTTATAACTCCTTGTTTTAAAAGTAGAAACTTCGAGATTATGTGAAATATTTTGTATAATATATATAAATAAATAAACGGAGTTAAACACAGAATTTGAATAACACCTGCGTTTAACTCCATTTATATGTATATTATAATATATATATATATATATATTATATATAAGGGCTTAGTAAAATAAATTACTTTGCCACATACTGAACTCATTAGAAATAGCAGCTAAAGAAATTTCTTCAGTATTTCTAATACTTAAAGAAGATCTCTCTCAGATAGTGTTTGCCTAAACTAACTCACAAAAGTATGGGGGGAAAAAACATTAAAAAATCAAGTGCAAAGGTTATTTGAGAACGTACGTTTCTAGATTAGTCAATTCGACATTTCTTTCTTCAGCTCAGAATTCTTGAATCGGATTTGGAACACTTAAAGTCGGGAGCATACCCTTTCGGCTTCTAATCACCTATAGAATTCTGCTCGAACTAAAAGTGCTATCAAATTCGAATATGCAAGCGAAGAATTTCTGCTCTCCCCTTTCCACCAGCGTGGGTTAAAATTGACAAACACCAAGTATTAACAGTGAAGACCGCAGAATTTAGCTAAGAGAGATGAATTATAATTTCAACAATTGAGGGTAAAATTAATTAATTATTAATCAGTTTCACCAAGTGTTCAGTATGTAAAGGGACCATTATAGGCGAATTCAAAATATTACATTATATATAAGGGCTTAGTAAAATAAATTACTTTGCCACATACTGAACTCATTAGAAATAGCAGCTAAAGAAATTTCTTCAGCTATTTCTAATACTTAAAGAAGATCTCTCTCAGATAGTGTTTGCCTAAACTAACTCACAAAAGTATGGGGGAAAAAACATTAAAAAATCAAGTGCAAAGGTTATTTGAGAACGTACGTTTCTAGATTAGTCAATTCGACATTTCTTTCTTCAGCTCAGAATTCCTTGAATCGGATTTGGGAACACTTAAAGTCGGGAGCATACCCTTTCGGCTTCTAATCACCTATAGAATTCTGCTCGAACTAAAAGTGCTATCAAATTCGAATATGCAAGCGAAGAATTTCTGCTCTCCCCTTTCCACCAGCGTGGGTTAAAATTGACAAACACCAAGTATTAACAGTGAAGACCGCAGAATTTAGCTAAGAGAGGTGATTAGGTGATTAGAAGCCGAAAGGGTATGCTCCCGACTTTAAGTGTTCCCAAATCCGATTCAAGGAATTCTGAGCTGAAGAAAGAAATGTCGAATTGACTAATCTAGAAACGTACGTTCTCAAATAACCTTTGCACTTGATTTTTTAATGTTTTTTCCCCCATACTTTTGTGAGTTAGTTTAGGCAAACACTATCTGAGAGAGATCTTCTTAAGTATTAGAAATAGCTGAAGAAATTTCTTTAGTGCTATTTCTAATGAGTCAGTATGTGGCAAAGTAATTTATTTTACTAAGCCCTTATATATAATGTAATATTTTGAATTCGCCTATAATGGTCCCTTTACATACTGAACACTTGGTGAAACTGATTAATAATTAATAATTTTACCCTCAATTGTTGAAATTATAATTCATCTCTCTTAGCTAAATTCTGCGGTCTTCACTGTTAATACTTGGTGTTTGTCAATTTAAACCCACGCTGGTGGAAAAGAGAGCAGAAAGAGCTTCGCTTGCATATTCGAATTTGATAGCACTTTTAGTTCGAGCAGAATTCTATAGGTGATTAGAAGCCGAAAGGGTATGCTCCCGACTTTAAGTGTTCCCAAATCCGATTCAAGGAATTCTGAGCTGAAGAAGAAATGTCGAATTGACTAATCTAGAAACGTACGTTCTCAAATAACCTTTGCACTTGATTTTTTAATGTTTTTTCCCCCATACTTTTGTGAGTTAGTTTAGGCAAACACTATCTGAGAGAGATCTTCTTTAAGTATTAGAAATAGCTGAAGAAATTTCTTTAGCTGTATTTCTAATGAGTTCAGTATGTGGCAAAGTAATTTATTTTACTAAGCCCTTATATATAATGTAATATTTTGAATTCGCCTATAATGGTCCCTTACATACTGAACACTTGGTGAAAAATGTAATTATTATAATAATTTACCCTCAATTGTTGAAAGTATATATATATATATATAAAGGAAGACAAAAAATGGGACAAGAATGCAAAACATCCAGACAGTTGATTAATACAAAAAGGGACAAGAAAAAACAAGGACAGGTCATTTGGAGTTTTCTTTTGTCAGTCGACTTCCAGATTATCTTTGCAGTTTCAGCTGGTTATACTCGAGACAGCTCCAATCTGGCCAGCCCCAAGGAAAATCTAAGCTAAGGGCATTAGATTCCTCGGAAGAAAGCAGCAATGTGTACGAAAACAAGGACGGAAAAAAACCCCGGAGAAATGTTACACAAATACAAATGCAAACAACAGGTGTCTTTCAACTAAGGACGAATTAAATTGAGCTGGTGTGTGTGTGTGAAAGTGAAGCCTTATGGCAGGGACATAAGAGATGACAGGCATGGGAAGGAATATAGATGTTGCATGGATGGTAGTCAAACCAAGAAAGAAAGGTCAGGCTTGGTCGAACACTGGTCATGTGGAAGGAGAGGAGAAAGGTAGACACAGCAGGATAGAAGAATTAGGGAGGGATGAGAAAAAAGAAAAGGGACAGAGTAAAGTGAAAGAGGAAGGAAGGTGAGAATGAAGGAAAGGCCAGGAAATGTGAGAGAGGGGGAGCGAAAGAAAGAAGAGTGGAAAGAAGGAAGTAAGTGTGAAGGGGCTGATAGAAAGAAAGAAAGAAAGAATGAGAGTGTGGTACAAAATTTATACATATGTACTTACATATAAGAGACCAAAGTGTACGTATGCTGCCATATGTAAATAAAAAAGAATACAAAAAATGAGACAAGAACGCAAAACATTCACAGTTGATACACAAAAGGGACAACAAAACAGTACGTTATTTATATATATATATATATATCATGTACTGTTCCGTGATGATAAGATCACCAGAAAAGTCCTCCATCTGGTGAGATGAATAGCATTTAATAGACACAATACATGTCTTTATGTACTACTAATAGTTTCCTGTGCTGAGAATATGACAAATATTCTATTATAACATGTGTAACATCTCTGGACAGTCATCAGGCACAAATCACATAACATAACAAACTAAAAATTGAACAAGAGAAGAAACGTGAAAAGTCAAGGAGGAAGCATGTAGAAAATGTTAAAAGGTTAAAAATATGGAAAAAGAGTTATCTCCCTTATACCTTAAATTATAAGGCTGGAAAAAGACCACAAATTAATCTGGTACTGGTGGAATTTTTCAATTCTTCAAAAGGAACTAAGGCATATACACATACACACACACATACATATATATACATATATATATATATATATATATATATATATATATATATTAACAAAACTGTCCAACGAATGGGAACGTGAAACTCTGAGTAACAGCATTTGTTATATTTCTGCTGCTTTTAAATATAGCATATTACTCTAGCTCTGGTATTTGAGTACTCTTTTTTCCACCTTGTTTCACATTTATGTGCTTACTCCAGTATATATATATATATATATATATATATATATATATATATATATAGAGAGAGAGAGAGAGAGAGAGAGAGAGGAGCACTCCGTCAGTTACGACGATGAGGGTCCCAGCTGATACAATCAACAGAACAGCTTGCTCGTGAAATTAATGTGCAAGTGGCTGAGCACTCCACAGACACGTGTACCCCTAACGTAGTTCTCAGGGAGATTCAGCATGACAAAGAGTGTGACAATGCCGGCCCTTTAAAATACAGGTACAACTCATTTTTGCCAGCTGAGTGGACTGGAGTAACGTGAAATAAAGTGTCTTGCTCAAGGACAGAATGCGTCGCCAGGAATTGAACTCACGACTTTACAATCGTGAGCCGAATGCACTAACCACTAAGCCACATGCCTACACACACACACACACACACACACACACACACACACACATATATATATACATGGATAGATAGATAGATAAATAGGTATCTCATATAAGGGCATCCAACCAAATAAAAATCTGCCTCAACAAGTCCCATGCAACTCATACAAGTGTGGAAAAGTGGATGTTAAAACAATGAGGAGAAGGAGTAAAAGGAGGATGAAATTTTAAAAGATGCTGGCAGGCAAGCCTGTCACCAAACATTTTGGACTTTGTAAACAATTCCATTCGCCACTCCTGTCCTTTCTCATAAGATTTTGGTGTGCTTTTTACCTTCCACAAGTACAATAGTAAATAATCCAAATGCATTTTGTAAGTCCATGTTGAGTACTGCAGGGACTCAGAGTTATTCTATTGCCATACTCGTAATACTAAAAAAGTAAACCAGCCATATTATACAACAGGCCTATCAGCTTGCATAATAGTGACAATCAGCTAATGGAAACACGTGTGTGTTATATAAGGCTTAAAGATATCAACTGCATTTTATGTATTTCATATTAATATATGTGTGTTTGTTTTGTATGTGTATATGTGTATGTATATATATGTGTGTGTGTGTATATATATATATAAAGTAGTTGTATACTGCCACTTTATGTGACAGTCCCATGAAGGGAATAATACTACTGCTATTTAGCCCTATGAAGCAGCAACGCTTCCTGTTGGCCTTGACACATTTCCTGTGTCCTTATGTTTGCAAGGGGGAGATAAGCACCTCCACCCAGCTAAGCCTGCAGCCAGACACTATTTTCTGAGTTTTTGCTCATCATCAGTCTGGAGTAGCATGACCTGCTAGTTGGAGATGCCTATCTAGCCTTTGCTGCTTCCTTTATATATATATATATATATATATATATATAAAATCCAAAATTTGGAATAAGAATGTAACAGACAACAATAAAAATATACAGACAGATGATACAAAGATGGATAGAAAAAAGCAGGACGGAACATTCGTGGCTTTCTTTCATCAGTCAGGCTTCCAATCATCATTACAGTTTCAGACTGTTCAAAATTGGTAGTAAATTTTTGGAAGAAAGCAAGCGAATACCAGCTTGTAAGTATGGATGGATGGATGGATGAATGGGTGGGTGGATTTATTTATTTATTTATTTATTTTACAAAAGACGAAGACAGGTGTATAAACAACAAACAGGTGTATTAGTTTAACGCTTGGGAAGGTGAGAAAGTCTTTTACGTTTCGAGCCTACGTTCTTCAACATGAGAAAATAAACAGAGAGAGAATAAAAAAAGCTTTAGTGGCTAGCGGTCGATCATGGCGATGGCTGGATGGAGATGGTCAGACAGGAGAGCTAGGAAGAAGGGGAGATCTTTAGGTGGTGGTGAAGGTAGGGGAGGACAGATCTGTAATCAGGCATGATTGAAAAAGGAGAAAAAAGTAGGGAGAGAAAGGCAAAAAAATGACGTACGGAGTATAGAGGATCAAACGAAATTCAAAAGACATGAAGAGAAAAAAAATACAAGAGGAGAAGAAAAGTAAAAACAAGGAGAGGAAAAAAGGAAGAAGCGAAGATGAAAAGAAAAAAGAAAGGGAATGAGAGAGAGACGAAGTAACAATGTATGGATTGAGAAAAAACAGAGTAAGAAAAAACAATAGGGAAAAGCAGAAAATTCAAAAGAGTTCAGAGGTCAGGGTGTATTGGAGCGATTTTTCATCAATGGAAGAGTCCAGTGAAATCCATGTGTATATAGGAGAGGTGCAGAAAATCCAGGTAGAAGTCCAAAGTATGAAATATTTTAGTACACAATTTACTTTTATGAATGGTATTAAATACATTGCTTCATATTCTTTAAGAAAAATATATTGTTTTCATAGTAAAAAACAAGATTGCTTTTATTTGTATCAAGCAGATGATATTCTTTCAAAATGAAGAATAAAGAATTAAATGTTGATTGTAAGAGATGAGCAAATTTTTGACTAATTCATCTTGATTAAAGAGCAATTTGTTTGTGTGTGCATGTGCATGCATGCATGGCCAAACAACTGCATGCGAGTGACTTACAGACCTGTAACAATATTTCTTTAGTAAATGAACTTTATTATTATTGAGTTTCCTTTAATTAGTAAAATATAATTCTGTTTCAGTAACAAAACTTTAAAAAAAAAAATAGTTTTCACTAACAAAGGTCGGCGCCAGCAACAGGTGAACTGGGTCATCCAAACAAACACCTTACAATTACCAAAACTTAGCAAACAGGAGGCACAACTAACAAAATTAAACGAGAAACAAGTTTCTGTAAAGGTTAGTGTTTTTCCTTTCTTTTTTCAGCTGCCGGTGGCCTGTAAAAAGCACCCACTACACTCTCGGAGTGGTTGGCATTAGGAAGGGCATTCAGCTGTAGAAACACTGCCAGATCAAGATTGGAGCCTGATGCAGCCTCCTGGCTTGCCAATCCTCAGTCAAACAGTCCAACCCATGCCAACATGGGAAATGAATGTTAAACAATGATGATGATGAATTTCTCTACTACCTTATGTACCAGTGAATGTTTCTTTCTTGCAGCCCTCACCCCCACCTTTTATGTGTACACCATCTCATTCTGCCAGTGAGAACGCCAACTATCTCTATCAATCACTGTTTCCATTCCTATGTATCTCCGACCTTGTCCCTGGCACTGTGCATCTCTCTCTCTCTTCCTCTCACACTTTACATTTGCCTCTCTCCTTTCATGCTCTTATGAACTTACCTACCCACCCACCCTGCCTGATCCTCTCTTTCACTTATATTCTGTTTTCTTCAACTTGAAATCATGTTCCAGCACATCTTTACCATCATCTATCGTCTTTCCCAACTGGAATGGCCACATATCTCCTCAACAGCAGGACACCTGTTCCTGTCTTTCTACTATGTTTTAATGTGAAATAAAGTGTCTTGCACAAGAATGCAATATACAGCCCAGTCTGGGAATTGAACTCACTACATCATGATTGTGATTCTGAAGCTGTAACTACTGAGCCATGCTCCAGTTCACTCATCTGTAGAAATGAGTTGCGATGTCACTGGTGCCAAGCTGTATCAGCCTTTGCCTTTCCCTTGGATAACATCAGTGGCATGAAGAGGAGAGGCTGGTATGCATGGGCGACTACTGGTCTTCCATAAACAGCCTTGCCCAGACTTGTACCTCGAAGGGGAACTTTCTAGGTGTAATCCAATGGTCATTCATTACCGAAGGGGGTCTTAACTATGTTTTAACCTCTCAGCACTTGGCTTAAAGCCATCTACTTCATAAATGCCTCCCACCTCCCTCAGACAAGTGGAGTTTTGTCCTGCAACTTACTTGGCGACCTCACTAGTGCTGGTGCCACAAAAAAAAGCCCCCACTATACACTGTAAAGTGGTTGGCATTAGGAAAGGCATCCAGCCATAGAAACCCTACCAAAGCAGTTACAGTCCTCTGGCTCATCAACTCCTGTCTAACTGTCCAACTCATGACATTACTGAGAAAGGGATGTTAAAAAGTGATGATGATGATGACAAAGTTATTTATAATAGAAGTTTGTCAATGAAGTTTGATAGCATCTTTTTATATCTTCTGTGAGAAAACTGTTTTTTGTTTTTTTAAGAAAGATCTGGATGGGTGGTTTTCCATTGGTTTTAATGATGTGAATTCAGGCTTTTGATCAACTGAAGTTACAAGGGTCATTCAAATCACTTTAAGTGGCTGAATATTCCACAGACATATATACCTTTAATTTAATTTTCAGGTAGAATCAGCACGATAGTGTGAATTACTGGAACAATTCATCCAGTGGGCTTCCATATAGTTTTCATCAACCCATTTTTACTTATAAGGTATAGGTTGACTTGAGGCTATAGAAAATGACATTTGCTTCAGCATCATCATCCTCCTGCTGACATGGGTTGGATGATTTGTCAGGGCTGACAAGGCCGGGAGCCACATCAGGCCCCATTGTTTGATTTGACATGGTTTGTACAGCTAGATGCCCTTCCCAACATCAACCACTTTACGCAGTGTACTGGGTGCTTTTTATGAGGAACCAGCACCCACAGGGCTACCAAGTAGTTTGCAGGACAAGGCCCACCCTCAGCTGAGAGAGAGAGAGAGAGAGAGAAGAGAGAGAGAGAGAAGAGAGAGAGAGTGGAACTGAAGAGAAGTCATGTGCCAGGCGAGAGGTTGGAGAAGGTTGGAGGGATAGAGATAGCTGTTTTACTATAGAACAGATACTTGGCTACCCCACTCTTCTATTTGTCTAACACAATGTACAAAATGTAATGGATTAGTTCATTTGCATCGCAAAACTCCAGAAGCCTTGATCTCTTCTCATTTCTAGAACCATCTCCACAATCAGCATGTACTCTGGAGTAGCTTTCATCATGCTGTCCAATATATTCACTGATGTCATTAGCCATGGTAACAATGTTGCTGTCATTTGTTGGCAAAAGAACCTCATAGAGGTAATACATTTGCTTCTCGGTTAATCCTGATTGTGGGGTGGAGGCAGAGATAACCATTATCGTTACCTTCTTTATAAGCAATCTCAGCTTTGGCCTAGTGGCTAGGGTGTTGTACTCAAGATTGTTGGACCATGGTTTTGATTTCTTAACCAGGCAGTGCATTGTGTTCTTGAGCAAAATATTTCATTTCACATTGCTCCAATCCACTCAGCTTTGAGTTCCAGCAATAGATAGGAAATTGACCCTGTGACAGACCAACATCCCATTCAGTGGGTGGGGAGTGTTGTAATCTCAGTGGCTTAAATACCATGGAAATCAGGTTAAACTCTGGCCTTATGAGTCCTGGGACTTATGAGTCTAAGCTTAATTATTCTCTCACTCTTGTTACTTCAATTACATTATCCATTTTTCAACCAGCAGAATACCAACTCCACCTAAACCAGCATTGTTACCTATTCAGAAGAATTTGGACCTCTGTTCTTTGATTGTGAAGAGGTTAGCTAAGGCTCTCCTCCATCTTACTTCTTGCACACAGCACACATCTACTTGCCTGTGCATCTCTGTAATCATTCCAGGCCTATCTGTGATTGTATCAACATTAATGGTGGCAGCCTTGGTTTATTTATTTTATTTTTACCTGTGAGGATTGTAGTGGGAGAGTTAATGCTTGACACATTTTTCCTGCACCTGAAAGGGAATGTATGATCACTCGATGGTAGAGAAGAGGTCTCATCCATCTAGCATTCAGTTGAGGGTTGGGGAGTCTAGTATTCGACCAGTTGTTAGTTAAAGTGTGTGTGTGTGTGGGGGTCTCATGCACTGGCAGCGGTCAGTTGTCACAAGCTTTTTAAAGAATTATATTTTTTTCTGTAATTAGTATTTGTTAATAATGGTTTACTTTGTGTTTGTACAGACTTCTACTTCCCCAGAAACTAAAGCATCAGTGTTTGAAATAATTCCTCATCGCTTCAAATTATTGCCTGGTGAAAG
>NC_042997.1:112636570-112651570 GCF_006345805.1 Octopus sinensis | reverse complement strand
TGAGTTCAAATTCCGCCAAGGTCAACTTTGCCTTTCATCCTTTCGGGGTCGATAAATTAAGTACCAGTTGCGTACTGGGGTCGATGTTATCAACTCAATCCGTTTCTCTCTCTTTGTTTGTCCCCTCTGTGTTTAGCCCCTTGTGGGAAATAAAGAAATAGGAATTGTTACCAGGTTGGACACAGTGCTTAGTGGCATTTCTTCCAACCTCACATTCTTGGTTCAAATGCTGTTGGGGGACGATAAAATAAGTACCAGTTGAGCACTGGAGTCAATGTAATTGACTTAGCCCCAACCCCTGAAATTGCCTAACCCTAACCCCTTGCAGAGGTTAACTTTGTCCTTCATTCTTTCGGGGTTGATAAAATAAGGAACCAGTTGAGTATTGGCTCAAATTGGCTAGCCCCCCCACAAACACACACACACATCCTCGGCCAAAATTGCAAGCCTTGTGATTATAGCAGGAAGGTTTGTTGTTGCTGTTTTCTTCTTCTTCCAATCAGGACTCATGCCATTACCGACAAAGAATAATCTATAATTTGAACCTACTCTAAGCTACTAAGAATGCGTGTGGCAAGTTGAAGATCCACCCACCGCACGCGATAGACTGGCGGTTGCACGGGTGCAAAAGCTACGTTGTTATCCTCATTCTATAAATGGTGGCTTTTAATGGGTGGAGAGCTGAACCATCCTGGGGTACAGAGGATTCGCAATCTAGACTAGGGTCTGAAAGTTTACCACACCATAGTGGGTTACACCATGGTTCCTCTGCTTTGTGGCAGAAGTAGGAAGAAAGAGTGAGAGAAAGTTGTGATGAAAGAGTACAGCGGGGTTCACCACCGGAGCCTTGTGGAACTTAGGTGTTTTTGCTCAGTAAACACACGCAATGCCCGGTCTGGGAATTGAAACCGCGTTCTTACAACTGCAAGTCCACTGCCCTAACCACTGGGCCATTGTGCCTCCACTGTTGCTGTTGTTGTTATCCTGCAATCTACAGATACATATGTCCAATCCCAGAAAAAATCAAAATCATCAAAGTCCCTCCTTTCATAGCAAAATCCAAACCTGGACTCCAATTACAGTCAAGCATTCATCACAAATAGATGCAGCTTCTTTTGTTTTTAATCCTTGTTTTTCCTTTTTTTTTTAAATCCCTTCCTTCAAACACTCAAATGTTGAAATTGACAAAAGCAACCTTCACCATCATCATCACCATCATCACCACCATCATCACCATCACCACCACCACCACTACCACTGCCACCACCACTGCCATCATCACCATCATCATCACCATCATCATCATCAACACCATCTGTTTCTGTTGTTTTATTAATCTTCAATTATTTTGTTTTTCCAGAAAATACAAATAGATGTTGGTGAAGTCTGTGCCTTAAAGATCCAGTTCAATCCATGTTATAAAGATGATTTAGTCACCCGAATTATTGAACAGAGTCTAACCATCAGCTATGATGAACATCCTCACATTGTAAGCATTTTAATATCAACCATATTTTGAAAAATTAATTTACTATGAGAAAGTAAAACAGCAATGAAGGTGCACAGGGCTGGATTAAGACCTTCATGTATTTGTAAATGTCTGAAAATGTAAGCAAAAATAATTTAATATGTTAAACAACAAGTGCACTCAGAGAGCTCAAACCTCCACCAAGGCAACACCAATGTCCTCTCAACAATTAGCCAGAGATGATTTTTAGAATGAGAATATCTGAAATAAACTCGACTGCTGGTGATGCTTTGTTTTGTTTTGTTGAGCGAAGCAGTCTTCGTTCCACAGCTCGCAAGATTGCGCCTCAGGATTGTCTGTAGTGGGAGAAGTCCGAAACATGGTCCTTTGCTATTTGTAAGACTCGCAGAAGAGAAGGCAGGTCAACTCCCGACACCAAGAGCATTGACGTATGGATGAATGCGTATCCAGGCTCGGGGGTTGTGTAGGAAGTTGGGGACAAGAAACAGGAAGAAAGAGTGAGAGAAAGTTGAGGTGAAAGAGTACAACCACCCCCTGCCAGAGCCTCGTGGAGCTTTAGGTGTTTTTGCTCAATAAACACACACAACGCCCGGTCTGGGAATTGAAACTGTGATCCTCCGACCGCAAGTCCGCTGCCCTAACCACTGGGCCATTGCGCCTCCTGCTGGTGATGCTGATGGTGGTGGTGATGGTGGTGGTAATGATGGCGGTGGATGTGATGATGATAGTAGTGGTGATGGTGATGATAGTGATGATGGTGGTGATGATGGTGGTATTGGTAGTGATGGTGGTGTTGATGATGATATAAAACGGCAAGAATCGAAATGATATTCATTCATAGCCTGTTCAGATTTGAATGGAAATATGCTAATTGCTGTTGTATTCCACCTTTGGTGACAGAGTTTCTCCTTTCAGGTGATGTGTGTTGACAACACATTCAATTAAATGACATAAGGAGACACTGAGACACCAGTGTTTCAACATCATTGTGTCTCTTCAGTCAAAGTTACCCAGACGTAAAACTCTAATAATCAAAATGATATACACATTCATTCTTGATACGTTCTGCTAGATTTGTATGCTAATACACTAATCACTGTTGTATTTCATCTTCAGAGAATAATTTCTTCCTTCTGAGGATGTGTCATCACTGAATAGTCTGTTGTTGACATTCATCATCGGAAAAGAGAAGTTGTTCTTCAAAGATGAAATATGACAGGGACATGTATACTCGTGTTTGAATGGGGTGGAATATGCTAAAAGGAATGAGTGTCTATGTGAAGGTATTGACGGGGATGGATGGGTTGATGGGGGAGTATTGATAGGGAGAGTGATGGGAAGGCATTGATGGGGGTGGGCATTATTGGGTGGCTATTGATAGGAATATTGATGAGAGTATTGACAGCAGGTATTTATTGTTATTCCAACAATTCCTTAAACCATAAATGTTTATTTGTTGATTAACCCTTTTGTTACCATATTTCTTTTGTGTTGCTCTGTGTTTCAATTAATTTAAAATATAACAAAGAATTTAGTAAAATGACTTAGTTATCATTAAGCTAGTGTTAGGAACATAAACTGTGACTAAGGTGGAAAATTTTAATTGAGAACTTATGAAAACAAGACATTTGTACTACAGAGCCAGAGGCAGTTTCAGGCAGGTTGGTATCGAAAGGGTTAAGAATTGTTTCTCTATTATATATTTTAACTCTTCTGTTACCATATTTCTGTTAAGATGCTCTGTGTTTCTTTCAGTTAATTTTAAATATAACAAAGAATTTAGTAAAATGACTTAGTTATCATTCAGCTAGTGTTAAGAACATGAATTGTGACTAAGGTTTGGTGGAAGATTTTAATTGAGAACTTATGAAAACAAGACATTTGTACTACAGAGCCATTGGTTGTTTCAGCTGGGTTGGTATCAAAAGGATTAACCCTTTCGATACCAAACCGCCCAAACCCGCCCGAATTTACCTATTCATATTTAAATGAGAATATCAGAGCAAATCTCTTTAGTACATTTGTGAAAACACGTATTATACTTCGTAAACAGTTCAACTACAGTTTTGTACAACAATCGAAGTGTAATTTTAATTCCGTGAATTTTGGGAGATTTTTTTCCAAAATTTGTTCCTATTGTGTTTTCAAAATTTGTAATTCTGACAAAAAATGGATACACATTTCATTATATCAAGCAGCGAGTCAGAATTCGAAGGATTTTCTACTGAAGACCTTCATAAATCTAACTCTATGACTGAAAAAAAAAAAGCATGTGGTATTTGATAATGAATCTGATGTTTCATTTTCCGAAAGTGAAAACAGTGAATCCGAGAGCTCCGACAGCGATAAAGACAATGAATTGGCACCTGAATGGAGTGAAAATTTAAAAACTGTTTCTTTCGGTGATTTTTCTGAAGAAACTGGACCAAGCCACAGACTTTCCCAGAAGAGTAAAGCCTTAGACTATTTCTTTTTACTTTTTCGAATGAGTCTATTTGAACTCATTATGGCGGAAACGAACCGTTACGCTAAACGTAAACAAAGCGAAAGAAAGGATAGTTAGTGGTTTCCAACCAAACCTTAAATGAAATTAAGACTATTTTGCCATAAATATTATTATGGGTATCAGAAAGTTACCCAGAATAACAAATTCTATCGTAAAATTTTGTTGTATACCCAATTGAATATTAGCTAATAACCCATTTTCTATAGCGATGTTTGAACAAAATTTTAATAATTTTATATTTTGTTGAATTTACCTGTATCTACCTGCAATTAGAGTCACTTCGTGACAAAAATTATTATATAGAATTGGTTGAGAACATTTCATTAAATTATCTTCCAAAATTCACGTTAATATATTGATAAATAAAAAAGTTATTGTTGTTTAATGAAACCAGACTAAATTTATGATTACGTTAGAAAATAATTGAAACACATAAGGGGTGTATTTTGGTCAGAAATATGGTAACGAAAGGGTTAAAGTACATTGATTTTCTATTGTCTCTATTAAAAGAGTACATAGTTTGTTTTCTCTTCTGATAAATGGAATTGTATTTTTTTTCTAGGATTATATCACTTTACATGGAGAAGTTTACTTTCCCAACCTCACTTTTGAACAAACAGAAGTCGACTTTGGCTGCATCATGAACAACAGCACTGAAACAAAGATAATAAATATTATGAATAACAGCCCATTGGTTGTGAGATATCAGTGGACAATGTTCACATTGGAGTTAACCAAGAAAGTGGTGAATCACGAGCTGATTAAGCATCTTGACTCCACATCCTCCATTCATGGTACAGAGTCAAAGTCAAAAATGTCGTCAGCTGGTTTTGAAGACTTGAAGGCTTACAAGGAGTATGACTCTGAGTTGTTCACTAGTGGAGATATCAGTTCAACCATAGTATGTTATTCTTCCTCTATTTACTTGAATTCTGTTCCTTTCTCCTTCTGAAATATATAGATCAGAGGTTCTCATCCGCTTTAATATCCGGGTCAGACTCAAAGCCCGGGTTGTTTTAGGGGTCTGCACCAAAAAATGTAAAACAGAAGTCAATTAAAGAAAAAATGATTAAATTTGTAGAGAGAAGACTGTCAGGGGCCACTGGATGGATGCCTGAGGACTGCATGCGTCCCTGGGAGCTACGATTGAGAACTGCTGATATAGGCTCAGGTGTGGCTGTGCTGTAAAGGCATAAGCCTGGGTGTACAATTGAGAAGCTTCCTTCCCAACCCTGTGCCTTGGGTTCAGTCCTACTGTGCGCTACCATTGGTGAGTGTCTTCTACGATAACCCATCAACTAACCAAAGCTTTGTGAGTGGATTTGGTAGATGGAAGCAAGAAAGAGGCTCATCATATACACTAATATTGAACAGTGAGAATGAGTGCTCAACACCACTTTAGTAGATTATATATATACCTCTTTGTGTGTGTATGTGTGTGTGTGTGTGTGCATGTATATCTGTGTGAGTGTGTCTTTGTATTCGTACCCCACTACCACTTCACAATCAGTGTTGATTTGTTTACATCACTGTAACTTAGCAGTTTAGCAAAAGAGACTGATAGAATAAGTGCTGGGTTTAAAAAGAAAAAAAAAAGCCCTGGTGTCAATTTGCTAAAGCCTTCAATGTGGCACCCTGGCATGACTTGCACTCCAATGCCTGAAATAAGTATGAGATAACTGACACATACATGGTTTTCTTATGCTGTTTCTCTCTACCTCCTCACCTCACCCATCTCCTCCTCGATCTATTCCTATTTGCCTTTAACCTCCTCCCCCCAAACTGAGACCCACCATTCTCCACGCCTCCGTCTATGTTCATTATTCACTTCTTTTCTACCCTTATTTCAAACCATTTTGTCTCTCTCCTTTCACACACTTGCAGACCCACCCACCCACCCATTCATCCTTGATTTCCTGACCTTACTCTATCTCTCTTCCCCTCCTTGTACCCTCAGGGTATATTCTCACACCTCACCACCACCATCCTTTCCACCTTTCCCTCTACTACAAGACTCTTGTTCTCTCCCTCTTTCATCCCCTTCAGTATTATTATAGCTCTACTTTGCGAAGAAGCTGTATCAAAAATGATACAGGCGTATCAAGGGCCATTCAAACTGAATTTTTGATTTATTAAAAAATTATCTCGGCTTCTTACCAAATGGCAGTTAAGACCGGCTCCATAGGAGAAGGGGGAAATAATCTCAAAACTGCAGAATTTCTCCAAAACTGACTTGACATTCAGGAAAAGACCAGGCTTATTGTCTGGAGATAAGAGGACAGCCATGGACATGTGTTTCTGCCTCAATAGCCATCATCAGCACATTCCTGTCGTGAAGGGACTTGAACATATACAAAAGGAGTAGAACTTACGTAGCTTAAATAATTTGCCTAATCTCTCTATATATAAACAGCAAAATGTCTGTCTGTGTGTGTGTGTATCCTTTATACAAATCCACAGTTTCTCAGTTAGAGGGCTTGCACTTTCTATGGTCTTTCAAAACTGTCCAAGGGTGGTCGTGCACATCTTTACATTTCCCTAGTCACCCTGCAAAGCCGTTAAAAAATCAATAGAAGTGACCTTTTTGTGAATTTTCTATCCAAAACCCAATCAAAATGCTCGAAACTTGATATGCCAATTGAATGCCAGCTAGCTGTATGTGATTGGTCGGAGATTTGGACAGTACTCGCGTGTATGTGTGCACGCATGCAGCTGTATATGCATGCACTAGCACTATGACTCGGTGTTGCTGGGTCATAGTGCTAGTTTCAACATAATTCAGCTCATAGAACAACATTGGCAAAATACAAGCTGTGTGTTCAGAGAGAGAGGAATACATATGTTAATGATGAAATAGTTTAAGACATTACCATTAATTCTACTGTTCTTGTTCTGTTTATTTTGAATAGATGAATGTAGGAAATCAAGATTTGTATGGTGGTGGTGCTTATACAATTTTAAATGAACTTGATGAAGAGAATTCTGGCAAAGATAATTGTCAGGTTTGTTTAATTTGTAGTTTTGTTGATTATTGTTATTAAAGTGTAAAATTGTTATACTGTAATGTCAAAGATTAGTTTTTTTTTTTCATCATCATCATCATCATTGTCATCATCGTTGTTTAACATCTGCTTTCCCCGCTGGCATGGGTTGGACTGTTTGATTGAGGTCTGGTGAGCCAGAAGGCTGCACCAGGCTCAATCTGATCTGGCAAAGTTTCTACAGCTGGATGCCCTTCCTAATGCCAACCACTCCGAGAGTGTAGTGGGTGCTTTTTATGTGCCACTGGCACGAAGGTCAGTCAGGCAGTTCTGGCACTGACCACACTCAAAAGGTGTGTTTTTCTGTGCTACCTGCATGGGAGCCAGTCAATTTATTGAAAATTTAAGAGCTGCTATTTTTCTAACTTATGATCTTGGTCTATGACTGTGTTGAAAGTGAAGCAACTAAATAAAAAAAAACCCATTTAATAAACACACAAAGATCATCATCATCATCATTGTTTAACGTCCGCTTTCCATGCTAGCATGGGTTGGACAGTTCGACTGGGGTCTGGGAAGCCAAGAGGCTGTACCAGACAGAGGTTGGTTCAGTCCTTTTGCTTGCCAGCTCCTGACAAGTCATCCAACCCATGCCAGCATGAAAGACAGATGTCAAAGGATGATGATGCATGTATATGGAGAGCAATTATACTTGTTAGTGAGATGTGGGCCCTGAATGCAGAGGACATGCAAAGGTTAAAAAGGAATGAGGCCAGTATGCTTTGCTGGATGTGTAATGTAAGTGTACATGTTCAACAGAGTGATAGTGTATTGAGGGAGAAGTTAGGTATAAGAAGAGTTAGTTGTTGTACACAAGAGAAGAGACTGTGCTGATTTGATCATGTGATGTGGATGGGTGCTGACAGCTCCATAAAGAAGTACCAATCTCTCAAAGTGGATAGAACGCATGGAAGTGGGAGACCCAGGAAGACATGGGATGAAGCACTGAAGAACAACCTTGGGAAGCTGAACCTTTCAGGTGAGATGACAAAGGACCGAGATACCTGGCGCCTGGCTGTACACAAGAAGACCCATACCCCACAACAGAAGTGTTAAAACCAATCCTTCTGGTTGTGTAAAATACTTGTGGCTGTGCCATGGAAGAGTGCCCATATGGTGCCACGTAAAAGTGCCCATATGGTTCTATGTAAAAGCACTTGTTCAGTGCCATCTAAAATCCCCCAGCACACTCTGTAAAGTGCTTGGCATTAGGAAGGGCATCCAGCCATAGAAACCATACCAAAACAAACAGGAGTTTGGTGCAGCTCCCCAGCTTTCCAGCTCTTTATCGAACTGTCCAACCCATGCCAGCATGGACGATGGACGTTAAATGATGATGTCTGCATGTTAGTATGAAAAATTATCATCTGCACTGTCAGGGTAAAATTTTAAGTGTATTTAAATAGCTTTGTGTGTTATAAAATGGTGCTTCCACAAATGTTGTTGTTTCAGAAAATACAAGGTACATTCCTGAAGTTCTGAGAGTTTTTCTGGAGAGACATTCCTTTCAAAGACATACAAAACTCTAATCGCCTTCAAAGTAGGGTCCTCTGATTTCAGTGCCCTGGTTGTAGTGCTCTTGCCACTGTGTGAAGGCCCCATGGCAATCTTCCAAAGCGAAGGTGTCCAGTAGCCTTGTCACGACCTCCTTCATCCTCAAAATGACTGCTTTTGAGGTTCTCCTTCAGCTTGGGGGACAACCGAAAGTCATAGGGAGCTGGGTCTGGACTGTAGAGAGGGTGGGGGAGAGTTTTGGTACCTTTGGTTACCAGAATGGCATTGTGAACTGGTGCATTGTCCTGGCCCAGGTGTGCTGGCCTTTTGCAATGAAATCTCTTCTGGGACTCCCTCAAAACCTCCACAAAGACTTTGTTGACCATTTGACCAGAGGGAACCCAATGGATGTAGATGATACCCTTGCTGTTGAAAAAGGGCATCTTCATGAGCTTCTTGGTGGACTTCATTTGCCTGGCCTTTTGTGCCAGTGAAAAACAGATGCTTGGCTCATATAAGTTAAGCCACGACCTGTCTGGAGCATTTTGTAAGTTTCAGTCGTGTTTTTGCCCAGTTTAATACAAAACCTTTTTGCATAACGAACTTCCAAATTGTCTTCACATCCTGACTGCATCCTGAAAATTATTCAGCTGTGATAAGCAGTGCTTTGTAGGGTGTGTTCAAAGTATTGTTATAGCCATCTCTTTAAGTCTGGTTCAGCAAAAGTTGGCCGGTCAGCTTATTAGATGTAGAGTAACGATATATTAAAATTACAATAACCTAGGATAGTTATAACCAACTCCCCTAAAAAAATCCTCAAAACTTCTGGAATGTTCTTCATATTATTGCTTTCATTTATATTCTAGAGTGTTAGCCGTCATATGGTGGGTGACTCTGGAAATATACTTTTGCCACCAACGATGGCATAACTAATATCAGAAAATATGGCATACAATAATTATAATTTAATTTCTAACAAATTTCTTGGTGCTTCTACAAAAGGACGAAGTGAATATTAATTTTAAAAGCGTATACATTTGAAAAATGGCTGTGTTTGGTAAGCAGTAAGAAAGCTTTGGTGGAGTATCTAATGGCTGATGGGGAATGTAGGATTTAAATGCTGCAGATACACAAAAGTAATTAGCAGTAAAATTACATCGTCGTTATTATCATCATTTAACATCCATTGTCCCATGCTGGCATGGGTTGAACATCATCATCATCATCATTTAATGTCCATTTTCCATGCTGGCAATGGTTGGATGGTTTGGTTAAGGCCTGGAAAGCCAGCGGTTGCACCAGGCTCCAGTCTAGTCTGGCAATGTTTCTACAGCTGAATGCCAACCACTCCGAGAGTATAGTGGGTGTTGTTTACGTGCCACTGGCACAGGAGCCAGTCAGGTGGTACTGGCATCGATCACGTTTGGATAGTGCTTTTTATGTGCCACCAGCATGGGAGCCAGTCAGGCAGACCCAGCAGGGCCCAAGATTGCATTGCCCTCCATTGTTGGCATTGGTGTGGTTTCTACAACTGGAGGCCCTTTCTAATGCCAACCACTTTACATGGTGTACTGCGTGCATTTTATGTAGCACTAGCCCCAGTGGAGTTACTGTACATCTTGTACCCTGAGAGCAGGAGATTTATGCTTGGATCTGAGGGCTTATATTATGAGTGAAGGAGCCAGAACAAATCAGGTTTCTTACTATAGAGGGACCAGTTGTCTACTTGACATTTTAGAAGAGAAGACATGTTGGGGCAAGCGAAATCGAAATCGAATTGAACCAGCCAGGATCCCTGGTCTGGTGGTACGTAAAAAGCACTATCCGACTCGTGGCCGATGCCAGCACCGCCTCGACTGGCTTCCGTGCCGGTGGCACATAAAATACACCAATCTGACCGTGGCCGTTGCCAGCCCCGCCTGGCACCTGTGCAGGTGGCACGTAAAAAGCACCCACTACACTCACGGAGTGGTTGGCGTTAGGAAGGGCATCCAGCTGTAGAAACATTGCCAAATTAGACTGGAGCCTGGTGCAGCCTTCTGGCTTCCCAGAACCCCGGTCGAACCGTCCAACCCATGCTAGCATGGAGAACGGACGTTAAACGACGATGATGATGATGATGATGAAAGCAGTGAGGTGATCAGTGGAGAGCTTAGAAGAGATAAAAATAGCAGTGATGAGGTGTCTTGAGGTATGAAGTAAGTAGAAGTGAATGGGGGAAAGAGTGTGAATGGATGGAGGCTGCAAGAGTACATGGCGGAGTGAGAGGTGTGGAATGGATGAGAGAGTGAGTATAATGAAAAACAAGTGTTGAGTGCAAGACAGGCAAGGAAAGACAACTGTCTGAAAGCATCTGTGCTGGCACCATGATGTAAAAATCACCCATGCTCATTTTGCGTACCTTATACACTCTGAAAAGTGGATGGCATTAGGAAGGGCATCTGGCCATAGAAACCATGCCAGAACAGACAACTAGAGCCTGGTGTAGCTCTCTAGCTTGCCAGCTCCTGTCAAACCATCCAACCCATACCTATTTCTTTACTACCCACAAGGGGCTAAACACTGAAGGGACAAACAAAGACAGACAAATGGATTAAGTCGATTATATCGATACCAGTGCATAACTGGTACATATTTAATCGACCTCGAAAGGATGAAAGGCAAAGTTGACCTCAGCAGAATTTGAACTCAGAATGTAACAGCAGACGAAATACTGCTAAGCATTTTGCCTGGCATGCTAACGTTTCTGCCAGCTCGCCGCCTTTACCATCCAACCCATACCAGCACAGAAAACAGGCATTAAATGACGATGATGATGATGATAATGGTTATACTCCTGCCTGTGTTGTCACATTTAAATGCAGGCTTCTTATTTGCTTGCTCTTTTCTATAACTTTGTATTGATGTTAATTGTTCTAATTGCAGGCCTTCAATTTACTTCCCATGAATGGTGTATTACATCCAGGACAAGCAGAACTTGTCAAAGTGACATTCTTTGGACATGCCAACACAACGGCACGCGTGACAGCCATGTGTACTGTTGAAGGGGGTCCGACATATTGCATCCAGTTGTCTGGAGAAGCTTCATACCTAAGTTACAAATTTGATGTTTTGTCAATCGATTATGGAGAACAGGTAAGAAAGGAACATTAAAACCATATAATAATAATATAACAACAATATAACAATGTTATAATAATAATTGTAAGGCTGTGAGCATGCTGAGTAAAATGCTTTGAGGCATTTTGTCTGTCTTTATGTTCTGAGTTCAAATTCTTCCAAGGTAGACTTTGCCTTTCCTTCTTTTGGGGTTGATAAAGTTGCATACTGGGGTTGATCTAGTTTTCTTGTCCCTTCCCCCAAAATTTCGGGCATGGTGCCTAGAATAGAAAGGATTATTAATATTCTATTAAGGCGGCAAGCTGGCAGAATCATTAGTGCACCCGTTGCTACATACTGAGTTCAAATTCTGCCGAAGACAACTTTGCCTTTCCTCTTTTTGGGGTCAATAAAATAAGCGCCAGTTGCATACTGGGGTTGATCTAATTGACTTATCTCTTCCACCCAAATTTCAGGCCTTGTGCCTAGAATAGAAAAGATTATTAATGTTCTATTAAGGCAGCAAGCTGACAGAATCATTAGCGCACCTGTCGCTATGTTCTGAGTTCAAATTTTTGCTGAGGTCGACTTTGCCTTTCCTCCTTTTTGGGTCAATAAAATAAACGCCAGTTGAGTACTGGGGTTGATTTAATCAACTTACCCACTTCTCCGAAATTGCTGGCCTTGTGCCACAATTTGAAACCAATGTAATAATAAATGGTTTTTCTTAAATGTTCTGTTTAGTTCATTGATTCATCAGATTGAGCTACAAAAAAAAAAAAAACAAAGAATTCTGCTGTTCTGAAAGTTTGGTCTCTTCATGGGTATGTCTTGGATGCTGATTCCAAAAACATTGGTTTTCATTATATCAGCTTGATCTTTTATTTTTTCTTTCATCTTTTACTAGTCTCAGTCATTAGATTGCGGCCATGCTGGGGCACCACCTTGAATTATTTTTAGTTGAATGAATTGACCCCAACTTATTTTATCTTTCTAAGCCTGGTACTTATTCTCTCTGTCTCTTTGCTGACCTGCTAAGTCACTTGGACGTCAACCAACCAAAATTTGTCAAGTGGTGGTTGATGGGAAAGACAAACACACACACACGAAGTTAACCTGCAAATGGCCGAGCTCTCCACAGAGCGTGTACCCTTAATATAGTTCTCAAGGAGATCAATATGACACAGAATGTGACAAAACTGGTCCCTTTGAATTACAGTTACAGGGCAGACTGGAGAAACATGAAATAAAGTGTCTTGCTCAAGGACACAACACACTGCTAAGTATCAAACTGATGATGTTAGGATCGTGGACTGAATGTGCTAACCACAAAGCCATCTGTTTTCACATAAATTTACTTTTACCATATTTGGAACCATAAAAGACGCATGGACGTATCAGATGCACTCCAATGGATATCCAGGGAAATAAGTCGTTTTTTTTTTATGAGTAATATAGGTCTAACCTCACAGGGTGAATTTATTTAGTCATTTTTTGGTGAGGGAAAAAGTGCATCTTATAAGCTGTCAAATATGATATTTAATATGAAAAGAGAGTAAAGTTTGTTTATATCAATCTATATCAATTCATATCAGAAATATGATCAAGTGGCTGAAGCTACCATTACACTGACCAACACTGGACTTGTTGGTTGTAATTTCTGCACCATAAATATGGTCAAAATTGAAGATGAAATACCTCCACAGACTCCCATTGTAGTTCCTGAATCAGTAAGTTTTTTTTTATTTGTTTCTGTTTGTTTTTTAATAACTTATTTCATTTCAATTATATAAGCACCCTTTCTCTCTGTCTCTCTCTCTCTCTCACACACACACACACTGTCATCATTTCAACGTCCATTTTTCCCCTGCTTGCACAGGTTAGAAGGAATTCACTAAGGAAGATTTTCTACAGGCGAATGCTCTTCCTGTCACTAACCCTCACCTTTTTCTAAGAAAGGTAATATTTCTTCATGGCCAGACATGTTTTCATGGAAGGTTGGAAAGAAAGGACACTACTTGTATGGTGGTGATACTCACAAATGTCATGTGATATCAAGACAAGGAAACACATACATATACACATACTCACACACAATATCATATATATATATATATATATATATATATATATAAATTTAAAATGAGAGTGAGAAATTAGATAATAATTTGATTAACATCGATTTCACACCAGTGGTCTAGCATATAAAAAAACTGAAGGTTCAGTAAAATTGTATTATATACATATTAGAGGGAAACCACTATGTGGACACCCTTATGCTAGAAATAGATCCGCTATGGTCCTACAACTTGAGAACATTTCTTAGTGGTACGACCATAGCGGATCTATTTCTAGCTTAAGGGTGTCCACTTAGTGGTTTCCCTCTAATATGTATATATATTTCATTATGCCGGCTAATGTCTAATGATACTAAGTAGTGAGTCAGACACCATGAAAAATTGCCTGAGAAACCATCTCTCATCGTTTTTCAATATAAATAAAAGACATTCCACATCTCTGTTGAACGTTGTTTGGAAGCTAAAACAGAATGGAGTAGAATACAGAAGCCACTAGTCAGTTATAAAAAAAATGCTGCATCATATAACGGAACTTCATGGGTATGCAACATATGCCTTGAAGAAACCCTGGAAATAATCACACCCAGGGAAAATGTGATGAATAGACACTCTGAGATGGTCATATCGTGTAGGCATAGGAACAAAATATCATTCATGGAACTTGAAAAAAATATTTTGTAAACAAATAACAAATTATAGAATAGCGAAGGAACACAGGCAAATAAACGAAAATACCAATATTTCAGATGATAACACTATAACAACAGAAACAGGGAAAAGGTCACCATAAGAGGGGTGGTATTAAACCAATTTGGTCAACAAACACCACTGTTTAGCTGACCGCATGTTGGGTTCAAAATTTATTGAGTCACGTTTTAAATGAAATAGAACCAAGAAATGTACTACCATCCTTAAATCTGCTGCATGAATAGCAAATAAATCTAACACCACCACACCCACCTCCATCCCCTTATTTCTACCATTCCTTCCTTTACTCTCATCACCTACCTCCCCCGACCAAGTCCATATAGAAATACTCACATAGCTAGATTGGCCTTCATACTGGCAAGAAGGGATAAACACCCTTCTGTGATTCATCCAATAGTGCAGTATTGCCTGATGAAACGAATCAAGGATGTTGATTAACTGGAAGCCCACGGATAATACAGTCTATGCTGTATGAATCCCAAGGATACTGACTCTCATGTTAAATTCATGTGATTTGTGGAAACATGCCTTACTAGCACCTGTGCTGGTGGCACGTGAAACATTTGAGCGAGGTTGTTGCCATTG
>NC_042997.1:112624070-112626570 GCF_006345805.1 Octopus sinensis | reverse complement strand
CAGTGCCCTGCGGAACACCGCTCACTATTTGTGTGTTAATGGATGTGGCCCCATTGGCTACTACCACCTGACTTCTATCCTTCAGAAAGTCATGAAGCCATTCTCCCAGTTTTCCAACTATGTTGAGATCACGCAGTTTGTGACATATCATTCCATGATCGACTTTATCAAAGGCCTTTGCAAAGTCGAGATATATCACTTCCACATTTGAGTGGTTGTGCAGCCGTTTCAGCACCCAGTCATAGTGTTGTAGGAGCTGAGTTAAACAGCTTCTCCCTGGTCGGAAACCATGTTGGGTGTCGGGCAGCAAGTCATTCTCTTCAGGAAGGTGATCAGCTTCCTTCTGACTATTCGTTCCATGACCTTGCTGATGTGTGAGGTCAGAGAGATAGGTCTATAGTTCTTGGCTTCCGCTCTGCTACCTCCTTTATGAATGGGGCATATTTTACCTTCCTTCAGTTTTCCTGGAAGTTTGCCAGCTGCAAGGAAGCTCTGAAAGAGGAACTGCAGTGGTCTTGCTAGGACTCTCTTACATGCTTTTAGGAGTCTGTTTTCATTTCATCTATAGCCTTGGTTACATCGTCTTCCTTTATATCGATGTAATCTATCGCCGCCGCCTCTGATTTTATATCTGCAGTGGTAAAAAAGTCAGTTGGATTGGTGATTTGGAGATGCCCAAGGGGTGGAGTGAAAACACTCTTGAATTGCTCATTCAGTATTTCACTTACCCTCATTGGTTTTCCTGTAAGTGTGCCATCCTTTTCAAGGAGTGGCCCTATTCTACAGTGCACTGTAGCTGTTTCTTTGGCATACCTGTAGAAAGCTCTGGGGTTAGATTTTATGTTTTCTATAGCCCAGGCTTCTTTGTCTGCTCTTTCTTTTTCATGGGAGAGTTGCAGACATTTTTCGATTTCCAACAGTTTTATTTTTAGGCGGGACTTTTCACTGCTTTCAATCTGTTTGTTTAGGCGATTTGAAAATTTCGTACGCCGTCTCATTAAATTTTCCTCTCTCTGGGGATTTTGTTCTTGTGTACAGTGGCCTTTCTCTCTGGGACACATTTGTAGCATATGGCTTGCATTACAGACATGAATTGTTGAAGTTTCACGTCGATGTCTGGCGAGGAGAGACATTTAGGCCAGTTTTGTTTGAGGATCTCTTTCTCAATTTGTTTCCAGTTTGCCTTATGGTAGTTCAAGCTGGAAAGATTTTGAGGGTTCTTGTAGGCTGCATGTCCGTGCTCTCTTTGGCCCGTACATGGTCAGCTCTATCATGTTGTGATCCGAGAGTAGTGTCGGTGTCACTTTCACATTATGGATGAGATCCATGTCATTTGTGAAGCAGAGATCCAGTGTGTTACCTGCCTGGTTGGTTGGAGTATTACCTGCTCCATGTACAGGGTGTTGATGAGGTTCAGGAGGGACCTCGCCTGTCCTCGTTCACATCTTGTCATTCCTGGGAGAGAAAGGCCCTCGGGCCATCTGACATTGGGCAGATTGAAGTCTCCCATAAGAAGCACACCTATGTGTTGTTCTAATGTGGTTAGAATTTCTTCTATTTTTATAAGGCAGTCTTCAAACTTGCCCACGTGGCTTGGGGCATCTGGAGGGCGATATGTAGCACACACAACTACATCAAGTTGCCTAATATGTACAATAGTGTGTCACACACGAGTTTGAGTATGACAAGAGGACCTGGGGTGTGAGGTCCTCACGGATGTACATAGCAACACCTCCATGACTCCTTTCTTCCTGTCGGTCCGTAGTACAGCATACTGTGGTATGTGTAACTCCGCATCTGCTATGTCCGGTTTCAGGTGCGTTTCTGTAAGTGCTATGCATAAGGCTTGATTGCATGCAACAAAGTCTCTCAGGAATGGGATCTTTGTCCTGTTACTGAGTGTTTGCAGCAGTCCTCTGATGTTCAGTAGGAGTATCGAGGTGAGGTGTACGTTGTTGCCGGCGGTCCATCCTGTGTCTGTTTGCTGTGGTGGTCTGGTATATAGTGGGTAGTCCCACCTGCGGGCTTGGGTTTGATGAAGCCAGGTCAGCGCTGCTGTACAATCTTTTGTGCCATGCACAAAAAAGATTGTTGCTCAGCAGCTGCTCTTTCGACAACATCATGTTGGCTGTTTGTGGCGCGCACAACATCTGCGTACCTCCGCTTTGGGGCAGGTGGTGCGTAGTCCATCCCTTTTCTTTGTGTTGATGGTTTGTCCATCTGCCTCGTGTCTCTGTGGCAGGGTCCCCGATGTGCAAAGCGGCAGCCTGCACCTTCCTTTCCGTGCCAGCAGGAACCTCTCAGGTAGAACATACCACACCCGTGTGCGCTGTTTGGTTCCATCCTTTGCAGTTCCACTTCTGCTCCTGGTTGTTTCTCTCTTGGTCCTGCTTGAGCTTTTCTTTTCCTTTAGCTCTTCCAGTCCTTCTTTTAGTTCTTCTTCCTCCCTCTACCTCTTCACTGGGTTCTCCCGTCTCCATGGCCCTTGCTGCCGGTTGGA
>NC_042997.1:112534864-112619864 GCF_006345805.1 Octopus sinensis | reverse complement strand
TGTTTCCTTTTTTTTATAGTTTTTTTTTGTCATTTAAAAAATATTATTGTTTAAGAATTATGTTTAACTGGCATTCATGCTGTGGCACGTATAAAGCACCAAGTACTGAGGTTGATTTGTTTGACTAGAAAATCCTTCGAGGCAGTGCTCCAGCATGGCCACCATCTAATGACTGAAACAAATAAACAGTAAAAGATATGTGTGTATGATAGGGGGGAAGCTACTTGTGTCTTCTAGTTCAGGAACGTTGGGCCTCACAGAGGCAAAGTGGTTGAGCTCCTTTCAAGTGTTGGGCCTTACAGAGGCAATGACCAAGACCTTTGGCATTATGTTGTGCTTGAAAAGTGGCGAGCTGGCAGAATTGTTAGCACACTGGACGAAATGCTTAGCAGTATTTCGCCCGTCACCTATATTCTGAGTTCAAATTGCGCCAAGGTTGACATTACCTTTCATTTTTTTTGGGGTCGATAAATTAAGTACCAGTTGAGTATTGGGGTCGATGTAATTGACTATCCCCCTCCCAAAATTTCAGGCCTTGTGCCTATTATAGAAAGGATTATGTTGTGCTTGAGAAGAAGACCCATCAAGCCGAGCAAAATCACAGTTGTGGCAGATACCGGTGTCACACAAATGGCACCCGTGCTGTGGCATGTAAAAGCACTCATTATATTCTCAGAGTGGTTGGCGTTAGAAAGGGCATCCAGACATAGAAACCATACCAAATCAGACTGGAGTCTGGTGTAGCCTTCCAGCTTGCCAGCCCTGGTCAAAGAAGTCTTGTTTTCATAAGTTTTGAATTAAAATCTTCCATCAAATCTTAGTCACAATTTATGTTCCTAACACTAGCTTATTGGTAACTAAGTTATTTTACTAAATTCTTTGTTATATTTAAAGTAATTGAAAGAAACACAGGGCATCTCAACAGAAATATGGTAACAAAAGGATCAAAATATATAATAGAGAAACAATTCTTAACCCTTTCGTTACCAACCTGCTTGAAACCAGCTCTAGCTCTGTAGTACAAATGTCTTGTTTTCAAAAGTTTCCACCAAACCTTCCACCAAACCTTAGTCACAATTTATGTTCCTAACACTAGCTTAATGGTAACTAAATTATTTTACTAAATTCTTTGTTATATTTAAAATTAATTGAAAGAAACACAGGGCATCTCTCTCTATATAAACGGCAGTTTGTCTGTGCGTGTTTCTGTGTGTCTGTTTGCTTGTACCCTCACCCTGACCACGGCTTTCAACCGATTCTGATGAAACTTGACACACACATAGCCCAATGCCATAATTCAAAACTAACGCAGTGAAAATTTTGAAAAGTTCCCCCAGTTCTGAAAAAAATCGATAAATTCGACATGGGGTCGACAATCAGAAACACGAAGCACAAACTGTCTAGGGGACGCAACTCTACCTTTTTTAACTAAAAAAAAAATTTACCATAATTTTTTTCCCATTTTTTTGCTGTTTTTTGGCTATAACTCTCTAAAAATGCTTTATAGTTATTTCCCTTACAAACCTGAGCAACGCCGGGCGATACTGCTAGTCTCTAAATAAATGCAATAACGAAAGGGTTAAGCCACATGCCTTTACTGTCATTGTGGTTGCATGTGTTTTGTATGACTATGACATGTGACCCAATCTGATGGTCACGTGATAAAGGCTTTTCAACTTGGCTGCAGTTTCGTTTGGTTAATTGATTGATTAAAGCCGTTAGAAGTAAGGGGCTGTAAGTGACTTGTGCTTTTTACTTCATTAAACTTTTGGCTGCGGGATTACATTAATGGAACTGAACTAGAAGACACAAATAGCTTCCCCCCTATCATACACACATATCTTTTACTGTTTATTTGTTTCAGTCATTAGATGGTGGCCATGCTGGAGCACTGCCTTGAAGGATTTTCTAGTCAAACAAATCAACTTCAGTACTTATATTTTTCTCAGCCTGGTACTTATTCTATCAGTCTCTAATTTACAGGGACATAAACACACCAACACTGGTTGTAAAGTGGTGGTGTGGGACAAACACACACACACACATGCATGCCATCTATGTCTGTCTGTTTGTCTCTCTCAATTTGATAATTTTTTTGATTTTATTTCATTGTCTAAATTCAGGAACAAGAAGAAACTTTTAAAGAGACAGAATTACAAAAGGAAATCGACAGAGTTGCTGTGACTTTATATATTAATGGACCAGAGACTGATAGTATTTGCAGGTCAGATTTAGAAATTCCTTCCTTTGTATTGGATCAGAAGAGAGCATCTTCGATTATATATAGTAACACCAGAATTCTTCGAAAGGATTCTTCCAAATTATGGAGACAAAGGTATGCAACATTTCTTCCCAAGAATTTATATTGAGAGAAACTCAACAGGCACTCCATCGGTTATGATGACGAAAGTCCCAGTTTATCCGATCAATGGAACAACCAGCTCGTGAAGTTAACATACAAGTGGCTGAGTGCTCCACAGACACGGATACCCTTAATGTAGTTCTCAGAGAGACTCAGTATTACACAGAATGTGACAAGGCTGGTCCTTTGAATTACTGGTACTACTAGTTTTTGCCAGCAGAGTTGACTGGAGTGATGTGAAATTAAGTATCTTGCTCAAGGATACATCACACCACCTGCTATCAAACTGATGTCCTTACAATCATCAGCCAAATACCCTAACCATTAAGCCATGTGCCTTCACGATTGAGAGAGATAGCCATTTATGTATCATACTTAATGCATATACACCATTCACAGGCAAGATGCTACAGTTTTTGTCTGAGATAAAATCTCTTATAGACATGATGTGTCAAAAGCAGAATATATCAGAGGGAGATGAAAAATCATCCTGGTAGTGATCTTGTGCCAAAATTTGAAACAAAGCAAAAAATATTTCAAGTGTTGACATATTTTATTTGATCAATGATGCCAAAAAAAGTGCTTAGTACATGTTATGGTGTATAAATTTATTTGGATGATGTCATCTTTGGAAAACTCAGGGTTTTTTGTCAATTAAAATTTTCTTTGGGTTTGTCAGTAATGCAAAAATTGAACTTTCTTTGAATATTTCCATTATTGTCACAATCATTGCCTGCAAGAAACACAGATTCTTGGGAATTCAGCAAGAATGAAATCTTATTTAATAAGTGTAGGTGTTACATGTGAACTACTTCAAGTTTTATGCTTGAAAAGTGTGGTGTTTGACATGAGCCTGAAGGATTACTGGATCCAACATGATGCATTGTACAAGCTCTTCTGAATGCTACATGTTTTGAGCATGGTAGTTGAAACAGCTCATGTATAACTTTTGTATTTATTAAATAGGTGTAGGCATGGCTGTGTGGTAAGAAGCTTGCTTCCCAATCACATGGTTTTGGGTTCAGTCCCATTGTGTGTCACCTTGGGCAAGTGTCTTCTACTGTAGCCTTGGGCCGACCAAAGCCTTGTGAGTGGATTTGATAGACGGAAACTGAAAGAAACCATTGTATATATATTTATATATGTGTGTGTTTGTATGCATGTGTGTGTCTCTGTGTCTGTGTTTGTTCCCGCCACTGGGGCTTGACAGCTGATGTTGATGTGTGCATGTTCCCGTAACTTAGCAGTTCAGCAAAAGATACCAATAGAATAAAAACCAAGCTTACAAAGAATAAGTCCTGGGAGTCGATGTGTTCGACTAAAAGGCTGTGCTCCAGCATGGCTGCAGTCAAATAACTGAGACAAGTGAAATAAAAGATAAGAAAATATTAATATATATATATATATATATATATACATACAATGTATGGTATTATAAGTTCAGGAAAATTTAGATTCAGATGAATATGGTACTTAAGTTAAAGGCACCAGAATTTGGTATGGTATTATCCATATAAATCAAATGCGGGTGGTTATAATCAAAATAAGCAACAAAGATATCCAAGGTAGTGTAGTACAATCATTTCATGCTACTTCATTTAATTAAACAATGTAAGTATTACATCAGTTTTAAAATGTAGAGCACTCTTCAGCCACATATAGAATTTTTGTATAATACGTATAAATGAACATTGTCTATTTAATTAAAAAAATTCTATATGTGGCTGAAGAGTGCTCTACATTTTAAAACTGATGTAATACTTAAATGAAGTAGCATGAAACAATTGTACTACACTACCTTGGATATCCTTGTTGCTTATTTTGATTACATATATATATATATATATATATATATATAGGCACAGATGTGGCTGTGTGGTAAGAAGCTTGCTTGCCAACCACATGGTTCCAGGTTCAGTATATATATATATGATGGGCTTCTTTCAGTCTCTGTCTACCAAATCCACCCACAAGGCTTTGGTTGGCCCGAGGCAACAGCAGAAGGCACTTGCCCAAGGTGCCATGCAGTGGAACTGAACCCAGAACCATATGGTTGGGAAGCAAGCTTCTTATCACACAGCCACACCTGCACCTATTTATATATATATATGTTTTTTTTATTCTCTTACTTGTTTCAGTCATTTGACTGTAGCCATACTGGAGCACTGCCTTGAAGGGTTTTAGATGAACAAATCAACTGCAGAGCTTATTTTTTTTAAAGCTTAGTTCTCATTCTATTAGTCTCTTTTGCCGAACCACTAAGTTACTGGGTTGTAAGCACACCAACACAGGTTGTCAAGTGGTGATGGGGGGGGGGGCAATCATACACACACACACACACACACACACACACACACATACACAAATATATATATGGCAAGAAGGAAATGGAGGGAATCCTGAAGTATTATTCATTAGTTGTTAGACATTATGTTATTTCCATTTATTTATTTTAAACAGTTCAGAAAACATGTGTAAGGTATTAGTAATTTCTAGAATAGAGAAAAGAGAAAGAAGAGCAATTTCTTACAGCTGTTTCAGCCAAGAGGTCCCAGTACCCCATATGTTATTTCCTTCTTTTCAGTGTATTGTAAATCTGTAGATAAATTAGGGTACTTGGGTATGCCTCTTGGCTTTGTTAGAGAGTTTTTATATATACAGCACTATATTGGATAGATACTATCCCGTAGTTGGTTAGATTCACAACCTTTAACTTACTTTCTTTATATATATATATATATATATATATATATATATATATATATATATATATATATATATATATATATATATGTAATGATATGGAAAGGTAAGATCCAAGGATCAAGGTGTAGGTAGTTAGTAAGCTTCAAGCAGTCCATAGAGAGTATATAAAAAACAACTTTTAGTATCAGTAGGGGTTTATTGGCATAGAAGGTTGTGAGTTTTTCCCATATTGAAGTTTGATAAGCTGAAAAAAGTTATTTTATAATTTACAGTTAGTAGCTGGGGTTGCTGTGTATGTGAATTAGGGAACATCATCATCATCGTCATCGTTTAATGTCCGCTTTCCATGCTAGTATGGGTTGGACGGTTTGACTGGGCTGGTGAACCAGATGGCTGCACCAGGCTCCAGTCTTGATCTAGCAGAGTTTCTACAGCTTGATGCCCTTCCTAATGCCAACCACTCTGAGAGTGTAGTGGGTGCTTTTTACGTGCCACCAGCATGGGGGGCCAGTCAGGCGGTACTGGCAATAACCTCGCTAGAATTTTTTACACATGCCAACGGCACAGGTGCCAGTAAGGCGATGCTAGTAACCATCCCGCTCGAATGGTGTCTCCTACATGCCACTGGCACGGTAGCCAGTTAGCTGCTCTGGCAACGATCATGCTCGGATGGTGCTCTTAGCACCCTACTAGCACGGGGTACAAGTGCCAGTAAGGTGAAGCTGGCAACAATTACACTTGAATGGTGCCTTTTATGTGTCACTGGCACAGAAGCCAGTTAGCCGCTCTGTCAACGATCACGCTCGAATGGAGCTTGTGCCCGTCATTGAATTTCACTTTGATTTCGATTTCAGAAGAGGTAAAATCCAAGCTGCGTATGTTTCACATCTAGCAAAACATCGGAAGTAGTAATTACTTAACGAGGGGTGTTCCATTAGTAGTTAGTAGTACTTGATTAGTGACTACTGAATGAGGGGTACTCAGGCCAAACATATCTTAGTCAAATGAAGGTTACATTGCCATCAAGGGGTCCTATGTTAACTCACAGGAGATTTGATTGATCAAATCTCTGACAAGTTAACATGAGACCCCTTGATAACAATGTAATCTTCATTTAAACAAGGTATGTTTGGCCTGATGAATAGCTAGCAGGGTACCCCCTTATTGTGTACCCTACTTCTGGGGTTTACCTACTCCATTCTCTAAATTCCAGTATATATAATATATATATATATATAATGGAATTTATCTGTAAATGTAATATGTGACAATTATTTGGTAGCCATGATAAAACTCAGAGTTTCGGATGTCAGAGTGGAAACTCGGAGTTTTATCATGGCTACTGAATAATTATCACATATTACATTTACAGATAAATTCCTCTATTTACATAATATCAAGGTCTCTTTCATTCTTTTGTTGTCTTATCATTTCTATCAATATATCTATATCTATATATATATATATATATAAATTTAAAATGAGGGTGAGAAATTAGATATTAATTTAATTAACATCGATTTCACACCAGTGGTCTAGCATATAAAAAAAGCTGAAGGTTCAATAAAATTGTATTATATACAAGTCAGCAAGAAGAGTCTATAAGAGGAATCCAAGTGAGCGGATGTGGAGACAGTGGTCAAATAAACCTAAGGTTTAGGCTGTTTATTTGAATCATTGTCTCTCCCCCTCCCCTCCGCCTCTCTCCCCTTCCTCTCTCTCTCTCTCTCTCTCTCTCTCTCTTTCTATATATATATATATATATATATATATATATATATATATATATATATATATATATTATATATATATATATGTATATGATGATGGTGATGATATACTTTATTAATAAAGCATTTTGCTCTACCTTCGGTATTTGAATACTATTTTTCCACCTTGTTTCACATTTATGTGCTTACTCTGCTATATATATATATAGCAGAGTAAGCACACACACACACATGCATATATATATAAGGCGCAGCAGTGGCTGTGTGGTAAGTAGCTTGCTTACCAACCACATGGTTCTGGGTTCATTCCCACTGCGTGGCACCTTGGGCAAGTGTCTTCTGCTATAGCCTGTGAGTGGATTTGGCAGATGGAAACTGAAAGAAGCCCGTCATATATGTATATATATGTGTATGTATATATGTTTGTGTGTCTGTGTTTGTCCCCCTAACATCGCTTGACAACCGATAGTGGTGTGTTTATGTTCCCGTAACTTAGCGGTTCAGCAAAAGAGACCGATAGAATAAGTACTAGGCTTCCAAAGAATAAGTCCTGGGGTCGATTTGCTCGACTAAAGGCGGTGCTCCAGCATGGCCGCAGTCAAGTGACTGAAACAAGTAAAAGAGTAAAGAGAGAAAGTATATATGTATACGAACTCTGTTCCTGGCTTTCGTTGACTTGGAGAAAGCCTTTGACAGGGTCCCCCGTTCCGTTATCTGGTGGTCAATGAGGAAACTAGGGATAAATGAATGGTTAGTGAGAGCTGTGCGTGCCATGTACAGGGACACTGTTAGTAAGGTGAGGGTTGGCAACGTGTACAGTGAAGAATTCCGGGTGGAGGTTGGGGTCCACCAAGGCTCAGTCCTCAGCCCCCTCCTATTTATCATAGTCCTCCAGGCAATAACGGAGGAATTCAAGATAGGATGCCCCTGGGAGCTCCTCTATGCTGATGACCTTGCTCTAATTGCTGAATCACTATCAGAACTCGAGGAGAAGTTTCAGGTGTGGAAGCAAGAATTAGAATCGAAGGGCCTCAGAGTCAATCTAGCTAAAACCAAAGTCCTAATAAGTAGGAAGGTAGACAAATCTCAAACGCCTTCAGGTAGATGGCCCTGCTCGATCTGTAGAAAAGGCGTAGGTAGGAACTCTATAAGGTGCACCAAGTGTAAGCTATGGACACATAAGAGGTGCAGCAATGTCAAAGGAAGGCTAACTAGGAATATAGTTTTTGTATGTGGCAGATGCTCTGGTGCAATAAACGCTGAAAATGCGCAGAGACCATCTTCCGCCACATTCCAGGGAGAAAAACTAGAAATAGTTGATAGTTTCCGTTACCTAGGTGATCAAGTCAGTAGTGGGGGTGGATGTGCCGAAAGTGTAACTGCTAGAGTAAGAATAGCCTGGGCAAAGTTCAGAGAGCTCTTACCTCTGCTGGTGATAAAAGTCCTTTCGCTCAGAGTAAAAGGCAAACTGTATGACGCATGTGTACGAACAGCCATGCTACATGGCAGTGAAACATGGGCCGTGACTGCTGAGGATATGCGTAAGCTCGCAAGAAATGAAGCCAGTATGCTCCGATGGATGTGTAATGTCAGTGTTCATACCCGACAGAGTGTAAGTGCCTTGAGAGAAAAGTTGGACCTAAGATGCATCAGTTGTGGTGTGCAAATGAGACGTCTACGCTGGTATGGACGCATGGTAAGAATGAATGAAGATAGTTGTGTGAAAAAGTGCCACACCCTAGCAGTTGAGGGAACCTGTGGAAGAGGTAGACTCAGGAAAACCTGGGATGAGGTGGTGAAACACAACCTTCGCTCTTTAGATCTCACCGAGGAAATGACCAGAGACCGAAACCTTTGGAAGTATGCTGTGCGAGAGAAGACCCGGCAGGACAAGTGAGGCCATAACCCGTGGCCCCTACCTGGGATGTAGTCAGTCCACCTGTGCATACCTTCCTTCTTGGGACACATAACTCTACTTGTGAAGACCTGTTGAGGCAAGTGAAAATCAAAATCGAAGAATCAAATCAAATCGAAATCGATTCACATCAATGGAATTTGTAGTTTGTGGTACCAGTGCCGGTGGCACATAAGAAAACCATCCGAATGTGGCCGTAGCCTGCACCGCATCGACTGGCCTCCGTGCTGGTGGCACGTAACAAACACCATCCGATCGTGGCTGTGCCAGCCCTGCCTGGCCTCCGTGCCGGTGGCACGTAAAAAACACCATCCGAGCGACGCCGTTCGCCAGCCTTGTCTGGCACTTGTGTCGGTGGCACATAAAAAGCACCCACTACACTCACGGAGTGGTTGGCGTTAGGAAGGGCATCAAGCTGTAGAAACACTGCCAGATCTGACTGGCCTGGTACAGCCTTCGGGCTTCCCATACCCCTTTTAAACCGTCCAACCCATGCTAGCATGGAAAGCGGACGTTAAACGATGATGATGATGATGATGAGGGGTTACCCAAAAGAAACTGGAATTTTGTAATGTTATTTTATTCCCTTTTACATGTTTACACTTTTATTGCCTTCAAAGTCTTCTCCATTTGAAGCAATGCATTGGTCCAGATGTGTTTTCCACTGTTTGAAGGAATCCTGGAACATTTGTAAAGTGATGCCTTTTAATGCTTCAATCATTTCTTTTCTTCACCTCTTCCACATCTGCAAAACGTTTTCCTTTAAGAACTGTTTTCATTGGGGGAACAAAAAAAAAATTGCAGGGATCAAGATCGGGGGAATAGGAAAGGTGGGTAAATGGGGTCATGCCATTTTTGGTCAAGGTGGGGTGCATGATGAAACCACCACTCTCCACTTTGCCATTGGCTGGGGCATCTTCATCTCACCACGTCTCGCAAATGCTTCAGAACTGCCAAGTAAAATGTCTGGTTAACAGTTTGACCAGGAGAACAAATTCTGAGTGGACAATTCCTTTCTCATCAATGAAACAAATTAGCAACATCTTGACACTGGACTTCACTTAACATGCTTTTTTGGGGGATGTGGTGACATCGAATGCTTCCATTGAGTTGATTGCTGTTTCGTTTCCAGGTTGTAGCTGTAACACCAGCTTTTGCCATCAGTGATGGCCTTTGAAAAATGGTCCGGATCAACTTTCAGAACACGCATTCAGTTTTGACTGCCTTTGATCTTCCTTGAGCTGTAACTCTTTCCATTTGCAGCTCCTCACTCAAAATTCGTTGGTATGAGCTCCTGTACACATCAGTCTTATCTACAAGTTCATCAATTGTTCAGCGACAGTCCTCCAAGATCAGTTAATGAATTTTCGTGTTGTTTTCATTCGTTTGGGAGGTCGTCAGTCGCCCTGTACGAGGTTGGTCTTCAAGTGACAAGTGACCATTCCTAGAGTATGAAAACCACTTATAAACTTGTGTTTTGCTCATGGCAGTGACCTTGTAAGCTGTTAGAAGCATGACAACTGTTTTGGCTATTGTTTTCTCCAGCAGAAAACAAAATTTCATGGACGGATGTCACCCCTTCATTTTAGCCATCACAAAAATCAATGAACAGGGAAGAAACACTGCAAAACAAAGATGCACCATGTCGCAGTAAGACTAAAAACAATACTGCCAGTTGGTAGACTGATGCCTGAGGGTCACATCAAGTGGCTTTTAGCAGCAGAAGCCTGAACTACAATGGGCTTGTCCCACAGAGAACGTTTCTGGTTACTTTGGGGTATCTCCTTGTATATCTATATATGTATATAAATAGCATGTCTCATCTTTGTAAATGTTTTTATATTTTCACTTTTCATTCCCTTCGAAATTGCTCTTAACTGTGGTTTGGACTTTGACTGTTCCTTCTAGCATGTAAGGTGTCCTGTTAGGGTCACCTCTTTTGTGTTTATGTAGGTAATTGTTTTATTTTGTATATTTTCATTTATCCTGCTCATTTTTGCATTCTGGTATTTTTGCTGAGATTTTTCTAACACACTCTTTGTGGTAAGGTGATTTGATGTCTATCTTTAGCATATTAGGAATCCACTTTTGTGGTCATCCCTCTTATTAATTGTTATATATATATATATATGTATGTATGTGTACATATATATATATATATATATAACGGGAAGGTTTACGAAAATAAACAAAAGACTAAGGCAGGTGGAGTACAAACAAACAAATGTATTAGTATGGTGCTCAGGAATAGAAATAGAACAAGTCTTTTATGTTTCGAACCTACGCTCTTCGACAGAAAGATACACAGAAAAAAAGCAAGGAGAGAAAAAAATGCGTGTAGGAGCTAATGATCTATCATGATGATATTGAATAGTTAAAATAACTTCCTTGTAATCGTTTATTATTGTATATTTTCTGTGAAATTGAGAGATCACTGACTTATATATGTTCCTATTCTTCGTTTTTTAATTTTAGACCCTTCTTGCCTATCTATGAACTGGACCTTGGCTTTGTAATCCTTGGTTTGATAACCAACCGCACTGTTACTCTGACTAATTGTGGAAACCTCTCAGTTTCCTTCAAGATTGTATATGAACATCTGCAGTACTGGGGATTTAAAATTGACCTTCATAAAGTTACGAATCTCCCTCCACAAGAGAGTGCTAGCTTTCAGTTGACATTTGATCCGAGAGGAGCAAATCTTACCAAGGGCCCCATAGAAACAAAACTACTCATCAGTGTAAGTATCTAAAACAAATTTTCCTGAACACAGTGCGGCAGCGGATTGAATCAACAAGTTAAATTGTCTTGTTATTCTGTGAATGACTGACTGCTTCTACTCCCCTTTTGAACTCAGCAATGTTGTATGTTTAATTGTGTAGAAGTAGGAAGCCATATTGCCACAGTAGTTTCTACTGTTTATAAGCTCAGCAAAAGCAAATTCAATGACTGGTATCCGTGCTAGCGGGGTGCAAAGAGCACCATATGAGTGTGATCGTTTGACAGAGCGGCTAACCGGCTTCCGTGCCAGTGGCACATAAAAGGGCGCCATTCAAGTGTGATCATTACCAGCGTTGCCTTACTGGCGCTTGTGCCCGTGCTTGTAGGGTGCCAAGAGCACCATCTGAGCATGATCGTTACCAGAGCAGCCAACTGGCTCCCATGCTGGTGGCACGTAAAAGGGCACCATTCAAGTGTGATCATTACAAGCATCGCCTTACTGGCACCTGTGCCGGTGGCATGTGTAAAAAGATTCGAGCGAGGTCATTGCCAGTACTGCCTGACTGGCCCCCATGCCAGTGGCATGTAAAAAGCACCCATTACACTCTCAGTGTGGTTGGCGTTAGGAAGGGCATCCAGCTATAGAAACTCTGCCAGATCAAGATTAGAGCCTGGTGCAGCCATCTGGTTCACCATCCCTCAGTCAAAATCGTCCAACCCATGCTCGCATGGAAAGCAGACGTTAAACGAGGATGATGACGACTGTGTGATTATGAAGCTTGCTTCCCAACCATGTGGTCTTGGGTTCAGTTTTCAGTTCCATTGTACAGTAACTTGGCTTCTATAGCTCAGAGCCAACCAAATCCTTGCAAATGGATTTGGTAGGCAAAACCTGAAAGAAGTGGCTGTGTGGTAAGTAGCTTGCTTGCCAACCACACGGTTCTGGGTTCAGTCCCACTGCGTGGCACTTTGGGCAAGTGTTTTCTACTATAGCCTCAAGCCTACCAAAATTTTGTGAGTGGATTTGGTAGATGGAAACTGAAAGAAGCCCTACACACATACATATGTGTGTGTGTTTGTCCCCCCACCATCGCTCGACAACTGATGTTGGTGTGTTTACGTCTCCCGTAACTTAGCAGTTTCAGCAAAAGAGACCGATAGAATAAGTCCTAGACTTACAAAGGAGAAGTTCTGGGGTCAGTTTGTTTGACTAAAGGCAGTGTTCCAGCATGGCCACGGTCAAAATGACTATAACAAGTAAAAGAATGAAAAAATAAATGAATATATTTGTCTGTCTGTCTATCTATCCATATGTATCTATTCATCAATCTGTATTGAAATTTCATATTGTTTGGCTGCACCTTTCATTATTTCACTTCTGTCTTCAGTTGTTAGGGCGTTGTATTCATGATTGTAACATTGCGGTTTCAATTCCTGGACTGGGTGGTGTATTATGTTCTTGAGCCAAGCACTCCATTTCACATTGCTCCAGTCCAGTCACTTCTTAATGAGTTCCAGCAATAGTTGAAAAGTTAACCCTGTAGCAGACTGGCATCCCATCCAGGATGGCGAGGGAATTGTAATCTTGGTCACTTATATGTCATGGAAACATGGTTAAACTCTGGCTGTGTGGTAAGAAGTTTGCTTCCCAACCATGTGGTTCTGGGTTCAGTCTTACTGCTGGACACCTTGGGCAAGTGACTTCTACTGTGGACTTGGGCTGACCAAAACTTTGGAAACTAAAAGAAGCCTGTTGTGTGTATGTGTGTGTCTTTATGTCTGTGTTTGCCACCCCACCTCCTCTTGACAACTAGTGTTGCTGTGTTTACATCCCTGCAGCTTAGCAGTTTGGCAAAAGACACTGATAGAATACGTGATGGGCTTAAAAAAATATAAGTACTGCCCCAGCATGGGCACAGTCTAATGACTGAAACAAGTAAAAGATATCATCATCAACATTATCATCAATTAACATCTGTTTTTCCATGCTGGCATGGATCAGATGGTTCAACGGCGAGCTGGCAGACATGTTAGCACGCCAGATGAAATGTGTAGCCGTATTTCATCTGCTGTTACGTTCTGAGTTCAGATTCTGCCGAGGTCAGCTTTGCCTTTCATCCTTTCGGGGTCAATAAATTAAGTACCAGTTACACACTGGGGTCGATGTAATCGACTTAATCCGCCTGTCTGTTCTTGTTTGTCTCCTCTGTGTTTAGCCCCTTGTGGGCAATAAAGAAATAGGTTCAACAGTAGCTGGCAAGGCCAGGAGTCACACCAGGTTCCGTAGTCTATTTTGGTATGGTTTCTACAGCCGGATCCCCTTCCCAATGCCAACTTTACAGAGTGTATTGGGTACTTTTTATGTGGCACCAGCACCAATGCTTTTTACATGGCACCATTATCATTTTTTTATGTGACACCAGCACCAGTGCCTTGGTTTTTGGATCTCAGTTCTGATGTGGTGGGTGGGTCTTCTTGAGTACAGCAAGGTGCTACATATCTCTTTTCTCTGTCACCTCTTCTGTTAGGCTCAGTGTTTTGAGACAGACCTTCAGAACTTCCTCCCATGTCCTCCTGGGTCTCCCTCTTCCACAACTTCCATCCACTTTCACTTTATGCAATTGTTCCTCATCCATCCACATCACATGACCAAACCACTGCAGCGTTCTCTCTTGCACACTGCATCTAATTCCTCATATGTCTTTTATCTCAATACACTAGTGCCCTGTTGCACATGTGCACTAATATTGCTCATCCAACGAAACATACTGGCTTCATTCCTCTCTAATCTTCGCATGTTCTCTGCATCCAGAGCCCATGTCTCACTACCATGTAACAGTGCAGTTTGTACACATACATCATACAATCTTCCTTTCACTTTACAAAAGGAAAAAAAAAAAACATTTGATCATTTATCTCACCCTAACTGCTTCTACAAAAGGAAAAAAAACACATTTGATCACTTATCTCACCCTAACTGCTTCAAAGAACATGTACCTCTATTTACCTGACATGGCTCTCATATAATAAATGTATATTTTCTGATCCATCTACAGGTTTATTTCACTGCTGTTCTCCACCCTTTCTCTCCTGCCATTATCACATCATCCATTCTCAGCCATTTCCATTCCTTCACCTCCCCACCCATCCCCACACTGGTATTTACCATTATCCACATTTCCACCCTGGTTCCATTCACCTCAACACCCATCTATAACCATCTCTCACTCTCCTCTCACCTAACCCTAACCCATTTGTCCACTCACCATTCCTGATGTTTTGTATTCTCTCTCAAACTTACCTTCTTGTATCTTGAGAGTCCACCCTGCCACCCCATCACCACCATCACCTACCCTCACCCACCCTTATATACTGTGGGTTGGCCACATATCTCCCCTATAGTAAGACACCTATGCCAGTCCCTCTATCATACTTTAATTTATCAATACCTGGTATTAAGTCACCTGTCCCTTTATTACCTGCTGACTCAGGGCCTTTTTCTTTGTCATGTGACTTACTTGGTGATCTCACTAATGTTAATCATCATCATCATCATTGTTTAACATCCGTTTTCCATGCTGGCATGGGTTGGACGGTTTGAGGTTTGAAGAGACAATGGCTGCACCAGGATCCAATCTCATCTGGCAAGGTTTCTACAGCTGGATGCCCTTCCCAATGCCAACCACTCCGAGACTATAGTGGGTGCTTTTTACATGCCTCCAGTACAGGAGCCAGTCAGGCGGTACTGGCATCGACCACGCTCGAATGGTGCTTTTTATGTACCACTTGCACAAGACCAGTTAAGCGGGCCTGTCATCGATCATGTTTGGATAGTGCTTTTTACATGCCAAGCACCCAGTACACACTGTAAAGTGGCTGGCATAAGGAATGGCACCCACCTATAGGAACCAAACCAAAGTATGTATTGGAACATAAAGCAGTCTTCCAGCTAGTTGGATCCTATTAAATGCCTGACCCATGCCAGCGTGGAAAATGGACATTAAATGATGATGGTGGTGGTGGTGTGTTGCAGAACTTATAACTGTTTTTTAACATTTCATTTCATTTATTTTTTTTGTTTTTTTTTTGTTTATTAATTTTATTTGTGACATCATTAATAGATAACAAATGGCCCACAAATTATTGTGTCTCTTCGCGCTCATATCACCATGCCTGATATGGAAGTTTCTCATGATATACTGGATTTTGAAAATGTGAAATGTGGTGAGTGTAAAATAATGAGCACCCAACTTCATAACCACCAATATGTTCAATGTGAATGGAGCTATCTTCCATCTTCGTCCAAGAAAAATCAGGTAAGCCCTCTTAAAAATATTTACAGCTGTAATATTGCTCATGTTTAACCCTTTTGTTACCATATTTCTTTTGAAATACAAATGTTTTAATTTAGATCACTTTAACCCTTTTGTTACCATATTTATGTTCAAATACACTTCATTTATTTCAGTTAATTTTGAAAATAACAAAGAATTTAGTAAAATAACTTTACCATTATTAAAGCAGTGTTTGGAATCAACTTGAAATTTTGGTGGAAAGAATTTTAACTTAGATCGCTTTAGAACAGGAAGTTTGTTTCGCAGAACCAAGGGTTTTGGGTGGGTTTTGATGTCAAAGGGGTTAGAATTATTTTTGGAGATGTAAAGATTTGAATGTTTGGAAAGAGTAATATTTAATCAAAATGTTGAAGTTACAACAGTAATTTTTGTGATCCTGAAAGAATTCATGCTTTGGCATTTCTTAGAAATTCTCATCCAGTGAATTGTTCTTCTCTTAGGCCAAAAATGAAGCACAAGACACAGCAAATAAAAAAGCTGCATTGGCCATGAGACCACGTAAGAACTTTGAAATAATTCCTCCCTCAGGAGTACTCCAGCCAGGACAAAGAGTAAATATTCAAGTAAAATTCATGCCAACGGAAGGGGTAATTTTTGTATTCATCTCTCTCTCTTTTTTTCTTGCTGTGTCCCCCCCCCCCAGTGTACATGAATATTGACATTCCGTTGCTTTGCTTGTCGCTACTGGTAATAAAATGTTTACATTTCTTGTTGATATTTTGACCAGTTGCTCTGTGTGTTTGAAGGCCTTTGGAATAAATAAGAAACAACCTATGTTTGAGAAACTGCTATAGGTTGGTGACAGGAAGAGCATCCAGCTATAAAATCTTGTCTCAAAAAAGATCCCCCCCCCCAAAAAAAAACCTCATGTTGACCCTGAAAAACAGACATTAAATAAACAAGCAAATGGAGATGCTCTCTAAACACAAAGGAAATCCTCAAAGAAATATTCCACTTAATAGCTTGTTGAGCCATCCTTAATGAAGAATTTTGGTGCCGTATCAGAGGTGGATGAGAGAGATTTATTTCCCCAAATCTTGTAGCTCTACCATGTTAATGACTAATATTTTATCTTGTTGTATCCAAGACTGAAAGACAATGTTTTACCCATATTGGGAACAATAATTCGAATTTCAAATGATGGAAATTACTATTGCAAAGAACCCATGCCATAGGGAAAAAAAGACGTAAAAGGATGATGATGATGATGATGGTTAAGAAGGAGAAGAAGAAAAAAAATAATTCTCTAAATAAACTAATTGAATAATAGTTTTCCTGCAACATGGAATTTGATGAATGAACCAAGACGAAATTCCACATGAGTTTGGAAGACCATTTGTTTAATGGTTTAAAATTTGAACAAAAGATCATGAGTAGACAACATACACGCACACACAGAAGCTTGGGGATGGGGTTTAAGGGGTGCAACGAAAATCGACCCTAGGAGTTATTCTTTGGAAGCTTAGTACATATTCTATCGGTCTCTTTTGCTGAACCGCTAAGTTACAGGGACGTAAATAAACCACCGTCAGTTGTCAAGAGATGTTGGGGGGACAAATACAGACACACAAACATACACACACACACACATACATACATACATACATATATATATATATATATATACAATGGGCTTCTTTCAGTTTCCATCTACCAAATCCACTCACAAGGCTTTGGTCGGCCCAAGGCTATAGTAGAAGACACTTGCCCAAGGTGCCACGCAGTGGGAATGGACCTGGAACCAAGTGGTTGGTAAGCAAGCTACTTACCACACAGCCACTCCTGCGCCTATATTGTTTTTGCTAAAAACATAAGCAAGACAAAGGAACAAATGCTGCACACACATACACACACATGTTCAGCACCCGTGCCAGTGGCATGTAAAAGCACCCATTACACTCCTGGAGTGGTTGGCATTAAGAAGGGCATCCAACTGTGGAAAAAACCATGCCAAATCAGACTGGAACCTGGTGCAGTTCCCCACCTCATCAGGCCCAGTCAAACCATCTGACCCATACCAGATGATGATATATATATAAGCACCAACCGATTGTGGCCGCTGCCAGCCTCCCCTGGCATCTATGATGGTGGCATGTAAAAAGCACCCACTACACTCATGGAGTGGTTGGCGTTAGGAAGGGCATCCAGCTGTAGAAACATTGCCAGATCAGATTGGAGCCTGGTGCAGCCTCCTGGCTTCCCAGACCCCAGTCGAACCGTCCAACCCATGCTAGCATAGAAAACGGACGTTAAATGATGATGATGATGATGCTGATGATGATACATACATACATTATATATATATACAGAAAAAGCACCACTCAAATGTGGCTGATGCCAGCATTGCCTTGACTGGCTTCTGTGCCGGTGGTACATAAAAAGCACCATCCAATCATGGTTGATGCTAGCCCTCTCTGGCCTCTGTGCTGGTGGCACGTAAAAAGCACCCACTACACTCTTGGAGTGGTTGGCGTTGGAAGGGCATCTTGCTGTAGAAACATTGCCAGATCAGATTGGAGCCTGGTGCAGCCTTCTCGCTTCCCAGACCCCAGTCAAACCATCCAGCCCATGCCAGCATGGAAAACAGATCTTAAACAGTGATGATGATGATGATATATACATATATTTATGTATTTCCTGTTAGTGGATGGACAAATAAAGCATCATTTCATGCTTTATGTAGAGTTTGGGTGAGGCTTAGAATAAATGACATCCCCCCCACTATTTATATGTATTTTAATTACTCCTGTAAGAAACAGTTTAATTAATGAACAGGACTCCAGAACAGATTATGTTTGGGTATAGAGACCCTGCTATGTATTTATTTTTATCAGAATATACAGAAGATGTTTGAACTCATTTCTGGCCATCACAAATGCTCATTTGTGATGTTGAGATAAGAGGAGAGCGAGTTATCAATTTTGACTTTGTCTTTTGTCAAAATAGCATTTGAAAGAGAATATTTCAACATTCTCTGCGACAGCAGGCATCGGCATGCTTCGTAAAATAATTTTGTTTCCTGAATTCTATAAACAAGAGCCACCATTCTTGTTTAGACTTATTGAAAAGATATGGCCAGGTTCAAACACTGCTCTCTCTCAAAGGCCCCTTATATCAATGAATCAAGTGTTTTGTGAACATGCATTGTCTGAAGTTGTTAGCTTCTAATATGTTGGAATGTGCTAGAAAATTAAAAACGAATATGCACCTCATTTTTGTCTTGTCAGTTAGTGGTTGACTCTGTCAGCACTCATGCCACATGGTAAGCACTGGTGCCACATAAAAAGTACCCAGTACACTCTGTCAAGTGGTTGGCATTGGGAAGGGCATCCAGCTGTAGAGACCATACCAAAATTGACAATGGAGCTTGGGGTGGCTCCTGGCCTTACCAGCCCCTGTTAAACCATCCAACCCATGCCAGCGGGAAATAATGGACGTTAAATGATGATGATGATGATGATTGTCATTGTTTTGGCTCTCATTATTCTTTGTACACATGAAAATTTATTACAAATTTTATTTGTAAAACTCAAAAACTCCACCACCTCCCGTTATCTCATGAATGACATTTTTCTTTAAAAAAAGAACAGCAGCTTCTTTCCAAATCACTTCCTCTCTGATTTATATACTTAGAAACGTTTGAATATTGAGAATTCAGGAGAATATTGAAGATTTTTGTTTTTGTTTTTTTTTTTAAATCCATTTAAAAAAAAAAATTCCATTTAAATAGAAATTGTATTGTTTTTTGAAGAAATTGTATGAAAAGAGAATACCAATCCGAATTGCCCAAAGCAGTGAAAGAATCATTCTTCAGTGTAAAGGAAATGGCATTGAACCAGTTCTTGAGTTGTTGGAAGAACACGTCACATACAGACCAATTCTTCCACACAGTTGCGGGGATGAGAAAGAAGTGATTGTGAAGAATCCATGCGATTTCCCAATAGAATTCTACAGTGTGGACTTTGATAGCAACTATCTTGAAGAAGAAAAGGTAATTCCAATATTTGAGATGAAGTAAAATGGGATTTATTGAAAAGGTTTTCATTGCCTATATCAGTGGTTCTCTACTGGGGTCCACATGGCCCTTGGTGGGGTGGGGGGTGTCCTTATATGATTTTGTCATTGATAATTAGCAATAGATTCATTATACTTGTTCAACACACAAAATATTTTAACAATTGTTTTTATACAATTCCTAATAATACATTATTTACATTATTTACATTTGACGGATATTTGTCCTCCTCTTGTTTGTTGTTAATCCAACGTTTCGGCTGATGTACTCTCCAGCCTTCATCAGGTTTCTTGAGGAAATTTTGAACCTGGGTTCTCATTCCAAGGTATTTTTCGATGTTATTAGTATTATTATTCAGGTCACTGCCTGGAATTGAACCTGGAATCTTGGGGTTAAGAGCACAGGCTGCTAACCCCAAGATTCTGAGTTCAATTCCAGGCAGTGGCCTGAACAATAATAATAATAATAATAATAATAATAATAACATCGAAAAATACCTGAGGAATGAGAACCCAGGTTCAAAATTTCTCCAAGACACCTGATGAAGGCTGGAGGGTATATCAACCGAAACGTTGTGTTAATAACAAACAAGATTAGGATAAATATCCATCAAATATAAATAATGTATATAATTCCTCATCTCATAAATATTGAACTGAATTCCTAATAATATTTAATCATAAAAAAAAAATATGATATTTTAAAACTTCAAATGGTTATGGGCGTTCCAGTGGAGCAAAATAGAAATCAAAGGGGTCCGCAGGCAAGAAATGGTTGGGAACACCACTGGCTGATTGTAAGGGACTTTTCTGTATTTATTTCCATTATTATTATCATCATCATCATAATTTTTATACTTGCTATTTGGGCAACAAACTAGCTCTGAGTTGTTAGAGTTCCAGGTAAATTATTTTGTGGTAGTTATTCTGAATGTCTGTACTCTGAGTTCAAATCCTGCTAGGGTAAACTTCACCTTCCATCCTTTTGAGGTAAATAAAAAAATTCCGATCCAAGACAGTAGGTTGGTGCAACCATTAGAGGATCAGAAAAGATATGCTTTTTTGGTGTCTGTTCTGGTCCTTTGTCTTCTGACACTAACACCTGTCACAACACTGGAGCCAAACTGTCTGTGGTCATTTCCTTGGATAAACTTCATTGATGGTGTATCTTTCTCCCTAACTGTCTCCCTCATTCTTTCTCCTTTCTCGTAGCCAAATATCTCCTCTATAGTCAGATGATAATTTCTCCTATCACACTCTAACCACTCACCTGGCATGCAACCACTTCCCTCTGTTCTGTTTCTTCTCTCAACTAAGAGGTCTTTATCCTACAAGTTACTTGGTGATCCCACTCATGCCACATAAAAAGCACCTGTGCCATTTCGATGGGAAAAGCGCCCAATACAGTCTGTAAAGTGGGTGATGTTAGGAAGGGTATCCAGCTGTAGAAATCATGCTGAGACAGATGACTGGAACTTGGTGCAGTTCCCAACCTTACCAGCTCCTATCAAACCTCCAATCCATGCCAGCATGAAAAACAGACTTTTCATCATAATGATGATGATGACAATTATGATGTTGGTGGTGGCGGTGTTGATGACAACAATGATGAGTCATCATTCTAGCAGGTTTTAATCATTAGTTTGTCATTGATAGTACATAATATTAGACAGGCTGTGTGTGAAGACTAGAATAACCACACACCGTGGTGGACTGGGTCTAAAAATATTGGTTGCCAGGAGACTAAGGGGGCTCACCTGCAACTGCAATGCTCTCATTTAATGCTTTTTTTTTTTTATTAAAAATATTCTTTTCAGCTGTCTACAAACACAGCCAGGCTGAAATAATGTATTCTTCCAGGAGTGAATAAAAAATTCTCAAACTTGAGGAGATGGGCCTCTTAGATACTAACATGGGCCCCCATATATGGACTCTAATGGTGCAGGGGCTCATTTGCCATCAGGTAAACTGGCAACCTGGTCAGTCTGCCACTGACCATACATATAAGTTTACATATATTATATTACCCAGTACATTTGTATTTATCTATGTACAACAATTGTTTGAATAAAACACTATACATGAGATTGTAAATGTGATAGTTAAGTCCTCTTGGATCAAATATTTTAGTTATTTATATGAAAATGTTCATGCTTATTAAAGAATAAGTAGAAAGGGTGAAACTGTTCTATGTAGCAGTTCAGTATCCTAGATTTTTATAACGTTTAGTCAAAACTTTGAGAACCTTCTGCAAAATTATTTGGTTGGAAAATTCCCAAAACTTACTTTCAAGTCTACCATTATGTGGTTGCATTCCAGCTGATCTGATTGGTCAGACCATGTTCACATACGTTTCCATGCTTTTTATGGTGACATAGTTAATTACTTGAAGTTACAACATGTGTTAGATGTATTATTTACATTATTTACATTTGATGGATATTTGTCATCATCTTGTTTGTTGTTAACACAACGTTTTGGTTGATATACCCACCAGCCTTCATCAGGTTCTCATTCCTAATGTTTGAAATTTCCCCAAGACACCTGATGAAGGCTGGGGGGTATATCAGCCAAAACGTTGTGTTAACAACAAACAAGATGAGGACAAATATCTGTCAAATGTAAATAATGTACATAATTCCTCATCTCTTAAATATAGAAATGTACTAGATATGTTTTTCATGGCACCAGCACCAGTGAGGTCACCATGCAGCTTGCAAGATTACAATCCCAATAGAGGTGGCTTTACCCTAGGAGTTGAGAGGTAACTGTGTGAGAGAAGGGACCAGAGAAGGACAGCTTTCTTGCTGCAGAGTAGCTATAATGACTCCTCACATTTTAAGAGAGAGAGTAGAAGTGACTGAGGTGATGGAGAGCAAAGTGGTGGTGATGAGGCATCTGTGTGGACCTTCATGGTATGAGATGAGTAGAAATGAGGTGGGGGACAAGAGACTCAGAAGTGGGGGTGGATGGAGGTTGCAACAGTGTATAGGGGAGTGAAAGGTGGGGGGAAGGGAAGTAGACAACAACCTTAAAGGCCGGGCAAGGTTGAAGGGTGGGTGCAGTGAATGGTAAATAAGGAGTAAAAGGCCGACCGATTATGCATGAGTTGGGGGAAGTAGGGTAGAGTAGGAGATGACTGACAGTGCAGAAAAAGGGGTGAGGAGTGGAGTAGAATAGTAATGAGGATACAGTAAATGGGGTGGGGATGAGAGAGAGAGCGAGTGAGATGACGTGGTGGCAGGAGTTGGAGGGGAGAAAGAGGCAGGTGTAGTGCATGAAAAGGGTAAGAGACATCTGGTGGTGGTGGTGGTGGAGGAGGAGGAGACATAATATGGTGGCTAGGTGGGGTGGATGGGTCAGTGTAAAATGTGAATGAAACAAACAAAATTAATGGATGAAGAGTAGATAATGATGTCTCAGAACCAACATTACTTTTAAAAATCATTATGTTTACCGTATTATGACTTTAAATGAAAATATTGATTTCAAATTTCGGCACAAGGCCAGCAATATCAGGGGAGGGTGAGTAAATTGATTAGATTGACCCCAGTGTCCAACTGGTACTTATTTTATTGACCCCGAAAGGATGAAAGCAAAGTTGACCTTGGTGGAATTTTAACTCAGTGTGAAGATGGATGAAATGCCATTAAGCATTTTGTCAGGTGTGTTAACGATTCTGTTAGCTAAAAATATTAATCTTTTGTTATGAAGAAATTGGTTTTGAATAAAAATTTTTTTCTCTCTCGTTGAGGATTTAATTTAAGAAACGCTATTTCTAATTCTAACAGATTCTTCGTCTGATGCGAGGCTATGATGATTATAAAACCTTGCTTTTACCACCTCGGGCTGCTGGGGAGAAGTTACCCCAAGAACTGCTTGACTTTTATAAAGGTTTGAAGACTTCTACTTTCTTTTTATCATCTCTTATCTTCATTTACTTTGTTTAGTCATTGAACTGTGGGCCATACTGGGGGACAGAGATAGTCATCTTACTCTAGAAGTGTTACATGGCTACCCCAGTACCCCAATGATGTTGACTGATATGATGATTATGAAATAATCATAAGAACTGCAGGAGAATTGAAGATAAAATTATTTAAAAATTTCTCCTTTGTATAACTGTGCAGCCCCCCCCCCCTAACAACTCTGTCATTTATTCCTTGTTTTTTTTTGTTTCTCACTGTGTGTATAGTGTTCTTTTACTCATTGCCTGCCACCATACCTAGGATGTGTTTTCATAGTGCACCACTTAGCTTAACTCACATACACCAACACATGGATATACATTTATATATATACATTTGTACCATCATCATCATCATTTAGCATCCATTGTCCATGCTGGCATGGGTTGGATGGTTTGACCAGGGTCAGCAAGCTGGAAGGCTGCACCAGACTCCAGTCTGATTTTGCATGGTTTTCTATGGCTGAATGCCCTTCCTAACACCAACCACTCCGAGAGTGTAGTGGGTGAATTTATGTGTCAATTTGTGTGACACCAATATCTGCTATGACTGTGATTTTACTTGGCATTTGATGGGTCTTCTTCCCAAGCACAACATAATGCCAAAGATCTTGATCATTGCTTCCGTGAGGCCCAACACTCAAAAGGAGCTCAGCCTCTGTGAGGCCCAACGCTTGAAAGGTGCTTTTTACGTGCCACTGGCATGGATGCCAGTTATGTGACACCAGCATCAGATACAACTATGATTTCATTTGGCTTGATGGGTTTTCTCAAGCATAGCATATCACCAACAGGTTTCTTTCAGTTTCCTTCAGCCAAATCCACTCAGAAGACACTTGCCCAAGGTGCCACGCAGTGGGACTGAACCCAAAACCATGTGGTTAGGCAGCAAACTTTTTACCACACAGCCACAGAGATTTTATTGGAACCTTTTTCTTGATTTTTTAAAATCTTAAATTTTTTTTTCTTTTAGCACGGAAGAAAAGACTTGAAGAAATGGAGAAGTTCCACAAAGAAGGAATGAGTTTGTTGAGCTCAGTTTCTGAGGACACCCAAGAGCAAGACGTCAAAGAGGGTAAGAACAAACTTTCCTTTGTTGTTTTTTCTGATAAAAAAAACTTTATTGACACTAGTGTCACATAACCAGCCCACTCAAAAGTACCTTGGATCGTAGGGCGACATGCCATGCTTGAGGAGACCTATTGAGTCAAGTACATCAACAGCAATATCAAAATCAAATCAAATGGAAATTGTAGTGTGACCTCCATGCCGGTAGCACGTAAAAAGCAATATCTGATTGTGGTCAATGCCAGCACCTCTGGCCCCTGTGCTGGTGGCACGTAAAAAGCACCCATTACACTTCCAGAGTGGTTGGTATTAGGAAGGGCATCTAGCTGTATAAACACTGTCAGATCAGATTGGGGCCTAGTGCAGCTTCCTGGCTTCCCAGACCCCAGTCGGACCGTCCAACCCATGCCAGCATGGAAAATGGATGTTAAACGATGATGATGATAATGGTTGGTGTAAAATATTTATTTATTGGTGATTTGAAGTGGAAAATCTTGTTTCATTTTACTAATAATTGCAGCGTGGAAAGTATTTATAAGCCATATAAAAACACACAAAATCCGTTAGATTCACTCAACATTTAAATTCAATTTGCCAAAATATTTTCGTTGCTTTGAGACTGCGACCTGTTCACTGACAAAATTCCAGCATGGAGTTTTGTCAATGAACAGGTTGCCATCTCAAAGCGCCAAAAATATTTTGGCAAATTAAATTTAAATGTTGAAGTGAATCTAACAATTTTTGTGTTTTTAAATGGCTTGTAAGCACCTTGCATGCTGCAATTGTTTTTGTTCCAGCACACAATCTCAGATCAGGTCACTTGCTATGCAAGTACATCTCTGTAATTTTATTAATAGTTTAAAGAATAAATATCATTTAAAATAACAATTTAGTGGGAAGAAGTTTGCTTCCCTACCATATGGTTCCAGGTTCAGTCCCACTGTGTGGCACCATGGGCAAGTGTCTTCTATTATAGCTTCAGGCCAACCAAAGTCTTGTGAGTGGATTTGGTAGACAGAAACTGAAAGAAACCCATTATGTGTGTGTCTTTGTGTCTATGTTTGTCACGCCCACCACCATCATTTGACAAAAGAGGCTGATAGAATAAGTACGAGGCTTTAAAAGAAAAGGGACTGGAATTGATTCATTTGACTAAAAATTCTGTAAGGCTGTGCCCCAGCATGACCACAGTCTAATGGCTGAAACAAGTAAAAGATAAAAGATTTGGGGATGTTGTGTCTTTAGATTTTATAGTTTTGTTCATCATTGTCGTTCATCATCATCATTAAATATGTTTTTCATGCTGGCATGGGTGCAGGAGTGGCTGTGTGGTAAGTAGCTTGCTTCCCAACCACATGGTTCTGGGTTCATTCCCACTGCGTGGCACCTTGGGCAAGTGTCTTCTACTATAGCCTCGGGCCGACCAAAGCCTTGTGAATGGATTTGGTAGATGGAAACTGAAAGAAGCCCGTCGTATATATATGTATGTGTGTGTGTATTTATGTGTTTGTGTTTGTCCCCCCAACATTGCTTGACAACCGATGCTGGTGTGTTTACGTCCCCGTAACTTAGCGTTTCAGCAAAAGAGACCGATAGAATAAGTACTAGGCTTACAAAGAATAAATCCTGGGGTTGATTTGCTCAACTAAAGGCGGTGCTCCAGCATGGCCACAGTCAAATGACTGAAACAAGTAAAAGAGTATGGGTTGGATGGTTCAACAGGGGCTGGCAAGTCAGAAGTCTGCCCCAAGTCCCATTGCTGGTTTGGCAAACCAAAGCTTTGTGAGTGGATTTGGTAGACGGAAACTGAAAGAAGCCCATTATGTGTGTGTGTGTGTCTTTGTGTCTTTGGTTGGCCTGAAGCATTAGGAAGGGCATCCAGCTGAAGAAACCATGCCAAAACAGCAATGGGACCTGGAGCAGACTTCTGACTTGCCCAACCCATGCCTGCATGAAAAACAGATATTTAATGATGAGGATGAATGACAACGATGAACAGAATCACATTACAGAGTGCACTGGGCACTTTATACGTGGCATCAAAACTTGTGAGAAATTCTAAGCAACTTGAAAAGCAAGCTACTTCAATTGAGAGTTGAGGTAGTGTTAAGGGAGGTGGCTTTGTGTCAGGTGATGCGAGAAGGTGAAAGTATAATAGAGGGACAGGAGCTAACATTAGGTACTTATGCTCAGACTGAGATTAGGGATACTGCATGTACCCATTGATAAATGCAAGGAGGGTGCAATACAACACAGCACCATATTGATTATGATGTTTCCAGATCAACACCAACATTTTAATTTAGGAATATACAAAATTAGTAAAAAAATTAGGTAATCATCATCATCATCATCGGTTATCGTCCGCTTTCCATGCTATCATGAGTTGGACAATTTTGAGTGAGGGCTGGCGAACCAGATGGCTGCACCAGGCTCCAATCTTGATCTGGCAAAGTTTCTACAGCTGGATGCCCTTCCTAATGCCAACCACTCCGAGAGTGTAGTGAGTGCTTTTACGTGCCACCGGCACGGGGGCCAATCAGGCAGTACTGGCAATGACCTCGCTTGAATCTTTTTACACATGCCACTGCCACAGGTACCAGTTAGGCAACGTTGGTAACGATCACGCTTGAATGGTGCCCTTTTATGTGCCACTGGCATGGAAGCCAGTTGGCTGCTCTGGCAACAATCACGCTCGGATTGTGCTCCGATCACGCTCGACTCATTTACATTTTCTAGTAAATTGCACAAATTGGCAACACTTATGGCATTATCAGTGAGCAGCTCTCCATTCATTTTATACACTAAATTTCACATTTGTCACCCCTGTTAACCTGTGTAGAACAGTTAGATTTTGCTATAACGTACATTTTCCACTGAACTCAGAGTATTTTCGTGACCAGGTGGACAGTAGTTTGATAGTTGAGCTCTGATTGGCTGTATGCAAATGAGTTCATAACCCCACCTTACTCTATTTAAAATGGAAGAATATAATTCACAGCAAACTTGTTTTATGTTGTAGATACAGAAACTGAAGGCATCGAGGTGAAAAAATATGATTCTGCAGAGAATTTAATAGAAGTGATTATACCTCCTTTCACCAGTAAATGTACATCACCTGAAAATGTGACTTTGGAAAGTGTGGAACAAACTGAAAAGTTGAATGTTGATGACATAGAAGAAGGTGGGTTCTTTTTTTACTAATTAGTATTGTTTGCTAAATCTGCAGGTGTTTGTAAAAGCTTCACAGAAAATTAGTCATATATTCTTCCTCACTTAACAAACTATCAGACTACAAAGCCTCTTCATGTTATATTTTATTAATATCTATCTACCTATCAATCCCTTTATCTATCTATGTATCAATTTAGCTATCTATCTATCAATATCTATCTATCAATTACTCAATCAATCTGTCTGTCTGTCCGTCCATTCATTCATCCATCTAGATATATATCTACACCATACACACATTGATTTGTCTATCTTGCTATCAACCCATTTATCTGTCTATCCATCTACCTACCTACCTACCTACCTACTTTTATACCTATTTCTATATCCACATACCTTTTATATATCCTTAAACTTTTAAAGCTTAAAAATTTTTTAAACTTTTAAAACTTATAAAACATCTACATCCATAAACCTTTAACCCTTTTCTTACTGTATTTATGTTGAGATGTTCTGTATTTCTTTTAATTACTTTAGATATAGCAAAGAGGTTAGTAAAATAACTTAGTTATCATTAAGCTAATGTTAGGAATATAAATTGTGACTTAGGTTTGGTGGACGATTTTAATTCAAAACTTATGAAAACAAGACATTTGTACTACAGAGCCAGAACTGGTTTCAGCCAGGTTGGCATAAAAAGGGTTAAGAATTGTTTCTACCTTATATATTTTAACCCTTTTGTTACCATATTTATTTTGAGATGCTCTGTGTTTCTTTCAATTAATTTAAAATTTAACAAAAAATTTAGTAAAATAACTTAGTTATCATTAAGCTAGTGTTAGGAACATAAATTGTGACTAAGGTTTGGTGGAAGATTTTAATTCAAAACTTATGAAAACAAGACATTTGTACTACAGAGCCAGAGGCAGTTTCAGCCAGGTTGGTAACAAAAGAGTTTAAGATCTTTTAAAAAAGCCTTTTATATCCCCCAACCTATTACAGAAAATTAAACCTCCTTCTACTCTACTATCCTCTGTGTATTTTATATTATTTTCGTTTATTTTCTTTTCTTTCACTTCTCCGCTTTATGGTATCATATCTTGTTTTATTTTTATTTTATTTTATTCTATTTCATTTCCTCTCATCTTCCTCCCTCCCTACCCTTCTAATGATGTTACCCTGTTATCTTACTAAACTCTAACCATGTTGCCTGAGTCACACCAATGTTTTCAATTTTCTGTATTGGGGCATCTGATAAATAATGCAGTTTTTTTGTACTTCTTTTATTTTTCAAAATTAAGATAAAGTTCTTCTTTAATCTAAAATATCATTCATTTTCTACAATGCTCTTCCATTTATCTGGTAGACTTGCAAGGCCCCTTTTCCAAAATTCACTTGTCCGTGATGAAAGATACTCCTCCAGTACTGTTCTTACCTCATCATAATTCATATTCTTTCCATCCAAATGGTTTTAAAGAATGCAAAATAAATGATAATCAGATGGGGCAATGTCCAGCAAATATTGTGTGGGGGGCATTGTTTCCCATTCAAACTACTCCAGCCTATGGAATGCCATCCCTGTTGTATGTGGTCAAGCATTATCCTGATTGAAGAACATATTTTATCTTCAAACCAAAGATGGTTGTTTTTCTTGTAGTGTTGACTTTAATGACTGGTTGAATGACCAAATCCAAGCTTCTGTGTTTGTTCCTCAACAGTTACAATGGGATTTTTTTCACAGGGGTTTGCAGGACTTCCTTGTTGAGCATACAGATCTTCTAGAACAAGGCTTGTCTTCTAGGCTGTAGTTTCTGGCTTGGAATTTCTGGAACCACTATTGACACTAGCTTACACTTATTGTCCGATCCCCATATACTGCATTAATATTCCTCGCACTTTCCATTGTGTTGTTGCCTTTATTGAACTCAAAGCAAAATATACCAAATATGCTCCTTTGTCACTTCCAATATAGCTTTGAAAAAATAACTGTTAAAATTGAACTGCACTCTTCAAAACCTGCACTAAGAATAAGGACAAGGTAAAATTACTACCTGCTTTTATAGCAAGTTGATGCAGGTAGTTTATCCCATCCTCCTCCAATTTTTAGTTCATGCAATTGGAAAAACCACATTACTTATGGGATGACCCAATATTCCATTATACTTTTTATCATCATCATCATCCTGCCAGATGTTCACAACTGATAATGGGCACAAGTAGCCCAAGACCATCCTGCTGTTATCCTCTTAATACAATAGTGTTGCTTTGAACCTCAGCCTTAACCTAAAACCTCTCTTCTATGTTTGATTTTTCAGCGAAAGTGAGAGATGCTGACAGTTCTGGCGTTGGGGAACTTGAAATGACACCAGTTGCTGCTGCCATTACACGTTATCTTGGAATTGATCTGTCTCCCGATGGTCAAGCAGCACGAAACAGAAGGGGAATAGCCATCATCATACATGGGTCACCGTTTTCTGGTGAGTTCTGTAGTTAGGAACCCCAAAATTATTCTTCAGTTTGAGTCTTTGGTTGAAATATCTCAAGAAGCAAAAACAATACAGAAAATTTTTGTTTTAAAATTATTTAGAATTTATCATGCAGCCTTCACCATCATCATCATTTAGTGTTCACTTTCCATTCTGGCATGGGTTTGACAGTCTGACCAGAACTGGCAAGGCCAGGAGCTGCATTATCTGCTTTGGCATGGTTTCTATGATTGAATGCCCTTCCTAATGTCAACCACTTTACTGAGTGTACTGGGTGCTTTTAATGTGTCACCAGCATTTTTTACATGGCACCTTAAATTCTTTTACTTGAAATTGTATTCTTTTTCATTCTTGATACAGTTTAGTACAAATTGACATGTAGTTTGTAAAATAATAATAATAATAATAATAATAATGGATGTAAATTTTCCCACTGATAAAAATATATCTGTAAAGGAATTTGACAAACTAAGTAGATATAAGGATCTGGAAATTGAAATATAAAAGATGTGATATTTTTAAGCGAGAATTGTTCCTGTTATTGTAGCTATCCCAGGTATGATAAAAAAGGGATGTGAGAAACATCTACATAAGATCCCAGGAGAACCATGTCTTAGAGAAATCCAAAAGATTGTACTGACAAGTACTTCCCACATCCTTAGAAACACCTTATCCATTTAAATGTCTGTGTTGTATTAAATGAAAATATTTCACTATCTCCCCTTCTCAAACTTTCAGTCATATTGTAACATCTCTTATCCTTCACTCACCTCAGGATGCTGGGTGTATCTTGGCAAATGACTGTAACAAACATGCAGATTAAAAGTTTAAAAAATGAAATAATATAACAATAACAACAATAATAATAATAATATAATAATAATAATAATAATAATCATTTAACATCTATCTTCCATGCTGGCATGGGTGGGACATTTTGACAGGAACCAGCCAGGCAGAAACCTGCACCAGACTTCTGGAACTGTTTTGGCAGGATTTTTACAGCTGGTTGCCCTTCCTAACAGCAACAACTCAGCAAGGTGAACTTAGTGACTTTTATGTGGCACAAGCACAGGCGAGGTCAGTTTTGGCAAGGTTTTTACAGCTGGAGGCCCTTCCAAATGCCAACCATTTTACAGTGTGGATTTGATGCTTTTTAAGTGGCACCTGCCTTGTCAGGGTCACCAAGTACCTTGTAAGACAAAAAAATCTTTTGTGAATGGAGGGGGCATTGGAGGAGGTGATCGGTTATAGTGAGACAGAGACAGAAACGGGTGTCTTGCTGTAGAGGAGGTAAAAGGTTACCTGGTCAGAGAGAGAGAGAGAGAGAGAGATCAGGAATGAGGACAAGAACAGGTGTGCTGTCACAAAAGTAATACATGGTTACCCAACCTAAGGGAAGAGTAGGAGAAGGAGAGAGAGAGTTTGGAGAAAGCAGGATGGAGATGGTGACAAAATGTCAGGCGTTCTCACAAGGGATAAAGATCAGAATATAAATGGGATGGTTGAGTACAGGATGAGAGAGAGATATAGAATGATAATAATCCTTTCTACTATAGGCACAAGGCCTGAAACTTTGGGGGAGGGGGATCTAGTTGATTAAATTGATCCCAGTGCATAACTGGTGTTTATTTTATTGACCCTGAAGGGAATAAAAGGCAGAGCTGACCTTGGTGGAATTTGAACTCAGAACGTTGAGGTGGACAAAATGTCACTAAGCATTTTGCCTATTGTGCTAATGATTCTGCCAGCTCACCAGCATGGTGCCAGTTTTGCCAGCCTGCCACCTTGAAAGTAATAATTATAATCTTTTCTGTTGTAGTCACAAGGCTTGAAATTTTTTAGTGGATGCATGAGTGGTCAAAGTCATTGACCCCAGTACTGAACTGTTATGTATTTCATCAACGCTGAAAGGGTGAAAAGCTAAGTCAACTTTGGTGGAAATTGAACTCTGAATGGAAAACTGGAAAAAATACTGCTAAGCATTTTGTTTAATAATCTTAAATTGTAAAAGAGAAGCTGATCGCCATCTGCCTGTCTGTCACAACATCTATTAGAGGGAGGGAAAAAGGAGAAGAATCAGAATGTATACTTAGAAGGGGAGGAGAAAAACTTGTTGAGGGAAATACAGAGAGAGAGACAAAGAAAGAAAGAAAGATAGTGTTATCACCATAGTAACTAACAAGTTTTCATTAAAAACATGGTAGTTTTAAGTGCAAGTCTGTCAACACAACACAGTGCAGACTTTAAAAAATAGCTATGTATATATATATATTGATAAAAACGGTAAGACAACAAAAGAAAGAAAGAGACCTCAATATTATGTAAATAGAGGAATGTATCTGTAAATGTAATATGTGACAATTATTTGGTAGCCTCCGAAACTCGGTCCGATGGCCGGATAACTGAAGTGATGGCGGTGTGGATTTCCACCTCGGCATCCGAAGCTCAGAGTTATATCATGGCTACCGAATAATTGTCACATATTACATTTACAGATATATATATATATATATATATATATATAATACATATATATAATACATATATATAATACATATAGTTATTTATTTGGTTGTTTGTGTGTGTGCATGTTTCTGTGTGTGTGTGTGAGTTTCTGTACATCTTTCAACATATAGACAATGCAACACAGACTTTGAAAAAAGAAATTTCTCTATGATGTCATGTTGTTGTTGTTCTTGTTGAGAGAAATAGTGTGTGTGTGTAAGATAGAATTAAAATATGTTTAAAAAAAAAACAGGTTTGTTGTTGAACCTATTCTTGCAGTTGGCTTCCGCTGAAGGATCCATTTCATCTTGACTGGCTGATTACCCGGCAGCATAGCAATAGATACTGACTAGTAATAATAATAATAATAATGGAAATGATAATAATGGTTATTTATTTGGGCTTCTTAATTAGATGTTAATCATTTAACCAATCAACTCATTGATTGTTTAATCATACATTTATTCAATCAATCAATCAGCCAGGTTTGTTGTCATTTGTATTATATGTATTATATATATATATATATATACATACATACATAGCTATTTTTTAAAGTCTGCTCTGTGTTGTGTTGACAGACTTGCACTTAAAACTACCATGTTTTTAATGAAAACTTATGGTGAATAACACTATCTATCTATCTTTCTTTCTCTCTTTCTCTCTCAGTGTATTTCCCTCTCAACAAGTTTTTCTCCTCCTCTTCTAAATATACATTCTGATTCTTCTCCTTTTTTCCCTCCCTCAATGACATGCCCTCTCTATTCCAGGACTGTTTGTATGACATACAATATTGTTCTCTCTCTCTCCTTGTGTCTCTGTCTGTCTGTCTGTCTCTCTCTGACATTCTCAGTGCACCCATAAATATATATGTGTCTCTCTGTCTCTAACTTTCTCTCACCTTCCTCTCCTTCCATGCCTTACCAAGGTATGGAGAAATGGCTAAAATTTGCCCTGGTTATAATTATACCATATGTTACATCATCATCATTTAATGTCCACTTTCCATGTTAGCATGGGTTGGACGATTTGACTGAGGTCTGGCGAACCAGACTCCAATCTTGATCTGGCAGAGTTTCTACAGCTAGATGCCCTTCCTAATGCCAACCACTCCGAGATTGTAGTGGGTGCTTTTACGTGCCACCGGCACAAAGGCCAGTTGGGTGGTACTGGCAACGACCACACCCAAATGGTGCTTTTTATGTGCCACCTGCACGGGAGCTAGTCCAGCGGCACTGGCGACGACCTCGCTCGAATGTTTCACATGCTACCAGCACAAGTGCTAGTAAGGTGACGTGGTAACAATCACACTTGAATGGTGTGTTTAACGTGCCATCGGCACGAAGGCCAGCTTGTTGCTCTGGCAATGATCTCACTCGTATGGTACTCTTAACGCTCCACTAGCAACGGATGCCAGTCACCGAGTTTGATCATACCTTGATACTGTGTGGACTAAGATCCCCAATGACAGGCCGCTGGTATTTATAGTGTTAAACACTTTCGGTATGCAAATTAGGGACTTCTTCATAGAATAACTGCTGCATTTGTCGAGTATATAAACAGTTTGGCTGCTTGTTTCTCTGGAGACTGTCAAAATGATGTAGACACCTCTGATGAGAACACAATAAGGTTTGAAAATTAAGGTTGTTCATCATTTTTTCAGTCTGCAGAGAAATGGCTAAATTTCACCCTTTTATAATTATACGATATGTTACATATCTTCACAATAGTGAAAGGGCTATCTCTGTACCTCTGTCATACTCTAATCTCACAGTTCCACTCCCTCCCTCAGCTGTGGGTGCTGGTACCATGTCAAACGCCCCCATGCTGGCGCCATGTATAAAACACCTGTGCTACTGCCTTGTAAAAAGCACCCAGCACAATCTGTAAAAGTGGTTGGCATTAGGAAAGGCATCCAACCATAGAAACCATTCCAAAACAAACAGCAGGGCCTGGTGTGACTCTGGGCCTTACCAGCTCATGTCAAAGCAGCCAACCATGTAAGCATGGAAAAGAACGGACACTGAATTTTGATGATGATGATGATGGAATCTGTAAACTAGGAGACAAACAGACCCAGATTAGAGAGGGCAGGTCATTGATGAGATTGCAAATGGTGACGAAGGGACTCCAATGAATCTAGCTGATTGATTGACCAAACAATTAATCAAGCAACTGATTTGTTAATTGGTTAAATGATTAATCAGTTGATTAATGATCGATCAAAAATCAATGGAAATTGTAGTTGTGATAGCAGTGCCGGTGGCATGTAAAAGAACCATCCAAACGTGGCTGTTGCTAGTGCCACCTCGATTGGCCTCCGTGCCGGTGGCACATGAAAAGCACCAACTGATCGTGGTCATTGCCAGCCTCGCCTGGCACCTGTGCCGGTGGCACGTAAAAAGCACCCACTACACTCACAGAGTGGTTGGCGTTAGGAAGGGCATCCAGCTGTAGAAACACTGCCAGATCAGACTGGCGCCTGGTGCAGCCTCCTGGTTTCCCAGATCCCGGTCGAACTGTCCAACCCATGCTAGCATGGAAAACAAACGTTAAACGATGATGATGATGAAAACAGAACCAGTGTGTGTGTGTGCGGGGGTTATTGGTATAATTATACTCCCATAATATAACAACTTTCTTTGTCATTTCTTTGTGGTGTCTTCTTTTTCTGTAGGAAAATCCACAACGGCTACTGACATTGCACATTACTACGATGCAGCATTACTGAATATTGATGACGTTGTCATAGATGCAATTGCAAAGGGTGCAACACCAGCAAGCTTAAAAGCACGGGAACTCTGTGCCGATGCTGCCCAGCGCTGGAGAGAAGAGCAAAGAACACAAGAAGAGAGCGAGGAGAAAAAACCTGGAACAGAAACCAATACTACCACGAGTAAGTAAAATAGTAAAATATCCACCCCTTCACTACCCCTCCTCTTAACATGGCAATGTCTTAGATATGTCGTGGAATGAATGGCAAAACTCTGATCACTTGAGATGTTAAGGTGGGGGTTGGGGTTGCAGGGTGGATAAAAGATTTGATGCAGTTTCACATTTTGCTTTTTTTTCTTTTAATTTCTGTTGTTGTTTTAGTCATTGCACTGCGAACTGGGTTACTAGACCACTGGGTCACTGGGCCAAAACTTTGAAGGGTTTCAGTTTTAGTTGCTTGGGCAAGTGTCTTCTACTATAGCCTAGGACTGACCAAAGCTTTGGGAGAGGATTTGGTAAATGGAAACTGAATGAAGCCTGTTCTGTGTGTGTGTTCCTTGTCACTGCTTGACAACCAGTGTTGGTATGTTTATAACCTCGTAACTTAGTGGTTCAGCAAAAGAGACTGATACTAGACTTTGAAACACAAGTGCTGTGGTCAATTTGTTTGACTAAAATTCTTCGAGGTGGTGCCCCAGCATGACCACAATCTACCGACTCAGACAAATGAAAGCTAAACACTATGGTGGGAAGAATAGGGTTATTATTGGGAGAGGGTGGTTGTAGGGAGAGTATCAGATAAGGAGGGAGGAGCAGAAGGGGAGAAGTAGAAGGGAAAGTGTAATATTAGGAGTTAGAGAAAGGGAGAGAGGGTGATGGTGTGGATTGAGAATGATTTTGTTAAATGACAGTAAAATAATTTTTTACTTTCTTTCCATTATTCAAAGATTTTAAATTTCAAAATATATTTTCAGTCTTTTAATGACTTATTTTTCTATTTTGTGAATTGTTGAAAGTTTTGTTAAGTATAAAATTGTGTAAAAAATAAAACAACAACCATAATTCTACAACTCTTATGATAATTTCTCACCCAAGGCTGTCCCTGGTTCTGTTTGTATAGATGTCATCTTCTAAAATGATCTAAATTAAAACCTTCCACAAAAGATTGCATGTTAGTTAACCCTTTTGTTACTGTATTTATTTTGAGATTCTTGGTGTTTATTTCAATTAATTTTAAATATAACAAAGAATTTAGTAAAATAACTTAGTTATCATTAAGCTAGTGTTAGGAGCATAAATTGTGACTAAGGTTTGGTAGAAGGTTTTAATTGAAAAGTTTTGAAAACAAGACATTTGTACTACAGAGCCATTGGTGATTTCAGCCAGGTTGGTATTGAAAGAGTTAAGAATTGTTTCTCTATTATATATTTTGATCCTTTTGTTACCATATTTCTGTTGAGATACTCTGGGTTTCTTTCAATTAATTTTGAATATAACAAAGAATTTAGTAAAATAACTTAATTTTCATTAAGCTAGTGTTAGGAGCATAAATTGTGACTAAGGTTTGGTGGAAGATTTTAATTCAGAACTTATGAAAACAAGACATTTGTACTACAGAGCTAGAGCTGGTTTCAAGCAGGTTGGTAACGAAAGGGTTAATGTTCAAGACATCATTCAATGTCTGTTTTCCATGCTGGCATGGGTTGGATGGTTTGACAGGGAGCTGGCAAGCTGAAAAGCAACTCCCAGCTCCATTTGTTTGTTTCGGCATGGTTGCTACAGCTGGATGCTCATGCTAATGCTAACCGCTATACAGAGTGTGCTGGGTGCTTTCTACATGGCACCAGCATAATTGCTAGCTGTAACCTACACCAATGTCGCATAACCAGCCCACTCAAAAGTACCTTGGATTGTAGGGCAACATGCTATGCTTGAGGAGACCTATTGAGTCAAGTACATCAACATCAGCAATATCAAAATCAAATCAAATGGAAATTGTAGTTGTGCCCTGCGCCATTGGCATGTAAAAAGCACCAACTGAACATAGCCGATGCCAGTGCCACTTTGACCGGCTTCCGTGCGAGTGGCACGTAAAAAGCTCCATCCAATTGTGGTCACTGCCAGCTCCTCTGGCACTTGTGCCGGTGGCATGTAAAAAGCACCCACTATACTCTCAGAGTGGTTGGCATTAAGACGGGCATCCAGCTGTAGAAACACTGCCAGATCAGATTGGGGCTTGGTGCAGCCTCTTGGCTTCCCAGACCCCAGTCGAACTGTCTAACCCATGTCAGCATGGAAAGCGAACGTTAAACAATGATGATGATGATGTGGTGGTGCTAGAACAAGTGCTATTGTATGTGGTGCTAGCACACATGGTTTTTACATTGCACCAGCTTGGGCTGTTAAGGACTTCCCTGTTTCTATAAAGGTCATAGTTTTACTTAGCTCAATGTATGTCTTCTGAAGTACAGCAAATCGCCGTAAGCCTTGGTCTCTAATCTCCTCAGTGAGGCCCAGTGTCTGGAGATCCATTCTCACCACCTCATCCCATGTCTTCCTGGGTCTACTTCTTCCACACGTTCCCTCCACAATTAGAGATCAGCACTTTTATGCAGCTGTCCTCAGCCATGCGCATCATATGACCACACCAGTGCAGTCTTCTCTCTTGCACACAACATGTAATATCTCTTAAACCATTGACACTCTGTCATATGTGCACACTGACGTTACCCATCCAACAGAGCATGCTGGCTTCATTTCCTTCAAGCTTTCTCACATCCTCTGTAGTCATGGCCCATGTTTCACTGCCATGAAGCATAGTTGTATAGCTGTATGTATGCAATAAGTTATTTTACTGAATTCTTGTTAATTTCCAAGATTAACTGAAACAAAGGCAGATCATTTCAACAGAAATCATCATCATCATTTAACGTCCGCTTTCCATGCTAGCATGGGTTGGACGGTTCAACTGGGGTCTGGGGAGCCCGAAAGCTGCACCAGTCCAGTCAGATCTGGCAGTGTTTCTACAGCTGGATGCCCTTCCTAACGCCAACCACTCCGAGAGTGTAGTGGGTGATTTTATGTGCCACTGACACTCGGATGGTGTTTTTTATGTGCCACCGACACAGGTGCCAGACGAGGCTGGCAGACGGCCACGCTCGGATGGTGTTTTTATGTGCCAGATGAGGCTGGCAAACGGCCACGATCGGATGGTGTTTGTTACGTGCCCACAGCACGGAGGCCAGTCGATGCGGTACTGGCTACGGCCACGTTCGGATGGTTTTCTTGTGTGCCACGTGCCACCGGCACTGGTACCACAAAGATACAAATTCCATTGATGTTCATCTATTTTGATTTGTTTTGATTTGATTTTCACTTGCCTCAACAGGTCTTCACAAGTGTCACAAGAAGGAAGGTATGCACAGGTGGACTAACTACGTCCCAGGTAGGGGCCATGGGTTATGGCCTGACTAGTCTTGCCGGGTCTTCGGATGGTGTTTTTATGTGCCACCGACACAGGTGCCAGATGAGGCTGGCGAACGGCCACGATCAGAAATATGGTAATAAAAAGGCTAAAGAGATCTAAATTGAAATTGTCCATCAAAATTTCATGTTAATCTGTTCCAAATTCCAACTTGGTAATAACTGAGTTATTTTACTAAATTCGTTATGAGTTTCTAAATTAATTGAAACATGGTAATAAAAGGGTTAATCATGATTTTATTTCCTTTTACTTCTCCTCTTTGTAGCTGGTGGTGCTTATCCCAGAAAGGCCAGCAATATGAACAAAGGACTCATAGGTGCGAACATGACCAGCAACAGAGGTGGTGATACGGCTCAGCAGGTTTGTAAAGGTTTTTGTCTTTGACTTGTTTCTGTCATTGGACTGCGGCCATGTTGGGGGAGGGGCACCATGCTGGAGGGTTCAGTCAAACCAAATTGCCCACAAGTGCTTTCAGAATAAGCCTCATGTCTATTCTGTTGGTTTCTTTTGTTGAAGTGTTAAGTTATGGGGACATGAACACACCGATGCCAGTTCTCAAGTGGTGATGGGGAGGGGGGGCACAAACAACAAAAACATATGCATACAAATATAAGTGATGGGCTTCTCTCAGTTTCCATCTAATCTAACAAATCCATTCACACAACTTTGGTTGGCCCAGGGTTATGATGGAGGTCATTGCCCAAGGTGTCACACAATGGGACAGAACCAAAACCTTAATTACATGGTTAGCATTGCCATATACTCTTTACTCTTTTACTCTTTTACTTGTTTCAGTCATTTGACTGTGGCCATGCTGGAGCACCACCTTTTAGTCAAGCAAATCGCCCCCAGGGCTTATTCTTTGTAAGCCTAGTACTCTCCAGTTGGTCCCCTTCGCAATCCCCACACTGGGCAGATTACTGGCAATCCCAAAGATTGTACAGAAATCATTACTGGATGCTATGCAAGCATCTTTACTGTTGAAGACCAAAATGTTCCATCTTCATCACCTCTGACACCGGACTCTATATCTACTATGAAATTTACACCAGCAATGCTACAACGTCACCTTAAGAATAAACACAACTATGCCTCTCCTGGTCTCGATGGTGTTACATACTTACTTCTCAAATGCGGTGGGTACTTTCTTCTAAGTCAACTTTCTCTATTCTTCCAATTCTGTCTTGACAATGGTGTTACTCCAGAGCAGTGGAAAACTGCCAGTGTTATCCCTCTGTTCAAAAAAGGCGACCGCACATTGCCTGTCAACTATAGCCCCATTAGTCTTACTAGCTGCATCGCCAAGCTGATGGAATCCTGTGTCAGGGAAACCCTCTGGAACTTCTGGAAGTCTCACAGCCTCATCCAACCGTCACAATTTTATTCCTTACTCCAGCTGCTGTAATCAACTCATCGAGTTTCTTGAGGACATTACCCAAATCACTGATCGCGGATCATGGGTGGATGTTGTTTACCTGGACTTTGCTAAGGCTTTTAACTCTGTGCCACACAAAAGACTTATGGGGAAACTCTCTGCATTGGGCGTAAGAGACGATCTCTATAACTGGTTGAAGTCCTTTATTTTCGGCTTAAAATAGGTTGTCACAGTTCTAGGACAGCACTCTTCACCCTATGAGATGACATCTGATGTACCACAGGAATCTGTTCTTGGCCCCCTTTTATTTGTTGCATATGTTAATGACATAGATGCCAACTTAAAGAATGCTACAGTGCTGAAATATGCAGATGACATCAAGCTGTACCTCGAAATAAAGAGGTCAGATCCTGTACACTATTGATCTCTATTGCAATCAGACCTGGACACAATGCAGCAGTGGATCATGGACTGGCAACTCAAGCTGGCTGTGGACAAATGTACCACCATACATTTTGGGAGGAAAAACCCAGTGTCTGCTTACTCCCTCCACAACACTATTCTCAAAAAGTCTTTGTGTGAACATGACCTGGGTGTTATTGTCGACAGCAATTTGCGTTGGACAAAACACATTGCTAAAATTGCCAAGAAGGCTGATGTCTTGGCATCACTCACCAAGTCCTTTGTGAGCCGCTCTCCAGCTATCTATCTGTGGCTTTATATAGCTATGATAAGACCTTACCTGGAATTTGCATCACCGGTCTGGAACCCCTATCTTGCCCAGGATATTAATCGTCTTGAAGCCGTTCAGCGACGTGCAACCAAGAGAATACCCTCCATCAGGCATTTGCCATATTCTGAACGCCTTACTTCCCTGGGCATGGATACATTGAAACTCCGACGTCTGGCAGCAGACACCCATAAAATTGTTAACCATCTTACAAACAATAACTCTGAGCACCTTTTCAAACTCCACCTGTCTAACACCCGTGGACATATTTACAAAGTCAGAAAACAGCACAGCTCCCATGACTTTCGGAAACATTTTTTCACGCTAAGAGTTGCTGAAGCATGGAACAGACTGCTGGCATCAGTTGTTAGTTGTTGGAGCACTGCATCCTTCAAAACTTCCATGCTTCCTGAGATTCGCCAACACTACACCTGATTTTCTCCCCTCCATACACATGCAAGCATGTATCTGACTCATACACTGTTTATTTTCCAGACATTTGTACATTACTGCATATACTTTATATGCACTTTTTGACAAGTTGTGGTGCACCTGAGTACTGTATACAATAATTTCATTATTATTATTATTATTTATTATTTATTCTCTGTAAGTTTAGTACTTATTCTATTGGGCCCTTTTGCCAAACCGCTAAGTTACGGGGACGTAAATACACCAGCATCGGTTGTCAAGCGATGTTGTGGGGACAAACACAGATACAGAAACATATACACACATGTATATATATATATATATATGTATATACATACACGACTGGCTTCTTTCAGTTTCCGTCTTACCAAATCCACTCACAAGGCTTTGGTCGGCCCGAGGCTATAGTAGAAGACACTTGCCCAAGGTGCCACGCAGTGGGACTGAACCCGGAACCATGTGGTTGGTAAGCAAGCTACTTACCACACAGCCACTCCTACGCCTATATGAGGTAAAACTGATTACATTTACCTTAGCACTTATTTCATTGACCTTGAAAGGATGGAAACACAGTGGACATAGGCTGGACTTGAAATTAGAATATAAAGGAACATCCTCCAACATTTTTACCATTTGTTATCCATCCGCCTTTTCTTTCTGGTATTTAGGCTATAAAATTATAGTTCATCCCTTGTAAATGTTAAACTGCATCTTTTTAATTAAGTCTGATTATAATCCTCTTTTGATATTTCCATATTTCGCAGCAATCAGTCAGCCCTCCGCCACTCGTGTACCCCCCTGTTAAAGAATTAAACATTAAATCTGGAATTGCTGGGGAAGCTGGACTTGTAAGTTGTATCTTACCTGAAGATGTTCTTGTTGAAATTTTAGCTGACCGTCTGCAGGTAAACTATTCATGTTTTATATCCTGTCTAAATTTTTTCCAATGTTACTATTAATAATAAAAATAATAATCCTTTCTACTAAAAGAAACAAGGTCTGAAATTTTGCGGGAGGGGACTAGTCAGTTACATCACCCCCACCCCCACCCCAGTGTTTCACTGGTACTTAATTATCGATCGTGAGAGGATGAAAGGCAAAGCCGACTTTGGTGGAATTTGAACTCAGAACGTAAAGACAGACAAAATCCTGTTAAGTATTTTGCCCCGTGTGCTGACAACTCTACCACCTCGCTGCCTTAACAATAATAATGATAATAATGATTTTAAATTTTGGCACAAGGCCAGCAATTTCAGGGGGAGGAGTTAAGTCAATTACATCAACCCCCAGCGCTCAACTGGCACTTATTTTACTGACCCTGAAAGGGTGAAAGGCAAAGTCGACTTCAGCAGTATTTGAACTTAGAATATGAAGACGACCAAAAGGCTCAATGTAATGATTGTAATAATAGTAATCATCTTCATCATCATCATCGTTTAACGTCTGTTTTCTGCGCTAGCATGGGTTGGACGGTTCGACCGGGGTCTGGGAAGCCAGGGCTGCACCAGGCTTCAGTCTGATCTGGCAGTGTTTCTACAGCTGGATGCCCTTCCTAACGCCAACCACTCCGCGAGGGTAGTGGGTGCTTTTTACATGCCACCTGCACAGGTGCCAGGGGGGTCTGGCATTGGCCACAATCTGTTGGTGCTTTTAACGTGCCACCGGCACAGAAGCCAGTCGAGGCGGCGCTGGCAACGGCCACGTTTGGATGGTGCTTTTTATGTGCCACCGATACAGGTATCACAACTACTATTTCCATTGATATTTGTTTCGATGTTCGTGTACATGCACTTGACTCAACAGGTCTCCTCAAGCACAGCGAGATGTTCCGGGATCCGAGGTACTTTGAATGGGCAGGGGCTATGCGGAACTGGAGCCGGAAGCATCCCGGGTCTTTCCCGGGTAGTAATAATAATAATAATAATAACGATGGTTTCAAATTTTGCCACAAGGGCAGCTATTTTGGGTGAGGGGATGAGTCGATATCATTGCTCCCAGTGTTCTACTGGTACTTATCTTATCGACCCTGAAGGGATGACAGGCAAAGTCAACCTCAACGGAATTTGAACTCAGAATGTAGTGACGAGCGAAATAGTGCTAAGCATTTCGTCCAGTATCTAATGATTCTGTCAGTTCACTGCCTTATATTATAATGATAATAATAATATTAGCTGGTTGATTGGTTGATTTCTCCATTCATGCTTTACATTGTTTTGAGAGTCGGGGGTAGGTGGGGAGTAAAAGAGAGAAGCAAAAAGATTTATTATGTGACGTTCTGGATGGGTGCACAGACTAGGCTTGAGAGCACAGAATGATTAAAGAATGCTATACATACATACACAAGCACTCACACACACACACACACAGAGAAAGAACTATGGAGAATGAGGAGGAAAGTGTGTGTGTATAGATAGATACACAGAAGTGAGAGAGAAAAAGGTAGGCAGTGTGTGTGTGTGAACTTGCCTAATATTGAACCAGTTGTAGTTGTAGTTGTAGCCAATGCCAGTGCCATCTGACTGGCACGTATAAAGTACCGTTCATGTGTTGAGCCTCATGGAGGCAATGACAGGTGACCAAGACCCTTGGTGATACACCGTGCTTGTGTAGACTTGTCAAGCCAAGTAAGACCATAGTTATGACTGATGTCAGTGTGGGGTCAACGACACCTGTGCTGGTGGCACGTAAAAAGCACCCACTACACTATTGGAGTTGTTGGCATTAGGAAGGGCATCCAGCTGTATCTCCTTTACCTCTCAAGTTCAATATGTATGTAGTCTTCCACACTTTATTTCAAAATTTTACCATAAAGGCATAACACAGAGGGAGTAGCTTGCGGGCTGGACGAAAACATTGATGAGATGAATGATGAAGAAGGATGATATTGATGGGAGAAGACAAAAAACGCCTGCTGATTTTTTGCTTCGCTAAAACATTCTTTTTTTTTTATGTAGTATAAACAATTCAAGGTATTAAACCTCTTACTTTAGTTCCATAATTCATTATAAATTGAGGCTCTGAGCCTCTTACAAACAATAAACTCAAAACACAAAACGAAACAACAGACTGAGTCATTAAACCTCTTGCTTTAATATTGATACACAATACGAGGCACTAAGTCTCTTAATTTTTTTGCCCTGCCGTCACCCGATCAGGCTCAGTGCCTCACTCAAGTGCCTCGATGGTGCTAGGTTGGGTTAGGGTTAGTGTAGTCTTCCACACTTATCTGTCTCCCTCCATTTGCTCTCTTCATGTATAGGCAGTCAGTGTCTGCAAGTGGATGATGGGCTCCATACATTGTTAGGGGCTCTCTTGACCTCCTGTCAATCTCTTTTAGCTTTTTCTCTGTCCACTTGAAGATTCCGGCGCCATACTACACTACTGTGACTGCGCACAAGTTGATTGCTGAAATTATGTTTCTGGCATTCGGTTTTGAAGCCAATATTTCTCTTACTTGTCACAGGTGCTCCCTTTTTGTCTTTTCCGTCATGTCATTGTATTTGATTCTTTCTCCCCCAAATATTCCCAAGTATTTATCACTGGATTGAGGTTGAATTGCCTTTGTCATCTCACCACTTGGCAACCCTATACCTTCTGTCCTGACAAGCTTTCCTCATCTCATCACCATGGTAGCACATTTTGAGAGCCCAAACTCCATATTAATATCATTGGAGAAAATCCACACTGACTGGATTAGGCTGTCCAGTTCTGCCTCATTTTTGTGAATAGCTTCAGGTCATCCATGAATAACAAGTGGTCCAGTTTTCCCTTACCTCTTCCCAGATCATACCCCAACTTTGTTTTCTGTAGTATTTCACTCAAGGGGATCATTCCCAGCACAAAGATCAGTGGGGACACACTGTTCGCCTGGAAGATTCCTCTCTTGATCTTCACCTCACCTAATACTTGATTCCCTGCTGTCAATTCCATTCTCCACCATTTCATACTGTTCTTTATAAGGCTTCCCATATTTTCTACTACTCCATACATTTCCACTGTTCATATTATCCAGAAGTGTGCTATCATATCCTCTGCTTTTCGATAGTCAACTCATGCCATGCTCAGGTTTGTGTGTCTTCTCTTGCAGTTTCTCATTATTAGATTATTGGCTAAGAGCTGATCCTTCATTCCCCGACTCTTCTTTCAGCACCCTTTTCTGTTCAGTAAGTAGCAGCCCACTTTTTTCTAAGTATCTGTACAGTTCACCGGCCAAAGCACCTGACATTAGTTCCCACATTAGCGGAAGACATATTATTGGTTGGAAGTTGGATGCAACATTTCCCTTTTCAGGATCCGTGGCACATAACAATGTCTTTCCCATTTTCGTCCAGCTGGGTGCTGCACCTTCCTGCAAGCACTCATCTGGCTGTTTCACTATCCTTTCATGGATACCTGTCAATTTCGTCATCCAATAACCTTGGACCCCGCCTGGTCCTGAATCCTCCTCATCATCATCACCATCATACAGTAGTCTTACTTTTATCACTTGCTTTCACTGCACTACCGAGCGCAGCTCTGTGTGCCTTGGGTATGTACTGTAGTTTGTTGTGATGCTCTTATGGTTATTGTAGTGAAAGTAACCATAAGCATGTGTGCAGTGCCTAGTAGTGTTATTTTCTGATGGTTATTTATACTTCTTAGCCCTGGTGTTTTTGTTGAATATTTTTTTTTATCCTACTATGATAGGAATTGTTTCTATTTTTAGTCTCCACATTCGAGTTACCTCTATTTCCAGATCTTTGTATTTTGGAAGTTTCTCCATTCGTTTTAGAAAAACATTGTCATCTGTTGGTATTGATACATCAATTAGAAAGCGTTGTTGTTGCTGTTGCTGTTGAGCGAACGGTCTTCGTCTCAGAGCTTGCAAGATGGGAGAAATCCGAAACATGGTCCTTTGCTATTCGTAAGACCCGCAGAAGAGAAAGCAGGTCAACCCTCGACACCGAGAGTATCAACGGATGGATGAATGTGCATCTAGGCTCAGCGGTTGCGTAGGAAGTTGGGGACAAGAAACAGGAAGAAAGAGTGAGAGAAAGTTGGAGTGAAAGAGTACAACAGGGGTTGCCACCATCCCCTGCCGAAGCCTCATGGAGCTTTAGGTGTTTTTGCTCAATAAACACACACAACGCCCGGTCTGGGAATCGAAACCGCGAGTCCACTGCCCTAACCACTGGGCCATTGCGCCTCCACTTGCTGTTGCTGCTGCAGTTGTTGTTGTTTGGATGTAAAGTGGTGGATGTAAAGAAAGCAGAGAAGCTAAAAGCCCTTTAATATTTGTTTTATAATTGCAATTTCTTTCAGATGCCTGACTGTCACAAAGGTGTTGTCATTGATAGTCTTGAAAGTGTGTTCAGTCCCAGCTTCCAGTTGCTTGAACAGGTCATCCTTAAAGCCTTTAATAACAGACGGTACATTTTTCATATCAGCCTCAGACTTGATTTCCATACTTACCAAAACAGGAAAAAAGAATTAAAAGAACAAGAAGGTTAGTATATTGTTTAATAGTTCTTCAGGCCTAGCTGTGGTGTTTAAGAAGTTTGATTTGCACCCATGTGGCTCTTGGTTGAGTTCCACCATGTGGCATCTTGGGCAAGTGTTTTCTACTACAGCCTTGAGTCAACAAATGCTTTGAGAGTGAATTGGGTAGATAGAAATTGTATGAAGCCTGTTGTGTGTGTGTGTATATATATATCATCATCATCATTTAATGTCCGTTACCCATGCTGGAATGGGTTGGACAGTGTTATCAGAACTGGCAAGCCTGGGGGGAGGGCAGGGCTGCATCAGACCCTGGTCTGATTTGACATGGTTTCTACAGCTCGATACCCTTTCTAATGCCAACCACTTTACAGAATGTGCCGAATGCTTTTATGTGGAACTTCTTGTGTGTCCATAACTTGCACTGGGTACCCTGTATGGAGTTCCTGCCTACACCTTTCCTATATATTGAACAGGTCCACCTACCTGAGTGGGGTAGAAGAGTCCAGTTTGCTGAACATTGTTGTAGAGCTGAAAATGAGGTAATTTCTACTCTTCTCCTCCGGAAGCCATCTGCTCACGATACCAGAGGGTGCACACTCTCCTACCCTGATGTAATCTCCAGGGATACAGGCATCCAGCAACAGGACCTCCGTAATGCTATGATGGACTGTGAAGTTTGGTGTAATATAGTAAATTCCATTGTCTCGACCACGGTCGAACAATGATGATGATGAGTCTTTGCTAAGTTAAGCTTCAGGCCCTTAGATTCTAGGCTTTTTTTCCACACCTAAAATTTTTCTTCTAGCTCTGATATGGAATCTGCTATGAGGGCTAGTTCATCAGCATATAGTAGTTCCCAGGGGTTTCTGGTCTTGAATTCCTCTGTTACAGCCTGGAAAGCAATGATGAGAAAGATGGGACTAAGGACTGAGCTTGATGAACCCCTACCTGTACACCAAATTCTTCACTGTATTCGTGGTTAACTCTCACCTTACTGACAGCATCTTTGTACATGCCCTGTACACTTTCATCAGCCCCTTATCTATCCCTAGCTTCCTCAGAGACCACCATATCACAACAGGGATCATTTTCTCTAGACCAGTTAATGCCAAGTATAATGGCTTATTCTAAGCAAATTACTTCTTTTGCAGTGGCCTAACTATGAAAATAGCATCACTAGTGCTTCTTCCCTGGACAAAGCTGCACTGCATTTTGTGTAGCTTAATTCTGCTCCTTATATACTGGACAATAAATCTCTCTGTAATTTTCATCACCTGGTCCAAGAGTTTAATGCCTCTGTAATCGCTTCTGTCTAACACATCACTTTTAGTCTTGTAACAGCTAACAATTATGCTGCTATGCCAGTCACTGGGTATTACACCTTGAATGACCTGGTTATTTATGCAGGTGACCAGCCCATATCTCCTACCTTACTGGATATTTTGAGCATCTCAGCTGTGATTCTGGATGAACCAAGGGTTTTCCCAGTTTCATTACTTTTAACTGCTTTATCTACCATACTACTGTCCCCTAGGATAGCTGGTCCATCTGTTGGGCTCACATGAAAGTGACTCCCTTTATTCCATTCATTCTCTACATTCAACAGTCTCACATAGTAACTTTTCCACACCATTGTCCCTCTGCAAATACTTCTCTCTTACAGTATCCCGATTCTCACTAACACTCTAGTCTGACAGGGACTTTGCTCCAGCAACAAATTTGGTCTGTTGTCCTTAGTAGATTGTTCTGTAGGAATATATATGTATATATTAAACCAAATAAAGAAACCCCCTCCCCATTGATAAATCTAAATAACAAAGTGAACTCAGTGATAAAAAATCTGCCCATGGGGAAGGACCTTCTACTGCCATGTTCTTAATGATAAAATTAACCTCTCTGTCTATATATCTACCCTCTTTGTAATGTTGGCAAATGAAATAAGTATATAAATGTACATTGTCTATTTAATTAAACGTAAAAAGCCCCATCTGAATGTGTCTGATGCCAGCGCCACCTGACTGGCATCCGTGTTGGTGACACGTAAAAAGCACCAACCGATCGTGGCCATTAGCCAGCCTCCCCTGGCACTTGTGCCAGTGGCATGTAAAAAGCACCCACTACACTCATGGAGTGGTTGGCGTTAGGAAGGGCATCCAGCTGTAGAAACACTGCCAGATCAGACTGGAGCCTGGTGCAGCCTCCTGGCTTCCCAGACCCTGGTCAAACCGTCCGACCCATGCTAGCACAGAAAACGGACGTTAAACAATGATGATGATGATGATATTTGATAAGATGAGATTCATCATTGAAACCGGTAATATTTTCATTATATAATTGTAAAAATCATTTTATTAGATTCCTTCTTAACTTGAAATGTCTTAGATTCACTTCTGTGCTTTTTCCACCTCCATCTTATATACATACATATATGGTTGGCATCCGGAAGGGCATCCAGCTGTAAAAACCTTGCCAAAACTGACCTTGCTTGTGCTTGTGCCATGTAAAAAGTACTAAGTCCACTGTGCTGATTGGTTGGCATTGGGAAGGGCATCTTTCCAAAACAGTCACAGAAGTCTGGTGCAGGCTTCTGTCTGACCGGCTCCTGTCAAACTGTCCCACTCATGCTAGCATGAAAGGCGGATGTTAAACAACAATGATGATGATGATGATAATATGTATATATATTTACATATGATGATGGTACTTGTGCCTGTGCTAGTAGGGTGCCAAGAGCACCATCTGAGCGTGATTGTTGCCAGAGCGGCTAACTGGCTTCTGTGCTGGTGGCATGTAACAGGGCACCATTCGAGCGTGATCGTTACTAGCATTGCCTTACTGGCACCTGTGCCAGTGACATGTGTAAAAAGATTCGAGCGAGGTTGTTGCCAGTACCACCTAACCGACCCTCGTGCTGATGACACGTAAAAAGCACCCACTACACTCTCAGAGTGGTTGGCATTAGGCAGGGCATCCAGCTGTAGAAATTCTGCCAGATCAAGATTGGAACCTGGTGTGGCTGTCTGGTTCGCCAGCCCTCAGTCAAAATCGTCCAATCCATGCTAGCATGGAAAGCGGACATTAAACGATGATAATGATGATGGAATCTGTTGTCAAAGATAACTCATGAGTGTTCGGTTGTTGCTGAATGCCCTGCGCAAATGATTTGTTTATAGTGCTCCAATGTAAGTGTTTACAGAGGGGGGGGTGCTAAGCAGTGATAAGTGAAATTGTAATGTTATTATTAATCTGTTATCAGCCCTTTGACTGAGGGCTGGCGAACCAGATGGCCGCACCAGGCTCGAATCTTGATCTGGTAGAGTTTCTACAGCTGGATACCCTTCCTAATGCCAACCGCCCCGAGAGTGTAGTGGATGCTTTTTACGTGCCACCGGCACATGGGCCAGTCAGGCAGTACAGGCAATGGCCACACTCGAATCTTTTACACATTCCACTGGCACAGGTGCCAGTAAGGCGACGTTGGGAGAATTTATCCTGTTTGTTTACAAATGTTGTGTATACACCTAGATCAGCTTGCAGTGCCACCTACCCAAGAGGAGATAACTACTCCGAAATGCTAGCATCTCACATTCTGGGTAGGTGGCGCTATGAGCTGATCTAGTTGTATACAACCATTTGTTATCAAACAGGATATATTTTCCATGACAAAACGCAGTGAGCAGCTTGTTTTCCAGTTCGAACATGCATCAAGCATATTTGGACTGACAATAACATTACAATTAGCTCACTGTCTCCATGAAATTGACCTTTAGAGAAATTGAGTCAAATTTTTGGAGTAAAGATTGTCTGCCAACATAACATGGCAGTCCAGGTTTAGGACTAATGTTGCTGTAATTTAACTCCAGGAGACATTGTCTCCAGCTGGCTATACGACATGATCTGTGTCCTTATATTTTCGAACAAGGGAATCTAGCACCCCACTCAGCTCAAAACAATATCTGTGTATCGCGATTTTCAGGTTATTTTCTTTCATCAGCACAGAATAATTGTTTGGCTAGAGGTGGCACTGCCAAATTCCCATTCGAAATATATAGTTTTCAAAGTGACAACTAGTCACTGATCTATAAATTAAAAAATCACTATTTTTAAATCTCACAAAGAGAGATATTCAGCAACAGTACTTTGGAGTAAAGATTATTATAGTAATTTTCTAAAAGAAATCTGTTTTAATCTCCTGTTTAAACCTCACATCTGAGCCTAAGTTTATCAAATTCTGATTGTAAACTATTCATCATCATCATTATCATCGAAAGCGGACATTAAACGATGATGATGAATTGTTTACAATCAGAATTTGATAAAATTTGACTCAGATGTGAGGTTTAAACAGGAGATTAAAACAGATTTCTTTTAGAAAATTACTATTTCTTAAATCTCACAATGAGAGATATTCAGCAACAGCACTTTGGAATAAAGATTGTTTGCCAACATAACATGGCATTACTGGTTTAGGATGAATGTTGCTGTAATTTGTAGCCCCAGGAGACATGATCTCCGGCTGACTATACAACATGATCTGTGTCCTTATATTTTTGAACAAGGGAATCTAGCACCCCCACTCAGCTCAAAATAATATATGTGTCCTAAACCAGGACTGCCATGTTATGGTGGCAAACAATCTTTACTACAAAGTGCTGTTGTTGAATATCTCTTGTGAGATTTTAAAATAGTAATTTTCTAAGTTTGTATTTGTTAGTGGAAAACTGTTTGATATTTAATGATTAATATATTCTTTAGAAAAGCAGAAGATTCTAGAAGACGAACTGGAGAGGAAATGGATCGAAGAAATGTCTGAGGGCGAGTATGATGCAATGTCCGAGGAACAAAGGGCCCGAGTAGAAGGCCGATTAATGGTAATAAAGAAAAATAGGATGAGCAGGTAAGTTGTTTGCAGTGGAAAGACTTAATGCTTTACCTATCTATGTCATTAGTCACTACCTCTTCCTCCCATCATATATGACAACTAACTGGCACCCCGTAGGTTACAATAATGAGGGTTCCAATTGATCCAGTCAACGGAACAGCCTGCATGTAAAACTAATGTGCAAGTGGCTGAGTACTCCACAGAGACTCATACCCTTAATGTAGTTCTTTGGGAGATTCAGCGTGACATAGGTGCGACAAGGCTGGCCCTTTGAATTACAGGTACAACTCAGAGTTGTCAGCTGAGTGAAATAAAGTATTTTGCTCAAAAACAAAATGCGCCATTGGGAATTGAACTCTTGGCCTTATAGTCATGAGCTTAATATCCTAACCACTAAGCCATGCACCTTCACATATGATAACTAGTACATCCTTGAGCCTATGGCTTGTCACAACACCTTTCAGCTTCCATAGCTTCCTTTGGTAGATTGTCTTTTGTTTCAGCAACTCTCCCCTGTGCTGTGGTAAGTTGTCTGCTCTGTCACTTGTTATTACAGGTATCGGATCTCTTATCCAGCAACTTTGGGTCCAGAGGTGGCCCGAATTTCTGGATTTTTTTGATTTCTGGACACAGGCTAAACATATATACCAAAAATATAAAATAAACAATGAAAAGTAGAGAACAGAATTGTATAACATATACAGATTAATACATTTCTAAAACAGGGTCTGTTTGGTCTGGTGTCATGTGATGCATATGCCATGGAAACCAAAACAAAGTGACTGTGTGGAAAATTACTACAGCCCGTGAAATTCAAAGCTAGCCAGTTTAAAAAATAGCTGGATATCAGGTAATTCTGGATTTCTAGATTCTGGATAAGAGGTTCGGTACCTTTATAATCACCAGAAACTCTTAAGATCCATCAAAGTAGTAGTTGGATCGTTGTAACGTCCGCTCAGTATCACAGTATAATTGCTATATCAGCACAGACATGACTTTCAACACATTTGACTTTTACTCTTGACCTCCCTCTGTCGACCAGCTACTGGTCTATTTATAATGGCTGGCTACTATCACTTTTTACCGGGAGGGGTGTACAGTTTCACTATACAGCAGTATATGAAGGAGGAGTTGTATTTAGTTTTATTTACATAAAGATTGAATCATGATTTGATTACAAGAAAATAATGAAAAAGAAGTGAAAAAGTGTGGGATTAAGTAGCAGAAGATGGTGGGGAGGGTGTTGACCCAGATGGCATGGTCAGCCATCCCTTGCAGACATGTCTGCGATGTGTTGTCATGGAGATTCACCAGCAACATTCACTGCAGCAAACCTCCTTCCCCAACCTTATGAGGCTCGGATACACAACAGTCATCCTGATTTTGCAGAGGAAATCAGCAGTGTGGTGTCCAAGAACACCTGAAGTCTTGATGGCTTCCAGGACACAAACTGATTGCAGCTGGTCAAGCTCCGTTATTCAATTTTCTCTCCTCAGCATTACAGGTGATGATACTTGGGTTTATAATTTGTGTTTCATTGAAGAAAAATAACTTCATCTTTGTGAAACCGGATTATTGTGTAATACTTTGACTGAGACCGAGACCTCTGGAGATATCCTGTGACTTCGAAGACCCAACAAATGAAGTGAATCCATGGGTCACAGGACGGCCTGCTGTGCTAACCTTGGATCGTAGAATCACCCGCTGTTCTTGAGGAGACCTATTGAGTCAAGTATGTTAACATCAACATCAATATGAAAAGCAAATGGAAATTGTAGTTAAGATACCCGTACCAGTGACACGTTAAAAGCACCAATGTGGCAGTTGCCAGCGCCGCCTGACTGGCGTCTGTGTCGGTGACATGTAAAAGCACCAACCGATCATGGCCGTTTGCCAGCCTCATCTGGCCCCTGTGCTGGTGACATGTAAAAAGAACCCACTACACTCACGGAGTGGTTGGCGTTAGGAAGGGTATCCAGCTGTAGAAACACTGCCAGATCAGACAGGAGCCTGGTGCAGCCTCCTGGCTTCCCAGACCCCGGTCGAACCGTTCAACCCATGCAAGCATGGAAAACGGATGTTAAACGATGATGATGATGATGACGACTTTGAACAGGCTTGAAATGTATGAAATAGTGAAGGTGGATGGGAGGCAGATTGCTCATGCATCCAAAATCATCCTTCAGTCACCTCACACCAATAAACAAGTCAACTTTATTGAGTTACAAAATTGTAGGTTATCATTATCATTATAGGTGCAGGATGGTTGTGTGGTAAGAAGCATGCTTCCCATTCTCATGGTTCTCGGTTGAGTCCCACTAAGTGGCACTATGGGCAGGTGTCTTCTGCAATAGCTTCAGATAGACAACAACCTTGTAAATGGAAATAGGAAGAAAGCCCATCATATATATATATTTCTTTACTGCCCACAAGGGGCTAAACATAGAGGGGACAAACAAGGACAGACAAAGGGATTAAGTCGATTACATTGACCCCAGTGCGAAACTGGTACTTAATTTATCGACCCTGATAGGATGAAAAGCAAAGTTGACATCGGCAGAATTTGAACTCAGAAAGTAACAACAGACGAAATACTGCTAAGCATTTCACCCAGTGCGCTAATGTTTCTGCCAGCTCGCACCTAACATATATATATATTATATATATATATGCCATGTGTGTGTCATTGTGCTTGTATTTGTCCCCACAACTGCTTGACAACCAGTGTTGGTGTGTTTACATCCCCCGTAACCTAGTGGATCAACAAAAGAAACTGATAAAGTAAGTTCCAAACTTTACAAAAAATAGTTACTGGAGTAGATTCATTTGACTACAAATTGTACAAAGTAGTGCTCCAGCATGGCCGCAGTTTAATGACTGATGCAAATAGAGAAAAAAAAATGACTTAACATCCGTCTTCCATGCTGGCTGAGTTGGATGATGTAACACATAGGTTCCCAAAGTGGGTGCTACTCCCCCCCCCAGTGGGTGTTGAGATGGTTCAGATGGGCCTAAGGTGATGGTGGGGGGTGGTAGAGAAAATGGAGGCGTTGGGAGGAAGGCAGTGGATTGGGGGATGCTATGAATTTATTATAATATTATAGTATTATATACAAATTATATAATATTATATTAAATATCAAATGATTCATGGTATACATAAATTAGTAAAATGTAAGATTTATTTATACATAAAAATAGGGGTCGGGCGCTGAGGGGTGCAGTGGCCCAAAAAGTCTGAGAACTTCTGATGTAACATGATCCAATGAGCTGAAGAATTATGGCGAGCTCCATTGTCTGTTTTGGCATGGTTTCTGCAGCTCAATTCCCTGCTAATGCTAAACACTTTGTTGAGTGTATTGAGTACTTTTTTCTCATTTCTGAGGAAGGAGGGGGGTAGGAGGAGCTAAGGAAGGAAGGTGAGGTGAAAGAAATAAGAGTGGCTCAGGAAGGTTGGTGGAAAAGGAAGTAGGGGAGCTGAGGAAGGAGGGAAGCAAAGGAGCTAGGAGCTAAGGAAGGAGGGGAGTAAGAATAGGTGTGGCTGAGGAAGGTTGGAGGGAAAGGAAGTAAGTGGGGCTGAGGAAGGAGGGAAGCAAAGGAAGTAGGAGGTGGAGAAAGAATAGGAGTGGCTCAGGAAGGTTGAAAGGAAAGGAAGGTAGGAGGAGCTAAGGAATGAGGATGAGAAAGAAATAGGAGTGGCTAAGGAAGGTTGGAGGGAAAGGAAGTAGGTGGGACTGAGGAAGGAGGGAGGCAAAGGAGATAGGAGGTGGAGAAAGAATAGGAGTGGCTCAGGAAGGTTGAAAGGAAAGGAGGCGAATGAGGTAGGAGGAGCTAAGGAATGAGGGTGAGAAAGAAATAGGAGTGGCTCAGGAAGGTGGAAGTGATAATTGGTTGTAAGAGGAAGGAAGGAGTATAATAACAGTGTTGGTAAATCAGAAAATGTGGAGATAATGTGCAGCTTGGTGAAGGGAAAGTATTGTAGAATGAGAGAGATGGCTGTCAGAGGTATTTGAAGATGACTATAATGAGTCGAGGACAAAGGGGGAGAGAGAGAGACTGTGAACAGCAGACATGAGAAGGTGATAAGAATGATTAGAAAATAAAAGAGTGTATTAACCCTTTTGATACCAACCTGGCTGAAACTGGCTCTGGTCTGAGTACAAATGTCTTGTTTTCATAAGTTTTGAATTAAAATCTTCCACCAAACCTCAGCCACAATTTATGTTCCTAACACTAGCTTAATAATAACTAAGTTATTTTACTAAATTCTTTGTTATATTTAAAGTAATTGAAAGAAACACAGAGCATCTCAACAGAAATACGGTAACAAAAGGGTTAAAGATGAGGTACAGCTGTCCTAAGATGTAGCTCATAGAATTGTGATGAGGGTTAAACTCGAAACATTTGAGGAGGCGAAAATATACACGGACGTGTTATTGACATCTAATGTTACTGTATATAACTGAAGTAGTTTGAAGTGATTATCTGCATTCGTTTGTTCTTTTAGGGAAGTTAAAGAGAAAGAAGAAAGAGAACGTAAAGAACGAGAAATGCAGGAAGCTGAAAACCGGCGCCTAATGGAAATGTAATTTGTTTTCTCTGATTTTATGTAGAACAGTATTTCATATGCACCGTGTTCTGCCATTTTACATTCATGCTTTGTTTTTCACCTGTATATACCCTGTATATTTACACATCTTGAATATTGCTTAAGTCATGAAATTTAGACACTTGGTGAATGGAAGTAGGCGAAGGCTGTGTAGTTAATAATTTCACTTCCTGCAGTGGCATTGGATCTGGATCCACACAGGAATTTCACTTCTTACATGGTTTCAGATTCAGCCCCACTGCACAGCGCCATGGGCAAGTGAGTTCCATGACAGCCCTGAGTTGGTCACCACTTTGCGAGTGAATATGTTAAAAAGAAACTGAAAGAAGACACACACACACACACATATATATAATAATAATATTAGGGAGTAAATCCAAACTTACAGGGAAAAATTAGATTTAGGATTAAATCAAATTTCACAGTATAAATATAAATTAAGTTAGAGATAAAACCACTATTAGGCAAATCAAACAGTGAAAAACATAAACCAAAACATAAAAATAAATATAATTAATATAATATATAAAATATAAAATTTAAAATTTAATTTATATTTATAAATTTTTATAATCTTTTATATTTTTAAAATTTTATAAATTTTAAAACTTTTAATTTTTTAAATTTATTAATAATTTATAAATTTTTTTTTAAACTATCAAAAAGTATTAAAATGTTCAATATAATATAATAAGTAAAACCACTACATAGGTTTCATGGCCATAACCCAATTTGAATTACAATTAATTTAAATTCATTTAAAAATTCGAATTATAATTATAGTCAATCTTCAATAAATTTTATTGATAGAGAAAATTTTAGATCTTAATTATTATATTGATAATAATTTAGTTATTCTTAAATCAGTATCTATAAATCTGAAATGCGAAAAGTTTGTTTGTTTGTCTGGTTTTGGCATTGGAATGGGTTAAAGGGCACTAGATCCTGTCAGATTCGCTCCAAAATTTACAGGGACATGTAAAATGAGGTGAGGATGTGAGTGAGCTAGGTTAGAAATCCCTATCTCAAACGCTGTGTTATATAAGTTAAATAAATAAGCAAATATATTTAAACAATATTTTTTAAGAACTAAATAAAATAATAATTTTTCTTATAAAAAACTCTATTATCAAATTAGAAACTTTAACGATTAGGATTATGTCATACAACCCAATTATGATGTTAAATATTAATTTTTAAGGTAAAAATAGATAGAAAATGTATTTATCTATTAGGATATAATATGGCTTTAAAAAACATAAACTCATGAATATCCTAATCACAGCTATAGTTAATATCTAATTACCAAATTATTTAACAAAATAATCACTATTCATATTTTTAATTTGAAGTTCAAAACTAATAGTTATAAAATACTAGCTTAAGGTGACACGCTCTATGCGCGGGTAAGAGTGTGGTTGTTACTTTCTATTGCTTCCTTTCTGTTTTTTATCACCACATTCTCCCTCTTTGTTTCTCTCTCCTTTCTCTCTCACTTTCCCACTCTTACTCTTCCTTTCTCTCAGACTCTCCCTCGCTTTCTCTTACTCTCTATCTTTATCTATCTCTCTCCCATTTATAAACAACAAAAGATCTTGAGTAAGTTGAGAAAGAAAATATTTTGAAAGATCAATCATAAATATCAGGCAGTGACAACGGAAAGGTCTGCTTCAAGGCAGGCAGCAAAACACTAACATTTAAAAGGGACAGACAAACTTGCGAGCTGAATAAAAATAAAAGAATATTGGAAACCAAAGTTTGAAGGGATAGAATCTGGGGATAGTAGAGTCATCATGGCTGGCATTTCTTAACGACGGACAGCAACGTAGTGGCAGTTTAACAGCTGGCATAAAATTTTGAACTTGATGTAAAAGAAAATTCCTAAACACCAAGTTTTGAAGTGATTCTTTCTCACGACAGTAGACTCACCATGGCAAGCATTCAAAATGTCTTCATCATGGACGGTAACACATTGATGATTTAAAGGCTGGCGCAAAGTTTTTAGCTTGATGTAACAGAGAATTCCTAAACACTCGCTCCTGTCAATTTTAATCCCCTTCCAGCCCCATTTAGACCCCTTTTCACATTTTGGTTAATATAACCCGATTTCATTCAGGTCTACTCGGGCCACATTTTATAAGATGAGGAATTTTGTCCTAGAGGTCACTCTTTTCATTTGTGGAAAAAAATAGTTGCCATGCAAACTCTCCAGCACTTTTAACATAGGTGTGCATATTTTCAGCTCAACCGACCACATAATGCACACGCTATATATATATATATATACGCATCAAAATATATATATGCATGTACATATATACGCATTATATATATATATATATATATATATATATATATATATATATGTATATATATGTGTGTGTGTACGCATTATATATACAAATATATACAAATTATATATATATATATATATATACATACATATAGATATATACACTTTGTATATATACACATTATATATACATATTTATATATAGAACACACACACACACATATAAATTAACCCAATAAATATCTGATTCATAATATTTGTTCTCATGATTGTGTGATGGTGGTGACGATAATAATTCTCTTTATGAATGCAGACAGATGTAGAGAGAGAAAGACAGCACTAGCGAATGCGGCGGGGGAAAGATAGTAGACACTGTCAAATGTCATTATTGAGAGAAAGGGAAGGGAGGGGAGAGAGAGAGAGACAGCGGAAGACAGGCAGATAAGAAAATGGGAGAAGCGAGAAAAACTTGTCAAAGTGTGGGGTTTTTGCCCTAGTAGGGATTTCTAACCTAGCCCACTCACATCCCCACCTCATTTTACATGTCCCTGTAAATTTTGGTGCGAATCTGACGTGATCTAGTGCTCTTTAACCCGTTCCAATGCCAAAACCAGACAAACAAACAAACTTTTCGCATTTCAGATTTATAGATATTGATTTAAGAATAACTAAATTATTATCAATAAATATAATAATTAAGATCTAAAATTTTCTCTATCAATAAATATATAGACGTATAATGAAAACTAAATGAATTAATAGTTGTCACCATACTTATATGGCAGTCTTATAAATATAAGACTAAAGCTGTCGCTGATTAGCTCCAAGAGGCCACCACCTCAAGCTAGCTATTTGACACACAACCTGCGTCCATTATAAACCTTCGAACAGGGGAGGTCAGCCGCTTCATCCTGCCAGTCAGACAGCTGCAGACATGTTTCAGGGTATTTGCCCTTTATCAATGCAGCATAGAGAGACTTAGTAATTTTAATATTTCTATTATTGAAAACAAGTGGATGTATTCCACTGAAACTAGGTAAATAGATTCTTTGAACAGGGACAGTCAGTAGCGACACCTGCTGGGTCTGACTACACTGCATTGATAAAGAGCAAATACCCTGAAACATGTCTGCAGCTGTCTGACTGGCAGGATGAAGCGGCTGACCTCCCCTGTTCGAAGGTTTATAATGGACGCAGGTTGTGTGTCAAATAGCTAGCTTGAGGCGGTGGCCTCATGGAGCTAATCAGCAACAACTTTAGTCTTATATTTATAAGACTGCCATATAAGTATGGCGATAACTATTAATTTCCAGTAACGCTGCCGTAATCTCCTTTAGAGAGACTTAGTAATTTTAATATTTCTATTATTAAATAAATTAATTATTCCATTATATCTTACGTAAATATTAAATATTAATGTAATATATTTATGAAATATATTAAAAAATTAAAGATGAAAAAGCAAATTATAAACGTATAACCTATTTTAAAAAAACGTATAACTATTTAACAATCTATATATCTCGTTGGCTAAGTAATAACTTACAAAAAGACGTATAGTTATAATCTAATAATGAAGTACATATCTTCAACAACTAAATAATTATACAATCAAATTAACAATCAGTAGTTATATAGTATCCAATATAATACAAAATAACATAAATTATTAAAATAACTTTAATAAAAAGGTTTACTTTCAAAAATCGTGTCATTAACTAAACTAATAATAAACAAATGGAAAATTCTTTTAACAAAGAAAACTACGAATATATTTTATCAATGAAAAATACTAATACAAATTATCAATGGAAAATGGCTATATTTAAGCTATAATAGAACAAAGTCACTATTAGAGATATCTATGAATATATAATATGTTTTAAAAAACATAATAAACTCATGAATATCCTTAACTCAATTATAGTCCAAAATTTAATTACCAAATTATTTAACTAAATAATCATTATTCATATTTTAGATTTAAGTACACATCTAATAATTATAAAATATTTAAAAAATAATAACTAAATTATTATCAACAAATATAGTGATTAAAATCTAAAATTTACTCTATCAATAAATGTATAGACATATAAAGAAAAATAAATAAATTAATTAATCCAATACTACTTACATAAATATTAAATATTAATATAATATAATTATGAGATACATTAAAAAAATTAAAGATTAAAATCAAATTAAAACCAGAAACCTAACTTTAAAAAAAACCGTATCACTATTAACGATCTATATATCTCTTTGGCTAAGTAATATCTTACAAATAACATAGAGTTATAATCTAATAATTATATACATATCTTCAACAACTAAATCATTAAATAACAATCAGTATTTATATAGTATACAAAATAATGCAATAAGACTTATTAAAATATTTTAAAACTTTAAAATCTTAAATAGAAATAGATTACTTAGCTTTCCAAGGCCGTATCATGAACTAAAATTTTAAAACGGAAAATGTTTTTACAGCATTTATAAGAATACTCGTGGAATTATGTTATTAACAGAAATAGAATAAATAGATGAAGAATTCTTTTAACAATGAAAAACTACAAATATATTTTATCAATGAAAATTATGAATAAATATTGTCAATGGAAACAGCTATAGTTTATCTATAAATGTAAATAGAACGAAGTTACAATTAGAGAATAAAACCACTATATACTATAAGATTTATCATTAAAAATAACTACAATAAATTATACTCAATAAATTAAATAATTAATATAACTACCAATTACTGTGTATATTCTAAAAATCTTATAAGATTTAATTAATTTATATAAAAAATTACGTAGTAGTCAAATTAATATAAATAAAAAATAAGAAAATAAAAAAATACTATTAGACACATTCAAAATTAATTCAGTAGTAATTCAAGCATTATCTATTATATGACCACTAATTAATATAAAAACTATATTCTAATAAAATTCTTTATAATATTGATTAAATAAACAACTAAATAAATCTACTTCAAATATATAGAAAATACACACAAATTGATTAATTTAAAAAATTTATAACAAACTATAAACTTAACTCTAGTATAAAATAAATATATATTTATATTATATGTCATATTAATACTCAAAATAAATACTAACCAATAATAAATTAAACTAATTGTATATGTAAATTAATTTATCTATAGATCAAATGTATCATTCTATAATTGAATAAAAAAACTACAAATTATTATAAAAAATATTACAAAAAGAAAAAATTATCTTATACATTCAAAATTATAAACCTTCATATAATCTATATTCATTGAAACCATTAAATATTTAGTAATAAAATAAACATCTAAATATAATCTAACTTTAAGTAAATAAAGAACATTTAATAACTCTTATTGACTAATACCAAACCTCATACAGAATTGGAAACACTACACTTCTATCATTAAGTAATAAATTTATTAAAATATTAAATTATTTATTTAATAATATTAAATTTAACATATAAAATCATGTAATATGTATTATAAATCACATACTAAATTTTAGATTAATATTAGTACATATATCTACAAAATAGGAACAAAATAGGGTTTAGATATAGTCATTATTTATCTAGAAATTTATTATATAAGTAAAGTAACCTGTGTCTGCATTTAATTTTATGCTCATCCAAAGAATTCACTAAATTATTATGATCAGTAAACAAAATTTCTTTAAGCTTTTTAGAACATAAATAACAATAATTACCTCCTATACTATATGATTTGGCCTTACTTATTATTTCCCACCTTAAATCATACTTAATACTTTGGGATTTAAGCCCCCAAATGTATTTGCTAAGCCCTGTAGAGTTAATTAGGTTTTTATTTTTAAATGAATGCATATGCTGTGCGATTCTTAATTTTATTTTAGAGGAAGTAAACCCTATATAAATGGCATTTAAGTTATTATTATTCCTATTATTCTCATTAATTAATGTAACTATACATTTATAAACAACATCATTTAAATCACATTTATTATTAAATTTGCACTTAGTTTTATCTCTACATGTACAATTAATGAGTGTCTTATCTTTATTATTATTGGTATGATTATAAAATTTATTTTTATAAAAATTATTCAACTTAAATTTGTTAAAAGAAGAAATAATGTTACCTACACTATTAGTGGTAGAATAACCTACTCCAAAGTTATTACTAGAGAAAATTTTTTTTATATTTACGATTATCATGAATGAATTGTTCAATAATATCTAAAATCTCTTTAATAATGTTCATTTTAACTTGAGCCCCATAAGGAACAATTAACCAAATTTTCTTCTTCTTATTATTATTATTAACATTATTATAATTAATCATATAATTATTACTATTATTATTATTATTACTATTACTACCATTATTAATATTATTATTATTATTATTATTATTATAATTACCAATACGATTATTATATTTCTTTATGATATTAAAATTATAATTAACATTTATTGAATTAATATTAAAATTTGTCTCCTTTTTAATTTTATTTTTATAATTACTACAATTACTACTAATATGACTAACATAATTATTATAATTATTAATATTTTTATCTTTATTTTTATTAAAAAATTTAATATTATTATTATTATAACCTGCCTCTCGTAGGTGCATGTTTATTAAAAATTTCTAAATCATAAGAAAGTAATGATATACATTTACTTATATTATTAATCAACGATTTTTTAATTGATGGTAGGTGATTACTATTAACATTTATATATCTAAGGTTTTCATTAAATTTATGATATGGTTGTATATATATATATATACACGCACGTATATATATGCGTGTATGTGTGTATACATATATACAGGTGTGTGAAAAAGTATGTATAGAGTGGCTTAATATGAGTGGAATGTTCTTTTCTCTCAAAGTTCCCAGAAATGAAGAGAGGTTCTTCCAATGAACTAGGCATCTCCCACAGATCCCTTATTCAATTTATGAATTGCTTAGGTTTGGAAAAGAAATAGAAAAATGAAAACATTCTATGCCATATCAAGCCAACTGTATATCTGTGTGCATGCATGTGTGTGTGTGTTTTGTTTGCAGTTTGTTTGCTTTTACAAAAGTTGTGGCATGTTGGCTTTGTTGTTTTTGTCCCTTCTTTTGTCAGCATATCATTTTGCTTGCTTCACACCTTTGCAGCTGTGTGGAACAAAAGGTTCTTTACTTGAAGAACAGATAAGGGTTAGCAAAAGGGAGGACATCTGGCTGTAGAAACTATGCCATTAATACCATATTCATCTAACTGAGTGATTCTCAACCACTGTCCCTGTGACCCCTGTGGGGTCCACATAAGACTTTGTCCTTAAAATTCACGAGCAATAAATTTCTTATTCTTGTACAATACACAAAATATCTGTTTTACTCTCTTTTACTTGTTTCAGTTATTTGACTGCGGCCATGCTGGAGCACCGCCTTTAGTCGAGCAAATCGACCCCAGGACTTATTCTTTGTAAGCCTAGTACTTATTCTATCGGTCTCTTTTGCCGAACCACTAAGTTACAGGGACATAAACACACCAGCATCGGTTGTCAAGCGATGTTAGGGGGACAAACACAGACACACAAACATATATACATACACATATATATACATATATATGACGGGCTTCTTTCAGTTTCCGTCTGCCAAATCCACTCACAAGGCTTTGGTCGGCCCGAGGCTATAGTAGAAGACACTTTCCCAAGGTGCCATGCAGTGGGACTGAACCCGGAACCATGTGGTTGGTAATTGCTAATAATATTTTGTTATAAAAATATGAAAATATTTTTAAACATTGAATGACTCTGAGGGTCCACACAAGTAAAAGAAGAATCAAAGGGGTCCATTGACAAAAAATGGTTGAGAAGCACTGATCTAACCCATGAAAGCATGGAAAATGGATGTAAAACAAACAAACATAACAAAGACATTTTAATTCTCCCTACTTCTCTAGAAAATAATCCCTAATGATTAAGGGGTTAGGGATTATCTGAAAACATAATATCTGAACTAAAATATTTTTGTCATCATTTTAATTTCTGAAGCAATGAGTTCTCAGGGTCTCATTAATTTCTCCTTGGGTTGGCTATTGTGATCTTTCATCGTCCTTAAAGTGGTGGGTTGGCAGACCCATTAGCATTCCAGGCAAAACGCTTAGTGGTATTTCATCTGTCTTTACAAGGCGGCGAACTGGCAGAATCGTTAGCAAGACGGGCGAAATGCTTAGAGGTATTTTGTCTGTTGTGAGTTCAAATTCCGCCAAGGTCAACTTTGCCTTTCGTCCTTTTGGGGTCGATAAATTAAGTATCAGTTACGCACTGGGGTCAATGTAATCGACTTAATCCCTATGTCTGTCCTTGTTTGTCCCCTCTATGTTTAACCCCTTGTGGGTAGTAAAGAAATAGGTATTTCGTCTGCTGCTACATTCTGAGTTCAAATTCCACTGAGGTCGACTTTGCCTTTCATCCTTTTGGGGTCGATTAAATAAGTACCAGTTATGAACTGGGGTCGAGATAATCAACTTAATCCGTTTGTCTGTCCTTGTTTGCCCTCTCTGTGTTTAGCCCTTTGTGGGTAGTAAAGAAATAGGTATTTCATCTGCCGCTACGTTCTCATTTCAAATTCCTATGAGGTTGACTTTGTCTTTCATCCTTTCGGAGTCGATAAAATAACTATCAGTCGAGCACTGGGGTGGGGTCGCTGTAATCGACTGACCCCCACCTCTCCAGTCCTGGAATTACTGGCCTTGTGCCAAAACTTGACCACCGATATTTCATTATCATCATCGTTGATGTTTTCCATCTGCTCTCTGACCTGATATGGGTTGGACAGATTGCCACTGTTGAAATCAGCAAATAGTCAGGAGTATGGCTCCCCTAGAGGGGTTAAGAGGACCACATCTTGTTTTTACATTTCATTTATGGCATGGTTTCTACTGTCAGATGCCCTTCCTAATGCCAACCACTTTACAGACTGTACTAAGTACTTCACCTTTTTTGCCCTTAGCACCTGCACAAATGAAAGTAGCCATGTAGCCGATATATATGATGGGTCTTCACAACCTGACACTTTCCAGAGTTTACTGGTGTGTTTTTACATGACACTAACATTGGAGAGAGAACCATACCCAGTTGTGGAAATTATAAAGTGTGTGTGTGTGTATGTGTGTGTTGAAAATAGATGAAGGAAACGTTTCCTGTTAAATCTCTTAAATTGAAATGAATTTTTTTTTATTCCATATTAGGAAGAAGAAAACAGTGTTTACAGATATTATAACTTCTGCCGGACTGCGCTCCGTGAATAAATGGGTTAGAAATATGTGGTTAGTGTCCAGTTTTAATTGTTGCAATTTAATAATTGAGGAGGAATGCACCAATGAACAGAGAAAGTTAGAAGAAGACAGAGAAAGTTTTCATTTTGGGGGAGGGGTGGGAGAAAGCAGAGAAATGGGGAAAATGGTAGCGGAGATCATCATCATCCTCATCATTTAATGTCCATTGTCCATGCTGGCATGGGTTGGAAAGCTGGAAGGCTGCACCAGACTCCAGTCTGATTTGGCATGGTTTCTATGGCTGGATGCCCTTCGTAATGCCAACCACTCCAAGAGTGCAATGAGTGCTTTTATGTGCCACCGGCATAGGTTCCATTTGTGTGACGCCAGTATCTGCCGCAACTACAAGCACAACATAATGCCAAAGGTCTCGGTCATTCGTCATTGCCTCTGTGAGGCCCAACACTCGAAAGGTGCTTTTCACATGCCACTGGCATTGCCCACTTTGCCTCCGTGAGGCCCAATGCTCAAAAGGTGCTTTTTATGTGCCACCAGCACGAGTGCCAGTTACAGGAGGGTAAGATGAGTAGATTGATGAAGACTGAAGTATCTGAATGAAATATGGTTGCATGTTTGGTTAAAGTATCAAAAAAAAAAGCAGCAAAAGAAATGAAAAAACAGAACAAAAAGTTTCAAAAGGTATGTAAACTAGGAACAGGTAAAATTGGGGGAATAAGATGAAAAGGAGATCATTGTCATCATCAACATCATCATTATCACCATCATAATCATCATCATTCCACATCCACTTTCCATGGTGGGTCAATTACTAATATTTTAGTTCAGATATTATGCTAGTCTGTTTTCAGATAATCCCTAACCCCTTAATCATTAGGGATTATTTTCTAGAGAAGTAGGGAGAATTAAAATGTCTTTGTTATGTTTGTTTTACATCCATGGAAACTGAAAGAAGCTTGTCATATGTGTGTATGTCTGTGTTTGTCCTCCACCACTGCTTGTCATTTACGTCCCTGTAACTTAGTGTTTGGGCAAAAGGGTCTGATAGAACAGGCTTCAAAACAATAAGTACTGGAGTCAATTCATTTGACTGAAATTCTTCAAAGCATTGCCCCAGCATGGCCACTGTCTAATGCCTGAAACAAGTAAAAGATAAAAGATGTAAATATATATATATAAGAATACAGTGTACATTCAAACACATAAGAGATACCCCCAAAATATAAGATATCTGACTCACTAGAAAGAGCAGTTAAACTCCAAGCCACTAATTGTTGTAATTCTGAAAGTGAATGAAAAATAAAAACTTTTCCCTTATTGTCCTAAACTATGCATAGTTTCTGCAGACTTAAATATAGATTGTAATAAAATAATTCCCATCTATGTCTGGTGCTGCTTCTTCAGTAGGGTGCCAAGGATCGAACACATAGATATGGGGCGATAAATAACCCGCCACATGTCTATATGTTATAATTTTTCGAATCCACCTTGCAAATATACATTTTGTGGCACTCTGTCGCTTATGACGACAAGGGTTCCAGTCAATCCGATCAATGGAACAGCCTGCTTGTGAAATTAACATGCAAGTGGCTGAGAACTCCACAGATTTGTGTACCCTTAATGTAGTTCTCAGGGAGATTCAGCGTGACACAGAGCATGACAAGGCTGGCCCTTTGAAATTCAGGTACAAGAGAAACAGGAAGAAAGAGAGAAAGTTGTGGTGAAAGGATAAAGCAGGGTTTGCCACCAACCCCTGCTGGAGCCTCGTGGAGTTTTAGGTGTTTTCACTCAATAAACACTCACAACACCTGGTCTGGGAATCAAAACTGCGATCCTATGACTACGAGTCCGCTATCCTAACCACTGGGCCATTGTGCCTCCACACACACACACATACATATATATATATATATATATATATATATATATATATATATATATATATATAGATGAGTGTATTTTACCTTGTTAACAATTAACACGGATAAATGAATGAATAGTTACCAGGGCAGCAAAAATCTCACAAGTAAAGATGTTGTAACTCCTTGTTTATAAAGGTTGAAACTTCGTGTTTACGTTGAATATTTGAATAATAGGAATAAAAAATGGAGTTAACGCAGGTTTAAACAAGTATTTTTTCTTTCTACATATGTTTCAAAAATTCCACTGATACTTATTCAAAAGAATAAAGGGTATAAACAATGCAATCTTCTCTTTGGGAAAGTGAAAAAACAAAACTTGTCAATACGACATTTTAGCAAAAAATGATGGATTCGTATAGCGATAGACAGAACGCTATTAATATTGTTTAAAAAAACGTTATATGATATAACGTCATAAGTAGCTAACAGACAGAGTAGGGATATTAATAGTGAATGTTAAATATAAAGGAAATTAAAGTCTAAACTATATATAATGATAGAGACTACTTATATGCACTAAAAGTATGTTTTTGCCAATGCTTACATCTGTATGCTCGTTCTATAACCGTGTTTACTAGAGTATTTTTAGAAAAAATAATGAAAAATAGCTCAGAATTGCAGAGAAGACAGAATTTCCTGCCTTTGTCATATGGTATCGAAATTGAGAGGATCAACCATTCCAAATGAAATTGTTCATTGTGGTCTTTTAAATTCCAAATCAGTTTGCTGAGACCGGTACTATTCCGTTTATTTCTATCCCTAAATGTTGAGTAATGGATAGAAATTCTCTTAGATAACTCTAACGATGTGCTTCCAATGTAAAATCGTACTTTATTACGAGTACTGATTATACACTGGTATATAGAATTTTTAATCTTAGAGTTACTTGACATAAATTTAATTCTATTGGGATTGACTTCAGATACAATAAATACAATAAACCTATCCTAACCTTATGTGAATTAATTATAGAGTAATATCTAGAATTATTTGGAAAATTCCTAGCAATAGCTTGACGAAACAGCAGTGGGAGATTAGATTTAATTTGTCTCCCGTAAGGAATTATTAACCAAATATTTTTACTAGTATTCATAGCGTAATTACTTTTGAAGGTGTTATATTTACTTTTAGATCGGTAATAGGGGAATAAATAAGGGTTATCTGCCTTCATTCGCTTTGTATCGGTGCGTAAGTTATGTTTGTTATCAATAATTCTTTTACGACTAGAAATCTTATCTACATTATTGAATTTACAATTAGACTGAGCAGAATCAATGTAGAAAATTTTTTCTGTATAACCTGCTTTGATTAAGGCAGAGTTATAGAATTCAGCGTTATTATTGAAAATATCAACATTAGCAGATAATTTAGATAATCTAAATGAAATATTCTTAACTAAATTTTTAGTAATTGCTCCAGGATGATTACTAAATTTGCTAATGTACTTAAGATTGGTCAATGGTTTATGATATGGGAAGTAAGAGTCACTGTGTAAATTAAGCGTAATATCTAAAAAGTTGGCCTTCGTCAGATCGTCATCAAAAACGATTTTTAAGCCCATTCTACTGAAAAAATTAACTAAACTGTTCTTAACTTTTTGTACCTTTTGGTTAGAAACATTTTGGAGGTAAAGTAAACAATCAAAAGGTACAAAAAGTTAAGAACAGTTTAGTTAATTTTTTCAGTAGAATGGGCTTAAAAATCGTTTTTGATGACGATCTGACGAAGGCCAACTTTTTAGATATTACGCTTAATTTACACAGTGACTCTTACTTCCCATATCATAAACCGTTGACCAATCTTAAGTACATTAGCAAATTTAGTAATCATCCTGGAGCAATTACTAAGAATTTAGTTAAGAATATTTCATTTAGATTATCTAAATTATCTGCTAATGTTGATATTTTCAATAATAACGCTGAATTCTATAACTCTGCCTTAATCAAAGCAGGTTATACAGAAAAAATTTTCTACATTGATTCTGCTCAGTCTAATTGTAAATTCAATAATGTAGATAAGATTTCTAGTCGTAAAAGAATTATTGATAACAAACATAACTTACGCACCGATACAAAGCGAATGAAGGCAGATAACCCTTATTTATTCCCCTATTACCGATCTAAAAGTAAATATAACACCTTCAAAAGTAATTACGCTATGAATACTAGTAAAAATATTTGGTTAATAATTCCTTACGGGAGACAAATTAAATCTAATCTCCCACTGCTGTTTCGTCAAGCTATTGCTAGGAATTTTCCAAATAATTCTAGATATTACTCTATAATTAATTCACATAAGGTTACGATAGGTTTTTCAAACACAAAAAATCTCTTGCAAATTATATCTTCTCATAATAACAAACTGTTAAATATTAATACATTTACTAATACTAACATTAATTTAGCTACTACCATCCAACCCTCTAGAAATATTAATAACAAGGTTATTGTATCTGAAGTCAATCCCAATAGAATTAAATTATGTCAAGTAACTCTAAGATTAAAAATTCTATATACCAGTGTATAATCAGTACTCGTAATAAAGTACGATTTTACATTGGAAGCACATCGTTAGAGTTATCTAAGAGAATTTCTATCCATTACTCAACATTTAGGGATAGAAATAAACGGAATAGTACCGGTCTCAGCAAACTGATTTGGAATTTAAAAGACCACAATGAACAATTTCATTTGGAATGGTTGATCCTCTCAATTTCGATACCATATGACAAAGGCAGGAAATTCTGTCTTCTCTGCAATTCTGAGCTATTTTTCATTATTTTTTCTAAAAATACTCTAGTAAACACGGTTATAGAACGAGCATACAGATGTAAGCATTGGCAAAAACATACTTTTAGTGCATATAAGTAGTCTCTATCATTATATATAGTTTAGACTTTAATTTCCTTTATATTTAACATTCACTATTAATATCCCTACTCTGTCTGTTAGCTACTTATGACGTTATATCATATAACGTTTTTTTAAACAATATTAATAGCGTTCTGTCTATCGCTATACGAATCCATCATTTTTTGCTAAAATGTCGTATTGACAAGTTTTGTTTTTTCACTTTCCGAAGAGAAGATTGCATTGTTTATACCCTTTATTCTTTTGAATAAGTATCAGTGGAATTTTTGAAACATATGTAGAAAGAAAAAATACTTGTTTAAACCTGCGTTAACTCCATTTTTTATTCCTATATATATATATATATATATATATATATATAATATCTATCAGGTCATCCCATAAGTTCTGTCCGAATTTTGAATAAAGAAAACAAGTGATTAAAATGTTATATTTAATTGAAATTTAATCATCAATGTACTTTCCCTGATTATGTATGACTTCCCTCCATCTATTTACAAGCTTTTTAATCTCATCAATGTAAAACTTTTTTGGTTTCAAAGCGAAGAACTCTGAAATGTCAGTTTCGACCTCCTTGTGGCTTGTGAAAGTTATGTCCCCCAAATGATTCTGTAAACTACAAATCAAATGGTAGGCTGAAGGAGCAAGGTCAGAAGAATAAGGTGGATGAGGAATTTTTTCCCAACCAAGCTCTTCAATCTTCTGTGATGTGATCTTTGCAATGTAGGGTTGCACGTTGTCCTGATGAAACATCACTCCTTTTCGATTCACTAAAGCGGGTCTTTTTTTCTTGAAAGCTTGATTCAAACACTCTAATTGCTGACAGTTGATTTGAGCATTGATTGTTGCATTAGGTGGTAACAATTCAAAGTGAATTACTCCTTTGCAATCCCACAAGATAGAGAGAAAAGCCTTTTTCCCATGAAGTTCCCTTCTCGGTTGTGGTTGAGCTTTTTCATTTTTACCAAGCCACTGTTTACAATGTTTAACATTTCGATAGAAGATCCATTTTTCGTCACCAGTCACTAGACTAACCAAAAAGAGTGAAATTAGTTTGTGAGAATGGAGAGAAGAGCAGATGTCAACTTGGGATTTGCAGTTGCTTTCGGACAATTCATGAGGCACCCATTTTCTAAGTTTTGGAACCTTTCCAAGTTGTTGAAGATGATGATGAACAGTTGTATTGTTTGAATTAAGCTTTATTGCTAATTCAACTGATAATGCAGGATTTTCTTCAAATAATGCCTCAAGGAGCTTATCATCAAACTCAACTGGATGTCCTGTTCAATCTTCATCTTCAAGACTGAAATCTCCACTCCTGAATTTTGCAAACCATATTCTGCAAGTTCTTTCATTTAAGCATTCTTTCCCATAAACTGAGTGTATGTTTCGAGTCGCTTCGGCTGCAGAGTTTCCATTTTTGTACTCATAAAGCATTATGTGCCTCAGTTGCTCTATGGATACTTCCATGTTAGAAAGGGTTTTAATCAAAAAAATTTGAATTCTATTATTCTGTAAAATAATATTTAATTGATTTAAATGTACACAAATGCATAGAAATAATTTTAAATTCCATTAGACATTCTAAAATACTATTAAATTTCATTCAATTTTTAAAAAAGGTAAAATCAGATAGAACTTATGGGATGACCTGATATATATATATATATACATACACACACACACACACACACACACCACACACACACACACACACACACATATATATATATATATATATATATATATATATATATAGATAAATATAAGTGTACATATATATCATCATGATTGTCGTCATCATCATCATCATTTAACATCCGTGTTCCATTCCATCATGGGTTGAGGAGCTTGACCGGTTTTGATAGGTGCATGGAGGACTGCATCATGTCCCAGTGTCTGCTTTGTCATGGTTTTTCTTTAGCTGGAGGCCCTTCCTAACGCCAACCACTTTACAGTGTGTGCTGGGTACTTTTCTTTTTCTTCTTGTGCCAGCAGCACTAGTGAGGTTGTGATGCAGCTCACAAGGTCACAAATGGTGGATGAGGTGTTGAGTAGGGCCAGCTTCATGCTAGGGGATGAAGGTGTTACTATGAGAAGGAAGGGGGTGCAGAGTGAGTTCTTGTAGAGGGATCTGTGGGCAGAAGCAGCAAGGAGAAGAAAGAAAATGACCAGTCGGTGCTGTTAAAGGTAGATAATGGTGATGAGGTACCCAAGTGGGCCCACAAGGTACAAGTTGAGTAGGAGCGAGTGGGTGAGTGGTTTGCAAGATTGGTTGGGAAAGAGAATGAGGGCATAGGGGAAGTATGGCAAAATGTGTAGGGTTTGAAGGGTGAATGAACGAAAATCCCTGAGCTGAGGAGAAAATGGGGTGGGGTGTGGCAAGAGTATTAAAGAAGGTGGCGAGCTGGCAGAAACGTTAGCTCTCTGGGCGAAATGCTTATTGGTATTTCGTCTGTCTCTACATTCTGAGTTCGAATTCCATCGAGGTCGACTTTGCCTTTCATCCTTTCGGGGTCGATAAATTAAGTACCAGATACGCACTGGGGTCAATGTAATCGACTTAATCCCTTTGTCTGTCCTTGTTTGTCTCCTCTATGTTTAGCCCCTTGTGGGCAATAAAAAAAAAGAGTAAAGATAATACAGTTGCCAGAGGAAAAGGACCAGAGAGAACGATGATGTGATTGGGTTGTCTATAAGAGCTGAGGGGTAAGGAAGAGGTTGGCCAGATGCAATTGGGGTTGGGAGAGTCATGATAACATAGCTGGAGTCTCGCTGATGAGGGCAGGTGTTTGTGAGAACCTCATTTTGCCAGAGATCCTGACCCTTTGTCATCTCCTCAGGGAAGCTCAGGGTCCTGAGGTTGGCCTTAACTACTTCATCCCATGTCTTCTTGGGTTTCTGTCTTCTGTAAATTCCAACCACATTAGGCAATTGTCGTTTCTTCATACAGCTGTCCTCCTTCCATACGTAACCCATGTCCATACCAATGCAATCTTCTTTCTCAAACACAGCATCTGATACCTTTTATGCCGTTTTTTTCACCCAGCGCCTTTCTACTAACCCTTTCATGCACACTCACATTGCACATCCAACAGAGCTTGCTCGCTTCCTTTCTTTCCAGTCTTCTCAGCTCCTCTGCATTCAAGGCCCATGTTTCACTGCCATCATATATAAGTAAATATAATTATACATGGATATGTAAGTAGACAGAGGTGTATATGTATATGTACGTAAATGTCATCATCACCATTATCACCATCATTGTCATTGTCATATGTCTGCCTTCCATATTGGAATAGTTTGGATGGTTAGACAGGGTCCAGTGAGCAAGAGGACTGTGTCAAAATTGAGTGTCTGTTTTGGCTTGTACCTGGATGTCCTTTCTAATGCTAACCATTCTTACAGAGCTTGCTGAGTAAATTGCAATACAAAGAAAAACGAAACCCTCTCGACTGATTGGAATTGTAGTGGAGAGGGAGGTCGACTTATGTCAAGTGTTGAGAGGCTGAGGTATGGTAGGGGGACGAACACAAAAGGGATACATGGCTGCCCTGCAAGGTATAAGGGTGGTTTGGAAGAAGACATTCATTGTGGTGATGAGGCGCCAGAGCCTACTTGCCAAAGATACAACAAGGAAGGTGAGTATAAGAGAAAATACAAAGAATCAGAAGAGTGTCAGAGGAGAGGGAGAGATGATTATGGATGAGTGCAGAGGTGAATATGGTGAATGGAGCAAGGGTAGAGGCCTCTGATGGCAAATATCAGTATAGAGGAGATGGTAAAAAAGAAAAAGTTGCTAAGAAGTAGGTGGTGAGAAGTGGCAGTAGAGGAAGTGTGGGGAGTAATTGTTTAACAAACCTGTTGATAGATCAGAAAATAGAGCCAATATGTGGGGTGGGAGAGTAGGAGAAGAGAGAGAGAAGTGTGCAGTAACAGAGATGGATGTTTGAAGTACATAGGGTTAGCTGTAGTGAGTGGGGGACAAAGGTTGGGGTGGGGCTCTAATGGCACATAGAGGATGATGAGAATAAAAGTAGATAAAAGAAGGTGTTAAAGATGAGGTATAGCAGTCCTAAGATGTAGTTCAGAGGGGAGGGGAAGATAACTAGAGGCATAGAAAGGGGTGGTTGGTGGGGAATTATATGGGATGGGATGGATGTCAAAAAGAAGGGGTTCCAGAGAAGAGGGGAGGTAACCAGTTGAAAGAGGATGAAATATGTGCAGGGTCTGCTCTCATGATGGTGCCATTGTTAGAAGAGTGATGGAGCACAAATTATAGCAGTAAAATGTATACAGAACTGCTAAAAATTAATTGTAATATAAATAAACATTTTAAAACCACGATTCAACTGTAAAAGCAACGGAGGTGATTCTAAGACCAGAATTCATTTTGGATTTTAAAAATTACACTGTCACCTTCAACTCAATACCAATGCAGGAAGTTTGTTTGAATCAGTTCACTTTGAAAATGTCATACGTGATGGACCCTTGATGAACTTGCAGCGACTAGGATGCATAATTGCATACAGAGTAATGTTCAGTTACTGCAGTAGAAACATCTGTTGGTCATTGTTATATTATACTGTAGAAAAACTAGGAGTGGTTGTGTGGTAAGTAGCTTGCTTACTAACGACATGGTTCCGGGTTCAGTCCCACTGTGTGGCACCTTGGGCAAGTGTCTTCTACTATAGCCTTGGGCCGACCAAAGCCTTGTGAGTGGATTTGGTAGACGGAAACTGAAAGAAGCTCATTGCATATGTGTATATATATTTGTGTGTGTGTCTGTCCCCCAACATCGCTCAACAACTGATGCTAGTGTGTTTACGTTCCTGTTACTTAGCGGTTCGGCAAAAGACACCGATAGAATAAGTACTAGGCTTACAAAGAATAAGTCCTGGGGTCGATTTGATTCGACTAAAGGTGGTGCTCCAGCATGGCCGCAATCAAATGACTGAAACAAGTAAAAGATACTAAAAGATGTGAATAAATCTCCACTCTCCTCTTCGTTTTCAATTTTATATATAAACATATATATCGATATTGAAATTCAATGACTGGCATCCGTGCTAGTGGAGCACTAAGAGCACTATCCGAGTGTGATTGTTGCCAGAGCAGCTGACTGGCTCCTGTGCCAGTGACATGTAAAAAGCACCATTCGAGCATGATCATTACCAGCGTCGCCTTACTGGCACTTGTGTTGGTGGCATGTGAAAATACAGTTGAGCGAGGTTGTTGCCAGTGTTGCTGGACTGGCTCCTGTGCAGGTGGCATGTAAAAAGCACCATTCGAGCGTGACTGTTGCCAGTACGGCCTGACTGGCACGTGAAAGCACCCATACACTCTTGGAGTGGTTGGTGTTAGGAAGGGCATCCAGCTGTAGAAACTCTGCCAGATCAGTTTGGAGCCTGGTACAGCCAGTTGTCTCTCTCTCTCTCTCTCCTCTCTCTCTCTCTCTCTCTCTCTCTATATATATATATATATTATATATATATATATATATATATATATATATATATAAAAAGCACCCACTACACTTTCTCTATATATATAAAAAGCACCCACTACACTCACGGAGTGGTTGGCGTTAGGAAGGGCATCCAGCCATAGAAACACTGCCAGATTTGACTGAGCCTGAGGAAGCCTTCTGGCTTCACAGACCCCAGTAGAACTGTCCAACCCATGCTAGCATGGAAAACGGACGCTAAACGATGATGATGATGATGATGATATATATATATATATATATATATATTGTAGTTAAGACACCTGTGCCAGTGACATGTAAAAAGCACTGTCCGAATGTGGCAGATGCCAGCGCCTCCTGACTAGCGTCTGTGTCGGTGACACATAAAAGCACCAACCGATTGTGGCTGTTGCCAGCCTCGCCTGGCACGTAAAAAGCACCCACTACACTCACGGAGTGGTTGGCGTTAGGAAGGGCATCCAGCTATAGAAACACTGCCAAATCAGACTGGAGCCTGGTGCAGCCTCCATGGCTTGCCAGACCCTGGTCAAGCCATCCAACCCATGCCAGCATGGAAAACGGGCGTTAAATGATAATGATGATGATGATGATATAGACAACTGTAATGTACATGTGTTGTTATCATCATCATCATTTAATGTCCATTTTTCCACGCTGGCATGGGTTGGACGGTTTGATAGGAGCTGGAGGGCTGCACCTGGCTATTTTGGTAAGGTCTCTATGGCTGGATACTGGGTGCTTTTTGATGGTGCCAGCACCTGCAGGATTGTCAGGTAGCTTGCAAGACAAGGACCTCTCAGCTAAGAGAAGGAGTGCAATTGAGAGAAGTGATTGTGAGCCAGGTGAGAGATTAGAGTATGACAGAGGGTGACAGGTAGTTGTCTTACTATAGATACTTGTCTACTCCTGTAGGACAAGGAAGCAGAGGGAGGGAAGGAAAGAGTTAGAGCACGTAAAAAGCACCAACCGATTGTGGCTGTTGCCAGCCTCCCCTGGCACCTGTGCCGGTGGCATGTAAAAAGCACCATCCGTACGTGGTCGATGCCAGTGCCACCTTGACTGGCTTCCGTGCTGGTGGCACGTAAAAAGCACGAATCGATTGTGACTGTTGTCAGCCTCCCCTGGCACCTGTGCTGGTGGCATGTAAAAAGCACCCACTACACTCATGGAGTGGTTGGCGTTAGGAAGGGCATCCAGCTGTAAAAACACTGCCAGATCAGATTGGAGCCTGGTGCAGCTTTCTGGCTTCCCAGACCTCGGTCGAACTGTCCAACCCATGCTAGTATGGAAAACGGACGTTAAACGATGATGATAGAGACGTGTCACAGTGAACAGTGTGTATTTGTAAGTTGTGGAGTAGTTGGTGTTAGGAAGGGCATCCATCCACTAAAACCCTGCCAAAACAGACGCACTAGCCAGAGGTAGACGTCTACTTGGCTGGTTCCTGTCAACCCATCCAACTTATGCCTGCATGGAAGGCAGATGTTAAGCAACAATGATGATGTATGTGTCTGTATATAAATAAGGAACAGTCGATACTTCTTGAGCTATGACCATGCTGGAGCAGTGTCATGAAGAGCTTTTAATCAATCTTTATTGAATGGCTTGGTTACCTTTCCATGTAAAAGGAACGCAACTTAAAGTACCATTTGAACCAGTTAACACAAATATTAGGGAAAGTGGATGCAAAATGCTTAGCAGTGGCCTGAGTGCATTTTTGTTTTTTTGTGACATTAATGCCAGGGTTGAAGTTGCTTGGCTTAGTGATTGTTGCATTTACAGTCTCAAAGTCATGGTTTCAATTCTTGGACTTGGCAGTGCATTTTGTACTTGAGCAAAACACTTCATTTCCCATTGCCACAGTCTACTCAGCTGTAAATGAGTTAACCCTGTGATGGATTGGTGTTTCCTTCAAGGATAACATTGTGGCCTCAGTTAGTTAAAGGTCATGGGAAACCAGGTGTGACATTGCATGGCTTAATGATTATTGTAGGATTGTAGTTTTGATTGCTGGACCAGGTGATGTGTTCTTCAACCAAACACTTCATGTTGCTCCAGTCCACTCAGCTGGCAAGAATGAGTTAACCTGCAATGGACTAGCGTCCCATCCAGGTGGGGAATATGTGCAGCACAGAAACCAGCAAACCAGCCCTGTGAGTCTTTTTGACTTGAGAATGATCCATTATCATGGAAAGTAGGTGACCAGCCCCGTGAGTCCTAGGACTCAAGACAGTAATAATGCAGAGGGGTTGGTAATGATTATGAATACAAGTGTGTGTGGAGAGGTCTCCTTCTGTTCTGCAAGACTAAAGGGTCCTCACTGTGCTATGCTTGTTCACCCAATGGGATTCAACCAAGAGAGTAAGAAACAGGTGAAATAATGATGACAGGATAAATTAACGTGTGGTGTGGGATGGGAAAGGGAACTTGGGTATGATGGTGGAGGGTGAGAAAGAGAGAGGGGCAAGTTGACCATAAGTATAGAAAAGGTGGTGGTGATGGGGATTGAGCATGGGTAGATCCAGTACCTTCCCTTGTTACACATAGGTAGCATGGTCCTTGTGAGAGGAGATCTGTTGAGTGTCAGGAAGACGAGAGGATTAGACTGGTTGCTTGGTACAGCGAGCAGGAGAGATTCATTGTCTTCGTGTGTAGTGAAGAGAGAAAGAGAGACAGATGAGTGACAAATCTAGATTATTCCTTTGTTCTTTTGTTTTTTTACATCCATTTTACCATGCTAGCATGGGTTTGAGGAGTATATATATCATTGAAATGTTGTTTCAGAGCTGGATGCCCTTCCTGTCACCAACCCTTTCCTGTTTTTCAAGTAAGGGGTCTCCTGTTCCATACGTCTTCAAAGATACAGAACCAGCAGATGATTTGTTGACAGGGGAAATGATAGCAATGCCACTGCTAGTAATTCTGTGATTTTCAGAGAACCGTAATTGTCAACACACAAACACACGTGTGCGCGCATGTATATCTCGGTGTGTGTATGTATATGATAGGCTTCTTTCATTCTATCTACCAAATCCATTCATGAGGCTTTGGTTGCCATGGTTCTATAGCAGAAGACAGAGATTAAATATAAAACCATGTGATTGAGAAATATAGAGAGAAAAAATCTTATTTAGTTTTACTGTTTGAAAGAAAATTGTAAAGAAACAATTAAAAAGTGCAGAAAGGAATGTTAGTCTGAGTGATTAAAGTTGATGGTTGACTAAAGTTATTGGTTCAACAACTAAAGTTAATGGTTCAGTGATTAAATTTAATGGCTTACCAGTGGAAAAGATTTAATAATGGTTGAGTAGTTACTTGGGCAAGGAAGTAATATTTCTAATATGTCAGAAATGAGAAGTTTATTTGTTTATTAAAATGAGAGCAAAGAGCTAGCACAATATGTCATTTTCCAATTATTGTCAAAGTTCATATCTCAAGATTTGAGGTTCAGCATAGAATTAGATAAAGTATTACTGAAGCTTCTGAGTTGGTGACTGAAAGAGTAAGCATGTTAGTTATTGTATGTTTTGAGAGGATTTTATGTTAGTCCAGTACCTATTTTATAGGTGCATATATGGCTGTATGGTTAAGAAGTGTGTTTCTCAGCCATAATGGTTTCAGATTCACTTCTGTTACATGGCATCTTGGGCAAGTGTCTCCTATTATAGCCTCAGGCTGACCAATGTTTTGTGAAGGAATTTGATAAATGGAAACTGAAATATGTGTATGTGTGGGTATACATACTTAGGTATGGGTGTCTGTGTGTATGTCACCTCAACATTTACAGCTCAGCTGCAAATGGTAACGTCACCGTTTGTGGTTGGACTTCAACTGATGATGTTTATTGACATTTCTTCTCCATAAATCATCCAACAGCTTTGCCCTTTTAAATTCCTTTGTAATAAGAAATCCCTAACTTGAAAATCAGGTGAGGATTGGCATTAATAAGTGTGTCTAATTGTAAAAATCCAACTTTGATTTTCCTCCCATCTAAGTCAGGCTAACATGGGAAAACAGCCTTTAAAATGATGAAACTGTGTTAAATAAGTCTTCTGGAAGTACATTTACTGTTGGGTTGGCAGTTGTTCAGCTGAAGGCATTTACAGGGTTGGGTACTTTGGGTTGAAGAAGAAATATCACGTTTGTTATGATTTATACTGGGTACACCATGTGGTCACATGATCAATCAGACTTATCAGATGTTGTTGACTATCATTGCTGGTCACAATACGCTTTTTATTGTTTTAGCTTTCGAATGATGCCACCCCGTTAGCTGGGCAAGAAGGCCAACACTACCCCTGACCAGAAGACTATTCTGTCACAGGGTGAGCCATTTACAACAGAGTGGATTAGAGCAATTTGAAATGAAGGGTTTTTGCTCAAGAACACAATGTACAACCAGTCTGGGAATCGAACCCATGATCTTATGGTCATGAGTGCAACACACATAACCAACCTAACCACTATGTATTGTTTATATATATTGGATGTTAATGAGTAAGATGCTTCTATAAACTTTCACTTGGCCATTCTGTGGTATTTATGGCTCAGTGGTAACGTCCATGTGAGTGTATCTTCAGTGTTTATAACCTTGAAGAGGCAGCATCATTAGATCATTGGATTTTGGGGTTGATATTTAAGTTATGGCTCTTCAGTTTCTGAGTTCAAATCCCATCAAAGTCATCTTTACTTTTCATAATTTTGGTGGTGGTGGTGGTGGTGGGGGCAATAAAATAATTTACCAATTAAGTACTTGGATTGATATCATCGATTAATTGCTCTCTCCCCACCCCTGAAAAAATTTAATGGCTTGGGGCTTTATACTGTGATGTCATCTGTTTATTTTATTTTCAGTAAATCAAGGAAAAAAGGGAAACGTCCTGCACCGCCGTCGAATGAAAAAGACAAAGACAAGAAGGCTGGCCCTCTTGACAAAGACAAGAAGGCTTGTGAAAAGGTTGGGACAAAAGGAGTTGGCCATAAATATGAAGGGGATTCAAAAGGTGGAGTTACAGAACGTCCTGACTCACAGGCCACCGATCGAAATGATATGACAGAGGAGTAAGTATTGTCAGTGGAGGAGTAAATATTATTATGTGAATATAGGAGATGAGGGTGAGTGGAGCAGAAAAGGAAAAGTCAGTTGGACATTCAGATTTTGATATGGTATCAACCAAATTCTCATTTCACTATCTGAATTGATTACTCTTTTACTTGTTTCAGTCATTTCATTGTGGCCATGCTGGAGTACCGCCTTCAGTCGAGCAAATCAACCATAGGACTTATTCTTTGTAAGCCTAGTACTTATTCTATCGGTCTCTTTTGCCGAACTGCTAAGTTACAGTGACGTAATCACACCAGCATTGGTGGTCAAGTGATGTTGGGGAGGGGGACAAACACAGACACACAAACATATACACACACACACATATGTATGTATACACATATATATACGATGGGCTTCTTTCAGTTTCTGTCTACTAAATCCACTCACAAGGCTTTGGTCGGCCTGAGGCTATAGTAGAAGACACTTGCCCAAGGTGCCATGCAGTTTATAATTAACTAGCAGTATCGCCCGGCGTTGCTCGGGTTTGTTTCGACCCGCTGGAATTGTAATTTTGAAAAGTAAAAATTTTGTGAACATTTTTCTGGTCGAAATACACTGAAAAGTGGCGACACAGCAGTGAAAAAATCGTAAAAAATAGGGATTTTCATAGAAAAAAGCAGCTTTTTGATGTAAATAATTTTTGGTGTTAACATGGTCCGATTTGAATTTTATGTCCTACGGAAGGAAGAGCAACCCTTCTATCATACTCTCAATTTTGGTCAACTTGCGCCGCAGGGTCTCGGAGGAGATAGTGTTAGTTGAAGGTTACCAAACGTCGCGCACACTTTAGCTTTATATAGAGATAACACACACACATTAATACACATACATAGACACACACACACATTAATACACATACATAGACACACACACACATGTATGTATGGATGTATATATGGGTACTTGTATCGCAGAGTGGTCCCGGTTGCGCACAAGCCAGACGTAGGTACTCGATACTCGATCGCCCTTAAATAATTACTTTTTTTTACAGAAATGCGAACGTATATAACGCGCAAAATTATTCCGTAGAATTTATCAAATTAAATAACGCAAAATTAATATATTTTTTGAAATTGCAAATTATTTAGAATATAAAAATCTGGCTGCTATTTCTAGGTGCCTGAGTAACAACCTCGCGGATTTACAGATAAATGAATTAATTACTATTTTACAGAATAAAATTAATGAATTAATTATGTAAATTAAATAATTCTTGAAAATTAATTAATATTAATATTTTTTGAACAAAGTAAATAATTTTTAAAACTTATATAATAATTTTTTTTACACAAACGCGAACGGGGAAAAGGGGGTGGCGAATTCGATTTTTTTATTTTCGTTGAATGAATTGAATGAATAGAAAAAATGTATAATATATGTTGTACATACCTAAATTTTTTCTTTTTCATGACATTGTAGCAAAATAGTAGTGAATTATATAAATACCAGCAGTACATTTTTTTTTTCTGGGGTATTTTTTTTCAACCTCGTCACATATTTGCCCCTTTCAATTTAAACAAAGTCTTAATTAAGCAATTACGGCAGCTTAGCAATGGTTTCAATACAGGCGTGACATCTGTATCTCAATTGTTCAAAACCCTTCGAATTTTTTCGCACGTGATGATATCATAGTGAAAACTTTCAATTACGCGCGCTTAGAAGTACGCTCGCAAATTAATACTACCAAAATTTTGAAGTTCGCGCTCCGCTTGTGTGTGTGCGTGCTTTAGGTGTACGTAGGTATGTGTTTTTGTGTGTGTGTGTCACTGAAGCCATACATACATATATACATACATAACCTCTCTCTCTCTTTTCTCTCTCAGTCACTCACTACAAAAAGTGAATAAAAAAAGTTCAGTTATTTCTGTCTTTCACTCTCTCTGTCTCTTTACACACACTAACAAAAGCACTTCACTTACACACCACACTTTCTGTGTCGCACAACCCATCAAACACACACACACACACACTCACGCACGCACACATGTACATCAATGCTTTCGGAGTGAAATGTTAAAATATTGAGTTTTCTCGAATTTTATCTTAATTGGGGGTGAAATTGAAAGAAATTTTTTATGGCATGACCGAATGGAGTACTTTGAAAAATCTTAGGTAAACTCTAATTGAAGAAATTGTGTGAGGAGTAAATCGTTATGTATTTATTTGTTTCTGTTTGCTGTGTTTTTTATTTTTTTAGTAGTGGTTTAAGGTACACTTGCAAAGAGAAAGTGAGAGAAATTATGTTGATAGCATGAGTGATCCGTTTTATAGAAATAGTTTCAGTTTAATCGTTGCACACTTGCAAAGAGAAAGTTGTAGAAATGAGAGTGATAGCATGAGTGAATCAGATCGCTCCCTTTTTGTGTGTGTGTGTGTGCGAGTGCTGTAACCCACACTAAGAAAAGCATTTGACTCATACACCACAATGTGAGTTTTCTCTAAATTTAGCTTAATTGGGGTTGAAATTTTAAAAACTGGACCTCTCAGTCTGTCTTTTGCTTACAAAATATGTTTATATTGTTGTTCAGCATTTTTGAAAATTTATTTTATTTTCTAGACGCCGAAAGAGGTCTGTTAGAAGACCCGGTGTAGACGCATCGTCTTCTAAAGGGAAAGAAGAGATTCCAGAAGATCCATATAAAGAACTGACCAAAGAAGAATTACTTGAAATGCAGAAGTATGTTCTTAGAATTTCAACATGAGTTTGTATTTCTGAACATCACAACTGTTTTCTCTTTTTTTTTTTTATTTTTCTCAATGCTACATGGTGTTACATGTGAATTTTAAGAAACAACACTTACCTTAATCACCACCATTATCATCATCAGTGTTTACTTTCCCATACTTGCATGGGCCACATGGAATTGGTTGAGGCAGGTTTTCTATGACTGGATGCCTTTCCTGTTGCCAACCCTTGCTTGTTTCCACGCAAGGCTATATTTCTCCGTGAGCAGACATTTTTTTTCATACAACGCTGGAAATGGGCAGCTTCACTTGTGTGATGCTGTTGCTTGTTTGCAACCATCACATGATGTCAAGACAAGGGTCCCCCCCTCACATATGCACACACACGGGCTTCTTTCAGTTTCCATCTACCAAATCCATTCACAAGGCTTTCGTCAGCCTAGCGCTTTAGTACAAAGTTGACTTGGTCTTGGCTTCTGTTCTGAGGTGTGCAAGATTGAAAAGGTATGCATCAGTTCTCTTGTGAAGGCAGACATCTACAAGAGATTCCTTGAAGGCAAACTGAAACAGCCTGGCAAAGAAGATTGCCAGAACAATTCCGTTT